>NW_008246061.1:410422-420298 GCF_000691975.1 Corvus brachyrhynchos
GGAGCGGGAGGGGGGACAGGGCAGGGAACGGGCAGAGGGAGGATGGGGAGAGGGCAGGAACGGGAAGAGGGAGGATCGGGACAGGGCAGGGAACGGGCAGAGGGAGGATGGGGAGAGGGCAGGAACGGGAAGAGGGAGGATCGGGACAGGGCAGGGAACGGGCAGAGGGAGGATGGGGAGAGGGCAGGAAGGGGCAGAAGGAGGATGGGGAGAGGGCAGGAACGGGCTCGGGAAGATCGGGACAGGGCAGGGAAGAGCCCCGCCGCTGGCCATGGTGCTGACCGGCCCCTCCGCGCCCCGAGAGCCCGCGGGGAGGGTTGGGCATCCTCCCCCCGACAGCTGAACCTGGCAGGAGGGGAAGGGCTCCATCCTGCCCTGTAATGATTATTTTTTGTTGTGGTTATGAGTTCAAAATAAGCCGCGCCTCGGCGTCCCAGCGGGGGCCGGGTTTTGCTTTAATTGCCTCTCTCTGAATCAATTTAGGCTCAATTATGCTCCTCCTTAGGTGTAATTGAGATGTTGGTGCCTATCTCTCGGAGGTGGAGGCAATCATCCGCCGAAGCGCTGCGGGACAGAGAGGCAGAGCAGCGGCTTGATCACCTCCCTAATGGCCGGTCCTGGGTGAGCTCGGGAGGAGGATTCCCGCAATCCGCTCCGCTCCTGCAGGCTCCCAGGGAGCATCGAGGCCCCTAAACCGGTTAGGAAGCTCCAGGCGTTGGCACTACCTGGATTACAAAGCTCGTCATGGAGGTGTGTGCCAGGCCCTGGAGAGGACAAACAGAGGAGCCCTTGCCACCAGAAGGCTCCAAACTTCAAGCTCCACACTACAAACATTATCGGGAGCTGGTTTTCTTGGGCAAGGTTTCCTACATGGGTGGGACAGGCAATTATGCCAACTCTCCAAGCTGAAATATCCATCTCCCATCAGGTTGTCCTCAAGCTGTAGGTCCAGGTCTTCTGCTTGGCCACAAAACGAAAATTTAGTGCTAATACACGAGGAAGAGATAAATTTTCACTGTTTTAGCAACAGTTTTAAGATTTTTTTTTTTCTTAGAACTAACAAGAGAAGAAAAAAAGTGAATCGAGTTTGGGTTTTTTGGGGTGGTGGTGGTGTTTATTGGGTTGGCCTGCTGGGTTTTTTGTCTGCAAGAGGCCAATTCACTGTCGTTTTCCTGCATTGCTCGGATCTAAGGTAAGGCTCATCAGAAAGCAAAAGGCTGACTCTGAGACCTCTGCCTCATTCTTTGTCACAATTAGACAACTGGTCAGCAGAGGGATTTGTCAGAGGTTTAAAAAAAGAGAAGAAAGCATTTCTTCACTTTTGACTGACCTTCAGGAGGTTCATGTTTTTGCCCTCAAATATGGCACAAACCCAGCACTTACATCTTGGTCTTTTAGTAATGCACCGGCTGTTCCTCATCCCCAATCCCCACAAAAATGGAAAAATATGGAGTGGAGGAGTATTGCTGAGAAGTGTCACTGGTGAGTAGTTGGTTCTTTTGTAAAGGATGGTTGTGGCTTTTCGAACAACCCTATTTTCCACTTAAAAAAAAAAGAAAAAGGAAAGGAAAAATATTCTATAGAAGTTTTAAACCCAAGGATTTTGTTTGCAGGTCTCAGCAGGTAGTTCTTGGCTGTGAAGCACCACAAGTGCCTTCCTCATCCAGAGAGGAGTGCTGGTGATGGGAGGCTGGGCTGGCCTTTCCCTCCTTCCTCCCACAGGGATTGTTCTCCCGTCATCCAGTTCCCAGTAACGTGAAGAAGCAGCGAGGATTGATGAACGTTCCATGAGCAGCAGTGCTGAGGAGAGGCCAAACACTCTGGTGTCCTTAGGCTGTGGCCCTAAGGACCACCTGGACCACCCAGCCCCACAGGATGGTCCTGGCCCTACCTGGGGGTTCCACCAAGGCACCCCCAGCCAGCTCCTGCAATGCCTTTGTAGCCTCGTGCTGCTGCTGCCTCTGCCTTCCGTGGGCTGCCAGCAACTGGGGCAGCCTGGGCCAGGTCTGCACTGGGCCAGAAGTTCATGGAATCAGGGAATGGTTTGGCTTGGAAGTGTCCTCTGAAGGCCACCTAGACCAACCCTCAGGTTGCTAAGAGCCCCATCTAACGTGACCATGAGTGTTTCCGGGGATGGAGCATCCACAACCAGTCCAGAGCTTCATCCCCTTCAGCATGAAGCAGCTCTTCCTTCTATCTCTCCTGAATCTCCCCTCTTTTAGGTTAAAACCACGACCCCTTGTCCTGTTGCTGTAGACCCTGACAAGAAGTTTGCTCCAGCTCTCTTGGAGCCCCCTGAGGCACCAGAAGGGCTCTGAGGTCTCCTTTTCTTCTCCAGGCTGAACAACCCCGGTTCTTGCAGAATTTTCCATGGGAGGGTTGCTCCAGCCTTCGGAGCACGTTTGTGGCTGCTCCAACAGGTCCCTGCCTTATTCCTTCGGGAGCCGGCGATCCCGATTCACACCCGCCACGTGCTGGATCCTTCTCTTCCAGCCCAAGGCTGAAATAAGCCGGGTTGGCAGCGCACGGAGCACCCACGCAGGGCCCGCAGCGCCCTCCCCGCCCCGCACCGAGGCGGCTGCTGCTGCCTTTGAGCCGCTGGCAGGGCCTGGGCGCAGCCCTGATTAGATCGCTGTCACCAGGGAACAGGAAGGTTAATTGCCATTCTCTTTGTGTGCCGCTCGGAGAGGAGACCAATTTCAGCTCAGTAGCAACAAAGTGTTGCCTGCTTGCTTTGGAGGGGGGCAGGGGGAGAGCAAAGAAAGTGGAGGGCAGGGAGGGAGGGGAAGGAGGGAGGGAGGGAGAGGGGGGTGTTGGACAAGCGGGCGGGATTGTGCGTGGACTTTGAGCATAGCTGTGTCTTGTCTGGTCTAGCAAAAGAGAAGTGCTTAACAAGTATTAAGAGACACAAATAATTCTCCTTTTCTCCTCTCGCCCATTCTTTTCTCTCTTTCTCTTTGCTTGTAAATCCTGCTTATCGCATCTGAATAGCAGAATGGTTTCACACCGGACCTTTAATCTGGCCCAGAGCAGCCCCCAGAGGGGCAAAGTGGCTGAGGATTACCTTTTATTTTATTTGATTTTTTTTTTTTAGCTTTCTTCCACTCCTCCCCTCCCTTGTGGTGGTGTGGGGTTTTTTTTCTTCTTTCCTCTTGCTCTGCATTTGTTCTTGGAAGGAGTGAGGAGCAAAGGCTTAAGGGGGGGAAGGGGAAAAAAGAAGTGTGTAGGGGGTGTTACAAACTTAAGGGGATCTGGATCTATTCAGAGCGACTTGTCCATAGCCTTGCTGCTTTTGTTCGCCTGCCATTCTTTAGCTGATTTCTTCACTCTGGTAAAAGCGCTTTAATTCCCTTGTAGATACCGAGAATCCCTCCTTCTCCTGCTCTCCCCTCCTTCTCCTCCTGCAGCCCTGTGCACCCTCTTTCACTTTCTCAGACTCTTTATCCAGTGTCCTCCTAACCACCAACAAAGCCCAGAAACCATCAGGTTTCTTTTCAGGAGGATGAAAGAGGGAGAAGGAGCAGGAGGAGGGAGAGGAGATGGGGAGCCGTGTGTGTGCGTGCACACGTGCATCTGCACACACCTGAGCCACCCTGCAGGGCTTTGGGGACTCTCCCTGACTTTTTTTGATGTGGTTTTTGATCCCAGGAGGCTGTTCAGCTCCAGATGTAGGGCATATAGCAAAGCCCTTCAGGAGGAGAGGGCTGAGAAGCCAGCCAGCCTTGGAGGATGCAGACAGAGCTCACACCCAAGGGCTCTCCAGGGGCTGCTGGAGCTGGGAAGTGTCCCCAGGATACAAGGACGGGCTGGAGACTCCACCACAGCCCTGGGGTGGGCATACCTGCACAGCTACAAAGGCCAGCAGAGCAGAAGCCCCTCCAGCCACTGGACACTGAGGCAGAGCTTGGACTTCTCCCACATTTAGCCAGGAGAGATTTGCCTGCGGGGGGAACATCTCTGAGCAGCAGGCTGTGAACCACCCTCTGCAAAGCTCAGTGGAGGTGCTGCCAGCTCGAGGCTGGGAATACCTGCCCAGGCTCAGTGTCACCAACTCTCTGGGGTCAGAACCCCTCATCTGCCCGTGATTCGGTCCCGGAAGCTCAGGCAGCTGTTCAGCTTCATGGCTGGAAACAAGAACAGCAAACAGATCGAATCTGCTGGCGTTCACCTTTTCACCCCATAGGGGTTTATTCATGGGAAGCCTTCGGTGTGATCTCCAAGATCTCACAACTGATTGAGGGCACTGGTTATCAGCCTTCTATAGCTGATAAGAGAAGTGGCCATACTGAGCTCTCTGCAGAAGGAGCAGTCCCCCATCCTGGCACACGTCTCTGCGCAGGGACTGTGCATGGTCCAGACCCAGCTGGCTCTCCTGGAGACAGAAAGCCTGGAAAAGGGGCAGGGATTGACACACCCAGCAGTGGGGGTGAGTTCCTGCACTGGTTTCCAGGCACAGTGGAACGTACAACCCACTCCCAGCTGGTTTCTCTCTGAGCTGTACTTGAGGCTGATGAAAACCAATGCTCTAAACTGGCACTAGGTCTGCAAACAGCCAGGCAGGAACAAAAACGTTTGGACCAAACGTGGTGTCTGTGGAGTAATTCTCTGAGCTGTGATGTCCCTGCTCACCTTCCAGCCACTGCTCGCTGCTTCCAGCTCTGCCTGGGAAGCTGGGACCGATGGAGGCACCAGGAAAGCCTGGAGAAGGCACAGGGAGAGAGGAAGAAGAGCAGACTGACAAGGCCAGGCTGGATGGGGCTCTGAGCTACCGGCTCCAGTGGGAGGTGTCCCTGTCCATGGTAGGAGTTTGGAACTGGATGAGCTTTAAGGTCCGTTCCAACCCAACCCATTCCATGACTCCATGATTTGGTGACCTGTAAAGGTGCTAGACGGGCCACCAAAGCACGTCCCTGCTCTGCCCTGCTCCAGGGGTCATTGCTTCAGTACAGAAGGGGAGATGTGCCTTTGTGCCCAGCTGTGCACCACAGCTGATGGAGCACAGGGAGATATTTCCCAGTGCTGGTTCTGCAGCAGGAGGTGATCAATTCCCTCTTCTTCTCCTGTCCCACCTTTTGACTTCGGAGTAAATCAGAGCCTTGGGCTTGCCTGTAACGCTGAATCCATTGCACTGAACCAAAGCCATCCTCACAGGGAGGAGGAGATCCTCGGGCTGTTTGAGCACTCACCACCACCACAGTGTTTCGAGATGAACAGGCCATGCTCAGACTCTGTGAGCTAAAGCACACCAGTGCCTGCTGCCACAGTTCAGCTGAACAGCTCAGCCTGGAGACATGGCTCCAACATTGAATGGAGTCAGGGTTTTAGCTAATTAGTCCCAGCCAACTAATAAACACAGTGAGAGACACAGCGGCTTGTGTAGAGAGACCTGGAGTGGTCACCATGGTCTGTGAGGCTGGGATCCTGCAAACAGGGATGTCACCCACACAGGACACCAGAGGTACCTGCAGGACACGAGCTCCACGTGCTCCTCTCACCACGGGCTGCGTGGCAGTCCCTGAGCTCCTTCTGCAAGCCAAGCCCTGTGCACCGGAAGGCCAAAACCCTCAGATGTGTTTCACTGCAAGAAAAGAACAGGGGACAAGGCCAGGCACCTAAATTAGAACATCTCATGGCATGGGTCATATCTTTATTGAGCTGATACCTGATGGGGAGGGAATGGGGATGCCGAGATGAGCCCTGTCAGGGCCCCGAGAGCACTGCCTGCCCTTCCTTGCCCTAACCAGCCTCAGTGGGGTCACCCACCTGTGCCCATGGCCCAGGAGCTCTACTTAAGGGTGGCCCCATGCCTTCCTTCCCCCCTGGACTGTGTTGTAGGTCTGCCTGTCTCTGGCTCTTCCTCCTGGATGGACCTTGGACCTACTGTAAGCACCTTTCCCCCCACCCCTGGGTAGAGCCTGGGTCTGGTTCTTGCCCTGATTGTGCCTGGGACTGTTGTAGGATGGTGCTCTGAGCTCCCCTCTGCCGGGGGATCAGAAGGTCCCTGCTGCCTCTCCCCCTGCCCCGAGCAGTGGTGACACACAGGGAAGGCTCCTTCTCCCTGCTCCTTTTTGCCGGCTCAGCCAGGGTGTGGTGGCTGCTGGTGGTGCTGCCCGGGGCAGGCAGAGGACTGCTGGGTGTTTTTGTGAGGGAGCTCAGGTGCACTGTCCAAGTCTTCCAGGATGGTTTGGTGTGCCTGGGCACGTGCTCCTTGGCAGAGCAAATCATGGGATCAGGACCTGCTTTCACAAGAGGGTTTGTTCCCACATTGGCCTGGATTAACTTCCCCCTTCCCCTCTGAGCAGGAGGGAACGGGAGAAGCTGAGGCATTTCCTGCAATGACTAATTAGATCCAGCTCCTGACAGCAACGTGCACCAGAGAAAAGCAAGGCATTAGCCAGGACAAGGTAATGAGACTCTTCCCCTCCCCAGCAATTTCTCCCACTAATCCCAGACAAAGCTCCCAATGCCGGCCCGAGCTGCCAGGCGGTGTAAACCAGTGCTGCTTCACTTCTGCAGAGCTTTGTCACCACCAATAATCTACACCTCGAGAAATCCTCATTTTGTGTATTTTCATTTCTAATCCCCCTCCTCTGGGGTGCCACGGGAAGTGCCAGGGCACAGCTTTCCCTCGGAGGCACATTAAAGCTGCCAACACCACCACCACCACCACCATGAAGGGCAGTGCCACTGCTGCCAGAGGCAGGCACAAAGGGTGTTCCTGCTTTTCCAGATGGCTGGATTTCTCCTGAATCCACGGTGGTGGCATTGGATTAAGCCTCAGGCCGAGCACATGAGCAGTTTAATAATGAATGATTCGCACATTGCCAGCCAGGAGTAATTCAGCAGCAGCGTGTGGAGCACAGCTGCTGTCCAAGCACCTGGCCTTCAAAGGGTGAATGAACATTAAGAATGTTCCATAAAAGCCGGTCCAGCAGTTGCTGGTGGGGGGGAAGTTTTATGAATGGAGGTGGTGGCAACCTGGCCCCAGCATTTTTGCAGGAGCTGGAAGTTGATTTGTGCCATGTGTTTGTTGGCCAAAGGCTGGAGCAGGCCAGAGCCTGGTGGAGGAATGTGTGAGGAGGTTTAGGAACACCCAGGAGTGGAGGGATGTGGGACATCAACAGGTATCTGGGAGGAATTTCAGGATGGGCAGGCAGTTTTTCTGCTGGAATTTCCAGAGGTGTGTCTGGGCTTGTGTAGAAGTTAGAAAGCAATGGACAGCACAGGTCCCGTCTTGTCTCCTCTTCCTTGAGGAAAACCCATCAGATGTCCCAGGCAGCAGGACATGTGTCTGGCAGGGATGTGCTGGGGGTCACTCTGGAGCTCCCTGTGCTGCTGCACAAACCATCAGGTGTAGGCTGAGCCCTGTGAAGATCACACTCAGTGTTCAGGCACTCCAGACCAGATGGAATTATGAACATCTCAAGAGAAAGCATTTTTGGCAGCTCCCTATAAGCTGAATGCTGACCAAACCCTGGCCACGAGGTAAAATTCACCTCTCTGGTGCCTTCACCTCTTCCTCCAGATTCTTCTTCTGCAGCTTCACCCTCAGCTGCCAGTCCCAGTGACAGAGAGATGACATTTCCAATCTTTACCTGGACATGGGCCCAGCACAACGGGGACCTGGTGCCTCAGTCTGGCACAGCTGCTTCCAGCCAAGGAACAAGGGCTGCCTATTCCCACAGCAGCTCCAGAACAGGCCCAGTTACTTCTTGCAGGTCAATGGAACTGCAGCTGGGAGAGGGATTTGAGATCAGCATCAGAACCCAAAGAGCCAATGGAGGCCAAAAACCCCATCCAATCTTGACTGTCAAGAAGCAATTCTGCTCTGCAGCAGCTGAGCCCTGAGTCTTCAGCAGCACCAGCTTCACCCAAGTCCCTGTGGTGTGGCTGGCGTCCTTGCAGTGCCCTAACGGTCCCCATCCAGAGCACAACCCTCGTTTGAGGTGGAAAATGCAGCCCAAAGGAGTCATGCTGAACATGAGTGTGTTTAATAATTTATTTAGAACAGAAAATTCCAGCCACAAGCCACCACTCTCCTTTTGGCTGCTCTGGTGCAGGTGCCTTGGTGAAAGAAAATGCTTCTCCCATGGGGATTTCCCCCCTCCTCCTCTTGGAAGGCATCCTCCAGCCTCTCTGGAGCACAAGCTGGGGAAGGCATCCAGAGGAGCAGGGGAGGGAGAGGAGGAGCTGGAGATGTTTGCTAGCAAATAAAGGACTGTGTGCTTAAACACTCCTGCTCTGCCTGTCCCTCCCCGGCAGCGTTTGCTCAGCAAACAGAGCTAATTCACCAGCTTCCCAGCATTTGATTCAGTCTGCAAAAGCAAACCTCACCTCCCACGTCCCCAAAGGCCTTCTCTCCCCCCTGCTTCACCCCCAGACGTGCAGCTCAGCACCAGCTCTCTGCTCTTCCCCACATCCCCTGTTCTTCCCTTCCACCCCCCAAAATCTGGGAGCTGTGTGAAATGAGGCTGAGGCGTACACGGTGGGCAGATGATGGGGCAGTCTCCCCTGCAGCCAAGCTCTCCTCTGCTGCCAGTCCTCAGAAACGTGGGAAAACACAAGCCTGGACAGTGTTTTCCTGGCATGCCACCCATGCCCTGGCAACAGGCTCCAGGCAGCTGGTAAGGGGTGAGCACAACCCTGAGTCTGGGTGGGTTTTGCCTGGGTCATGAGTCAGGTTATGTGGGGCTGGAAGAGGGAGAGCTGGTGTGGGACAGAGGCAGGGAGGGCTTTTTTTCCCTTTGGAGAAAAGCGAGAGGTTTTGCAGAGGAGTGGGTGGAATTATGACCCTGATTGGGCTCAGAACCCTGGTTTTTATTTGGATGGCTCTTTGTAACCAGTGGCCCTTTTAAGGACACGACCCTGAGCCTTTGGCTGCAGCAGTAGGAAAAGGTTTTCATACTTGACTGGAAGGTGCCCAGTAAAAGAGTGGCTGTTTGGAGTTACCAAACTGCCAGACACAGGAAAACAACCCAAAATCCCCACATTCATCCCAATGTTGTTTCATACAGAAGAGTCCCCAGTAGCTCTGTGGAGGCTCTACAGGGTGTAATAGTTATGGCAATGACAAGGTCAATATATTTAACACTTAGATACCAAAATGCTTCAGCAACTCCAAAATGTAGAGTTTGAGTCAGTGTAACACCCTTTTCATGCTGGGGTGGTGGTGAGGCTATTCTGCTGAAATCAGAGAGGCATTAAGGTTGGGAAAGCTCTCTAAGACCACCAAGTCCAGCCTTTAGAGCAGCTGGTCGTTAATTGCTGTTTGTGGCTTGGCTGGGAGCTTGGAGACGTGTTTTACCAGTGGTAAGGTGTCAGGGCTGCCTGGCTCCAGCCGTGCTTGGACAGGGATGTGAAGGGCCACAATGGTCCGGGTGCCGTGTTCTCCCTGTGTTTCTCCTGATCACAGTGCTGTAAACGTGCACAGACCTTTCCCTTCTCCTGCTCAGCCTCGGGTCTCAGCTAGCACAGGGAGGCACTCACCAGAGCCAGCACCGAACCTGGTTTGGGTTTGCTTTGCAATGTGGTGTTGGTTGTAGCTGTTTGGAGAGCAGCAGTTCCTTTGTCCCGGCAGGACCTCATGCCCTGGGCCCCCAGGTGTCTGTCACCCACTCTCGAGTCACTGGCACATGGCTGCTAAAGGCCACAGCAGTCCCTGCTGCGCTGCTGGAAAAGGAGATGGCTTTGGGAAAGCAACGGGAAGCATGGGAAGCATCCCCGTGTCACTGAAACCTGCCCCGGAGCCCAGGCGGTGACATATGCTCCCTTCTCGCCTCCCCTGCCGCCCGCCTTTCATCGCAGGTCCTCGCAGGAGGCCCATTAAACACTTAGCTGACCTTGGACCTCTGCCCGCGACAGCTGCCCGGGAGCAGC
>NW_008246061.1:420642-423087 GCF_000691975.1 Corvus brachyrhynchos
CTCCGGGTTCAACCCCGGGTCTTCATTTTCCAGCTGACTGCCCTCGGTTCTGACAGGAGAGAGAGGGGAGATGGGGATTGAGACCCGTCACAGCCCCTGGCACTGTGGCTGAAGGAGGGAGAACGACTGCGCTGCACTGCTTTTCACTCTCCTCACGCTGTCCTGGTGGGAGCAACCCTTCCACGGAGGCACTTGTGGTGAAGGGGTGGCATGGCCCTGCTGCGGGGTTTTGGGTGAGGTTTTGGGTTTGGTTTCCCATCAGGAATCAGCGGTGCCCCTCACACCATCCCATCCATGCTGCTGCCCAGGACAGCATCCTTTGAGTGCAGTGTTAAGCCCTTGCCTTGTTTTAGTTTTTGATTTTACACCCCAAATCTGAACCACCACCCCACTGTGTCCTGCTTGGCCTCTCAGATGTCCCGGCCTCCGCTCTAAAAACCCCCAAATTTTCCATGACAATTTATAAAAGACCTTCCATGCTCTTGGCAGAGCCTCATCATCCCCTCCCAAGCATCTCTGGGGTTCTCACCACTACTGGACCAGAGCAGGCCTGAGCAGGTCCTGTGCCCAGGCTACCCCTGGCATTTCTCTGGGCTGTCCTGGGATGTTATTTTTAATTTTGGTTTTTAGAGTGAAATGCTGACGTTTAATCTATTCCTTGGGAGGAGAAACAACCAAGAGCTGCCTCTGCCAGACTTTGCAGGCAGCTGGAAGAGAAGAAATGTGAAAAGGATGGGAGTGGGAAATCCTGCACCACCAGCAGAACTAAGCCCTCACAAGCTGCAGAGCTGCATCCCCATTCCCCCCCAGCTGTATTTGGGGACAGCCTCAGGAAAACAGGGTAGTAAAACACTTTCAGCTGCACCACCCCATTCGCTGCACCCCCAGAGTCAGACAGAGGAGTTCTGCCTTCACCACCTGTGCTGCTCTCAGGTCATTTTGGGTCATAATTAGGTTTTCCAGGGAGCCTGGTGGTATACAGCAAGCTTCCAACAGGAGACTGCCACTCTGTGTCCCAGGGGAAATTAGTATGTGGGAAAGGATGGAAAATGTGAATCTCTTTGCCAGGTGCAGGCTGGCTGCTCAGGGAACCTCTTGAAGAGATGGGAATGTTTGCCCTACAGACAGGCTGCAGGCACCTGCTAAATGAGAGCAACCTCCCTTCAGTGAACAGATTTTCCTGTAGCGAGGAGCAAACCCTCCTTGGAAGCTGTGGTACCCCTTGCAAGGGGCTTTCACCCTCTTTCCTCAGCTCAGCACATAGAAATACCCCAGGGAGATTTTTAGGATGAGGGAGAAGTCCCCAAGACTCCTATTTCTGCCACCCACCCATCAGAGCTCCCCTGGTGCCTGGGGGCTGGCAGTGGGCTGGGGGAGGGTGTGTTTGCAGCTGTGTGGCTGCACTGGGATTTCTCTGCACCCAGAGATGTCTCTGCAGCCAGATGAGAGCCGAGCTGTGATTTTCCAGCAGTATCCTTTGATTTGGAGCGCGGCTCGGAGCAGAGCCCAGCAGTTCAAAGGCAGCTGGGCTGCAGCAGGCAGCTGGCACCACTCCTGCTCTATCTCTGCTGGACACAGCACAACTTGGGGACGTGGAGCTGAGGATCTAAAACCCGGCGTGCCTTTGAAAAATCTTCACTCAGAAACTTTGCTTGACACAGTGAGGAACAAAAAAGACTGGGAGCTGTGCAGGGGCATGGAAAGAGCAAGATATGAAGGAGAAGTGCTGCTCCTGATGTGCCAGTGCTATTTTGGTGCCTTGACTCTGAAATAAATGCCCCAACAGGTGCTGGGCTGAGGCCTCCTGGCTGATCCCTCTGCTCGGCCATGGAAACCCCATCCCCATTTGCTTGGCTTGGAAAGGAAACCCTCTTGGAGGCTTTGGGGATTTTTCTTCATTCCCACTGACCAGGTTCTTGTGGGGAGCTCTTCAGAGCGGGACATGGGAGGTGCTGGGTGAGGGGGGACAGCCAGGTGTGACCTGGTGTGGGACACCTGCCGTGACTTTACCACTGTCATTGCAGGGATCATGAAGTTGTGGAATGGTTTGGGCTGGAAGGGACCTTAAAGCTCATCTCATTCCACCCCTCCTGCCATGGGCAGGGACGTCTCCCACTGGATTAGGTTGTTCAGAGCCCCATTCGATGGCCTTGGGTGGAGCACTCTGATGTTGTCTAGAGCCTGGCCATGTCCTGGGGGAGGCAGGGAGAAGGTGGAGGCCGTGTGTGAGCAAAGGGAAGCTGGGCTGCTGCTGTGGCAGCACTGCGGGAGCAGCCTGGAGCAGGCTGGGGTGACCTTTCCCCACTGTCTCCCACACGTGGGTGCTGGACATGTCCTGTACTGGGAGAGGCCAGGAGAGGTGTCCTGGCCCTGCTGTGACTCCAAAGCGCACTGCCCTGCAGGAGGAGCCCTCCTTTATCCCCCCCTTCTGCATTATTATTTCCC
>NW_008246061.1:423110-430792 GCF_000691975.1 Corvus brachyrhynchos
CCCCCCCCTTTAAATTCATCTCCCTCCGCCAGCCGGGGCTGTCCCTGCTGGAAAATTACTCTGACAAAAGCTCCCTCAGCAGTAATTACCTAAATGGGGGGAAGGGAGGGGAGATCCATTTAGAATCCACTTCATTGCGGGATTAGCTAATTAATTAACGGTTTCACTGACAACTCGAAGGGGAAGAGTGTGTTAAATAGGAAGGCTCTGGAGCTTGATTTATGTGATCTGACACCCACGGCCTCTCCGCCAAGTTGCCGTCCTGCCTTCCCCCGGCCGCGGGGTCCCGCCCGCCGCCTCTCCCGGGATGCCGCGGGGATGCAGCCGGCCCGGGGCGGCAGCACGGGGTTATTGGCTGGCAGATGAAGCCGGGCTTGGAGGGGGTTGTGGCCGACGAGCTGGCAGGGACACCCATCTGCCCGGCTCTGGCACAAAGAGCCAGGAGGAGGAGAGGAGGAGGATGGTCCTGACCTGTGCTCCCTCCCCCCGGTCCCACCTGCTGTCGCTGGGAGAAGGAGGTTGGGAAAAGTTGGATCTGAGTCACGTCCTCTTGTCACCCTCCAGCCCCGAACTCTGCCTGTGGTGACTGCAGCGGGTCCGTGCGTGGGGGTGTTTGGGGGTGGGATGAGGAGCAGGATATGTGTCCCCTGACCAGGAATGAAGCTGCTGAGAGGCCCAGTGGCCCCAGCAGCAGATGAATCCTCTCCTCTGTCCCAGGATCCCTGGACAGGATCCCTGAGGATCCCTGGACAGCCCTGGGCATGTCTGTCACCCCTACAGAGCCTCCCTCCCTGCCCATCACCACACTGATACGGTGCCTACAGAGCTGGAAGGATGTTTGGAAGTGTCCTGGCTACCGAATCTGCCCCTCACAGAGCTGCCACCAGCACTGACTCCAACCCAGCCTCCCTTTGGGGACTGATCCTCACCAACCAGTGGCTGGGGAAGATCCCAAACCGCACCAGGGATGGGGCTGGCCAGGGTGGCTGTGCAGAGGAGATCACCAGCACGGTCCTGTCCACACCTGGCCATGCCCAGCCAAAGGGGAAGGAGCCTGAGGAACGCCAGCAGAGAGCTGGCAGTGCTGCCCAGCCCAGGGTATCCCCTGGCACGGCTGGGATGAGTTTGTTGGGTCTCAGATGGCTGCACAGAGCTGGAGTGAGCTCCCAGCAGCAGAGATTGGTGACTCCAACTCCCCTCTCCAGCACCCCTTGCTTTGCCTGTGCTCTGCCCACCTTCCCCCCTGTTCTTTTGGGGGGGGTGATTCTTGGAGCAGATTGGGGTTCAGGGATTGCTCTGCCCACCACCCAAGTTCCCCCCTGCTGCCAGGTGACTGTCACCCATGCTGGCATCTCAAGGGACAGCCAGCTGTGGATTTGGATGGGAAAGAATAAAACTCGAGAGTTTCCAGCTGGATTTGTTAATTTGAGGCAAAGGTTAAAACGTGTTTTGAAAAAAAGCATGCTTTTCCTGGTTAATTTGCATTTGTTTGTTTGTTTGCATTCTGCAAGGGCTGTAATTCCCTTTGGAGGGAACAAAACTGCCAAGTTTCACACCTTCTCTGGAGGTGAAAATTCTCACGTTGGTAGCAAACCCAGGGATTGGTTTGGGCAGAGATAGGAGGGGGAGAGCAGTGGGGCTGGGTTTCCTTCCACTTTCATCTGCTTCTGCAAGGATGAAGGGGAATTATTGATTATCAGTTGCTCGGGAGCTGCAAAAATAGAGGGGGACAGAGGGATGCAGCAGGGGACAAGGCTGGACATCCAGAGCGATGGCCACGGGATGGGCCTGGAGAGCTGGGCTCATCCCAGCCTCTCTGCCCTGCTCCTGCCAGCTCCCATCCCAACCCCTGCTGCTTCCCCAAACCTCTCCCTGCTGACTTCGAGTGTTGCCTCAGCCACTTGAGTGCCGGGGGCAGGGAGCGGGTTAAATCCAAATAAACGCTGAACACCAAATAAATAAATAAATAAATAAAGGAATGAAGGCAGTGGTGGGGTGGGGTACAGCCGTGTCTGGCAGGGCTGCACCCCCCGGGCCCCCTCGGGACCACTTGGATTGCTTTTTTTGATGGCTTCTAAATAGAGGCGCCCGATCGCATCTGGGAGGAAAATGAAACAGATTTCATTTTTCACACGCGGCACAATGGCCGTGCTGACAAAAGAGGAAGGCGGCCCATTGTCCTGCTCTGCATCTTCACATCCTACCTCTGTCCCCTGAATTAACCCCTTTCACCTCCGCCTTTGTGGTGACACCACTCCGGAGCTGCCGAACAAAGGCGGCAGAAAGGCCCCGCCGTGTCCGGGGGGTGGGCGCCAGGGAGGGGGGACGTGTCGGTGTCCCTCGTGTGGGTGTCCCTCATCTCCTCGGCTCCCTGGGGCTGGCCCTGTCCCTTTCCCATCAGGATCTCCTCCATCAGGTCCTACCTGCTTCCCTGGCTGTGGGGGGGTGAGGAGGGGGAGCTTTGTGCCCTCACAGCTCCTCTTCCTCTGGGAATTGGATCAGACTGAGGGAGAAGCTTCACCCAGGGAGTGTCTCCACCCAAGGAGCTCTGGATGCTTTATGAGCCATAGAGGATGAGCACCTGGCTCCCTGCAAGAATCCCTCTGGTCCCGAGGGCTGAGGCCTTCTGGACCAAGACCCAGAGCTGTGGTGACCCCATTAACCCCATCCTTCTTTTGCATATTAAGGGTATTTTTTGTTTATTCCATAGCTTTTTATTCCCAGCCAGGTTTGGCTTATCATGCTCAGATCCCAGCAGTGCAAAGCTACAAAGCTAAGGGGGAAAAAACCAAAGTGGTTTTGGGCAAAGCTCTGAGGACTTTGGGGGTTGCTTGTGTTGGTTTTGGTGTGAGCCTTGTGCCCTCAAGGGCAGGGCAGGATGGGCACAGCCAGGCCCCAGCACGCGGCTGCAGCACGGCTTGGACAGCAGAGGTTTAATTCCATGGGGAAGCGGTTTCAGAGATTGCAGCATTCCTTGGGGCTGGGGAAACCTCAGGATTTCTCTCCCCAGCCTGCTCGTTTATCTCCTTGGGGTCTCGTTGCCGTATTTTGTTTCCCCAGATCATTTTGGCTCCCGTCTATCTGACAAGCCCTTCTGCTCCGCGATGACACTGCTGCGATGACGCCTGTGATAATTCCCTCCGTCCCTGCAATCAATGCCCTCTCCTGCCTTCAGCTGCAGCGGGATTTTTAGATGAAAAAAACCCATAAAAATCACACCCAGAGGTTTGTTCTTCTCTTTCTGAGCTCGGTCTTTGCAACAGCTGCTCCTGCAGGGGTCCCACATCTATCTGCTGCCTCCGTGGGCTTCCCGCTGGGATGTCCCCTTAGATCTGGCTAGGACAGGGGGGAAGGATCAGGCCAGGCTGCTATTTCTGGGGGGGACTTTGCTGGCAGCAGGATTTCGCCTCCCCACCCAGAAGGTCACAGTGGAGAGGACAAGGAGCTGGCCTGCCCTGTCTCTGGTGGCACCCGTGGCTGTGCCATCCCTCTCCCTGCGTGCAGCTGCCTCGTGCAGCTCCCAACTGCAGCATCCCTTTAAATAGCAAGGGACTGCACTCCCAGCCGGGGCCTGCAGAAGGTTAGATAAGAGAACGCAAACCACAATGCTTGCCCTTTTTTTTCCCCTTTTTTTTTTCCCCTTTTTTTTTTTTTATCTTTCCTTTTTTATTATCTTCTTATGGCTTTCGAATTATCTTCACAGACACTACATGAATTTAGTCAGGGCAGGTAAGGTCACTGGCAGACACAGTTGCTCATATTTATGTATATTCACCAGGCAAAGGAGATAAATGGGAAAACAGGCGCAGAGGGGGCCGAGGAGGGAGGGAGGTTGTGGGGGAGGATGGGATGCAGCAGCCCCAGGGTGGGATGAGGAGGGGCAGGTGTGGGCACAGGCACCAGGCCATCCCCACGGTGGGGCTGAGCAGGACGTGTGACAGAGGGGATAGCAGCCAGGGGGAAGAAGAACAGCACCTGGGCAATGGCGAGGCCCAGCAGGGAAGGGAGGGCAGGGTTTCCTGCAAGCTTCCGGGGAAATCACCCTGGAAAATGATGGGGTTTGGGTAAAGGCCTTTCCTCTGCACATTTGTGACCTTAGCAGTCAAGCAACGTCATGGGTGGGCTTAAAAAGCAGGTCTCAGCTAGGTCAGGCTTTGGTAGCTCAGTGAAGACACCAAAATGTGGGGTGAGATGATCCTCACTCCTGATCCTTGGCACAGAGGGCAGTGCCATGCTGGGTGCTGTGTCCAGGCTCTGTCCTGACCGTTCCAGGCCAGAGGAGGCCATGGAGAGATGGGGGTCACCACACCATGGAGAGATGGGGGTGACCATACCATGGAGAGATGGGGGTGACCCCACCATGGAGAGATGGGGGTCACCACACCATGGAGAGATGGGGGTGACCCCAGCATGGAGAGATGGGGGTCACCACACCATGGAGAGATGGGGGTGACCATACCATGGAGAGATGGGGGTCACCACACCATGGAGAGATGGGGGTCACCATACCATGGAGAGATGGGGGTGACCACACCATGCAGAGGAGGAGATGACCACCCCATGATGAGGTGTAGGACACAGGGATGGTACATTAGGGGTGGTTGCAGCCTGGGGAGTGACTGGGATGGAGGGAGCACAAAGCAGCTGGCAGCTCTCTCCTCCTGAAGTGTGCTTGGCATTTCCCAGGGACACTGGGCAGGCTGGGGAGAGTGGAGAGGGGCAGGCTTGGAGGTGACAGAGCCCTCCAGTAAGTGTCCCCTTCCTTGGGAAGCCCCATCGCAGCTGGGCATGCAGGAGAGCAAACAACCTCCAGCCCAAGGAGGCAGGAGGGACCTCGCACACATGGGCAGGGTGGCAGGTGGCCTCTAGTGTAGCTGAGGTGGCCAAAACACCAACCCGAGCTCGAAGTGATCCAGTTCTCACTCAGCTTCTGCTCCCAGCACCTTTTCAGGAGAGGAAAAGCAGAGTGAGAGACGCAAAGGGCTGCTGAGATCAGGCTCAGCTTGGCTGGTCCTTGCCCATGCCAGGTGGCATCTCCCCTTTGCATCACGAGCCCTGGGGTCACCAGCCCTGGGGTCCATGAGCATCCCTGAACATCGTCTGTCTCCTGCAGGAAAATCTTTCCAGGCTGTGACCCCACAAATTGGGCAGCTGTCACTGAAATTCACTGAAATCCAGCAATAAAGGGGAAATTACAAAGGTCTCTGTCCCTGGGATAGACCTGGACAGGAGGGGACAGGGGTCTTTCCATTGTCTAGGGCAGGGACAGGGACAGGGGACAGGGCTGGGCATCAAACTGTTAATGGCAGGAGCATTCCTGGGAGGCTGGGGACCCACATGAGCGGTGTGTGATGCTGTTCCAAGGAAAATATATAATGCACCTAAAGAAATTGTACAGAAATTGCAAACAAAGCATGCACAGGAGGATATAAAATACCGAGCACAAGGGCACCCACCGATTATAACTTGATTTAAAACCACTTAATTCACTAAATAATAAATGCAGATTTACCCGAGGTGTCAGGACTAAGAGCATGCCTAACAATGCGTTTATTTAATACCTGTTTGCTCTCAATGTCAGGGCACTGTGTCTAGAAAATACAGGCAGCACCCAAAGGCTGCGTTTTTTATTCTCTTTCCCAAGGCCTAATATATCTATGGGAAAAAAAAAAAAAAGATCAAGAAAGAGAAGTCAGAAATTGTAATGATCCATCTGAGATGAAACCTGGTGATGACCCAGGGATGGCGAAACCCCTGCGGGAAGTGGGAAGCAGAACAAATCCACCAGGGGTGGGAATTCTCTGCTGGTGACTGAGGGTGCAGAGGGTTTAAGCAGAGCCTTCCCAAGGGAACATCACCCAAGGGAAACGGTCACAGAAATGGTTCCTCATTTCCCCGACAGAAGGGGATTTGTGGCCTGGGTTCAGGTGTGGATATTCCCAGGAAAACCGAAGGAGCTGGATGCGCAGCTGGTGGCTTGAGCTGCTGTAGGGATGGTGGGAAGTTAAAGGAGCGCTGGCTTGGGCTGGCCTGGGCTGGCTCATCCCCACGGTGTTTCAAGGAGTCATTTTCAGTGGTCCGGGACACCACAGACTTCCACTGGCTCTGCCCTGGCAAGATCTGAACTGCCCCCCCAGGATTTGGGGGAAACGGGAGCTGGGGGCTGGTGCTGACCCAGCAGAGCATTTCACCAGCACAGCCAGCCCAAAGGAAGGTCTCAGGGTCTTTGGGGGTTCAGCTCCCCCTGGGAAATCCCCAGGCCGCCAGTGATATCCTGGGCTCTGGATTTTGAGCCATTAAACACGGGCTTTTCAGCTCAGTGTGATGGGATGCTGAGCCCAGCTCCTTGGAAATGCCTGGACAGGATTCCAGCACCTGTGGTTTAGCCTGCAGAAAATAATTAAAGGCTGAGGGACCTTGCACAGGAAGAACCTGTCCTCTGTGAAGCTGCTGAGAGGGGTTTGCTGGTGATTCACCCCACCAGCTCTCAGTAAGTCCAAGTGAAGGACCCACCACCGTCAGAGAAGCTCATTTGAGCCACTCTTTGCTCAGAACTGAGCCAAAATGTTCAGCTCTGCTCCTGGCTCCACATGGGGATGTGCTCAGGAAAAGGGTGAACTCCCCCCCAGTCCCTCTCCTGGCCTCTCCCCCCCGCCTTCTGCTCCTTGCCCAGCCCTGCCCAGCACGAGGTGGGAAATTCAGGATCATTGCTTTCTACACCCTCCTTTTCCAGTCTTTACAAATAAAATACCCATAAATTATGTATAAAACCACCGCTGGTCACCACAGTGAACAGGGGCTGCTCCTTGCCCAGGCCTGCCTGCTCTGGGTCCATCCTCTCTGAGCCTCACACTGGGAGATTTTTAACCTTTCCCCGAGTACCCCGAGCAGTTCCTGAGCGAGGCGATGCTGCCGGGAGCGCCAGACTTTGCCAAAAGTGACGTGAGCAGGCGGTGGTGCCCAGCAGGACCTGAGTGAGAGGTGACCCTGCCGGGCGCCTCTGAGGGCAGCTCCGCACTGAGGGCAGAAGGAGGTCTGTGGACAAATTTCCCTGAAGCCTTTGAAAAATCAAAGGTCCTTCACCCCATGAGATATCCCACGTGCTGCTCCAAGGCCTTTCTTTGGGAAAAGGGGCACACGGCAAAGCTCCGTTCCCCGCTGCACCTTTCCCCGGAGCCTGGTGTTGACAGCAAACCTCGGGGCTGGCTGTGGCTCTGCTGTGCCAAGGCTGGAGCAAGGGGCAGGTCCCTCGGGGAGCAGAGGGACCTTTTGGGACTTTTTGGTGGGTGACCCCTGGCTCTGCTCCCCGCAGGATGGGATAAGGAGAGGTGCTTTGTTTTTTGGTGGCTCAAACTGGGGAGAGTGAAGCTCCAAAATCAGATCTTCTCCTGCCCACATGTGGATTTCTTTTCCCTTCCCACACCCCCCCCGCTCCCACTGGAGATGTTCACACCATTCCCAGCGTTCCCAAGCACCACAGATCCAGCCCAGGGGCACGGAGGGGCTGTCACGTCCCCCTCCGGTGTCCCCTCCGGGGTGTCCACCCCCCTCCTTCAAGGAGAGCATCCTGCCCTCCGAGGGCAGCCCCGGCCCTCTCCACTCGCAGCGGTGGCGTCTGGGGAGGGGACAGACGAACCCGTGTTTCCCTCTGCTCCTTCCCGGTGTCTCCCATCCCTGCAAAG
>NW_008246061.1:430892-431137 GCF_000691975.1 Corvus brachyrhynchos
CCCTGCCTCCCCCAGCATCTCCCTGCTCCGTCCAGATAAAGGGTGAGGACCAAGCACATGTCATTTTCTTTGTGCAAAATCAATATTCAGCAAAGTTTATCTGTCCGACATAGCAGGAAGCGCTAATTTCATCCACGTCAATTACTTTGATGAACGCTTATACTGTTCAGGGTGCGAGAACAAGATAAAAGAATTACTGAAATAAAAAGCATACACGGCAAACGCCCCCCGCCCCCACCCCCCTC
>NW_008246061.1:431245-433089 GCF_000691975.1 Corvus brachyrhynchos
AAGCCGAGGAATGAGGGGCTGGGATGCTTACGGAGGTGCCCAGGCAGAGGGAGCTGCTGCTTCTACAGGAACGAGCCAGATTTGGGTGAAAAACCCGTGGTTTGGGGTGGATGAGGAGCGGGAGCCCCCCAGCTCTGGGCGTCACTCAGTGTTTGTGTTTGTATGTGGTTTTTAAGGATGTGCTGAGAGGAGATCTGGGCAGGTCCGAGGTTCTCTGGCTGCTTTCTCCTGGCGACGGTCTCACAAATGGATGCAGGGAGGGATGGATGCCCAAATTCAGGCTCTGGGGTCCACCTGGACAGGGTGAAAGCTTGCCCAGGACAAAACCTGGCAGTGATGCTGCAGCACATGAGAAATGACCCCGGGGGAAGCAGAGGAGCCCCTTCCACACGAAGCCAGTGGCTCCTCCAGGAGCTGCCTCAGTCCCTGCTGGGAAATGGGGCGTGACAATTTTATGGCAGTGCTACCACAGACCTGAATAAGCAGATCTCGGGGCCCAAGTCTTTAATTAACCAGCCAGCCTTGATTTTTGCAGCAGGGCTGAGTGCATATCCACGGTGTCACGGTGTGGCCCAGACCTCGGGGACATCAGCTCTCCCCCTCCTCTGCACAACCTGCCTGCTCCTGCCTGCAGGTGCCGGCCTGGCCCTGCCACTCGTGTCCCCATAATCAGGGTGGCAGGAGTGGTTGAGCCCTGGTACCCCCAGCCTCAGAGCTCAGCCCTTGGAGGAGGAGGTGGTGCATTTTTCTTAATTTCTAGAAACTCATCCTATTAATTCTGGGTTTCGTTGGACCCCTGCCACAAATCCCCTTCTCCCTCCGTCGCAGGCTCGGTGGGACCTGCTCCTGCCATGTCCATGGGCTCAGGAACGTGTACAAATGGCTTTTATCCAACATCTCTGACGCTGCCTGTCCCACGTCATTTGTCAGCCTGGTGCTCCCCTCGCAGCCCCGGGGGTGTGGGGGTGTGGGGTGGCACCAGCTCCCAGCCGAGGGAGGGGATTTTCCATGAGGAGGCCTCAGGTCACAAAAGCCGCCACAGCCCTGGGTAAAGTCTCATGCTCAGCCAGATTTTGTCCCCTTTCCTTCTGGGGAAAGGAAGAAAGGAGCATCCCACCCCAGGTGGGCAGATCTCACCCCACTGGACAATCCTAAAGCAGACAGAATTCAGGATGGGGGGGATTCTGCTCCAAAACCCCCCTGCTCTGCTGCAAAGCCTTGCTGTGTTATCACCTGAGGCATGAGGCGATCCCAGAAAATCCCAAATGCCTGAGGCAGGATGAGGCTGTTGTCAGGCTGGACACAGCTCCCTGTGTGCTGCAAGGGGATGGGGATGGGGTCCAGGTGAAGCCCAGGCCGAGGCTGGGGGTCCGCAGGGGTGCAGGACCATGCCCGGCTGCCAGAGCCCCGCTCCCGAGGGAGGTGGCCCTGGCTGGGGAAGCGCTGCCCGCCAGCCCCTGCAGCCGGGTGACCCCTCAGGCGCCTTGCAAGCGGCGCAGGAAAATGTGGCTTAAGCAAAAAGCGCTGCCCGCACATGTGCAGGGGGCTGGGAACGTGCACTGGAGCGATTTCCACAGCTCAGCTCGGCAGCGGGAATTTGTTAAGTCACGGCAATTTGCCAGCGCGGGGTGGTGTGATCGAGAGGCTGTCCCCATTTCCAGTCAGCTCGGTGTCCCTGCCATCGTGCCAAGCCTCCCCGAGCGTGGCGCTGGCACCTGCGGCGGCAGGACCGCCCCTCGCCCGTGCCACGGGGTGTTTCGAGCCCAGCTCGGGCTCAGGGACACCGATCCCTGTTCCTATTTGAGGAGCACAGGTACCCCACAGTGGCTGGGGGGGCCCCCCCC
>NW_008246061.1:433289-437896 GCF_000691975.1 Corvus brachyrhynchos
GAAAAGCTCAGGCTGAGGTCGTGCTCCCACGGGGACCTGCTGGCTGGCGTGGCGACAGCGGGGGCAGAGCTGCCGAAGCCGCAGGGTTTGTTTGGCGTGACGCTGGAAGTGCAGCATCCCCGTGCCCTGGGGAACGGCTCCTGCGTGGCAGAGCTCTCCCTGCTGCTGGAACAGGTCCCCCAGCCAGGGGCTCACCTCTCATGCCCGCCTTTCACCCCGGCAGTGAGGACTTCCCCACCGCAGCAGGAGGGCCCCATTCCTGACCCTGCGGCCTGGGGGATTCAGGACTGTTGGTGCCACTGAGGGTCCCAGTGTCACCCGTGGGGTGGCCAAAGGAAATAAAAAAATACCGCACAGATAATAAATACACAGAGGCCGGGCAGGACCCTGATCTCCCATCCCCTGCACCCCCTCCTACTCCTCGAGCCCGATCCAGCAGCTCTTCCTGATGTCAGTGGTGTGTTTCTGCAGGTCTGTGCAACAAAAAGGGACCCAAAAGAGAAGAACAGAACTGAAACCAAGCCACACGAATGGCAAAACCCATAAACCGCCACAATACCACCGGATATGTCCTCTCCAACAGCAAACCAGGGGCAAACACACAAACCACAGCCTTAAAAACTGCCCAGACAAGGCTGATTTCATTTCGGATATAATCTCAAATAATTTATTTATTTTCTCATTGGGGTTTTTCTGTCTTTGTTAAATGAGTTGTTAACAGCACTTCAAGGGTTTTACAAGTGACAAATAAAAAAGTCTCTCTAATTAGCAAGACTTTGTTTAGGGAGAATAATCCTTCTTTGTTATTATTTGGAACGAACAGGCGTGGGTGGGTGGGATGTGTGCGAGAGGGAGAGACCGGCTGAATTATGCAACCAAATATTCCAGAGGGGATGTCAGGACACGAAGCTCGGATTTCAGTGTGTGCATGGTCCGCCTTAGCTTTAAGTGGGGCTCTACAGGCGCTGGGAACTGGCGCTGCTATGTCCCCAAAAAGTCTTCGCCACCCCAGCGTGGCAGTGCCGGCTCGGGATGAAGCCCGGCAGAGGAGGGAGGGAGCTTTGGGGCAGGATACATCCCCAGCTCCGAGCTGCCCCATCCCCCCGGCCCCCGCTCCCTCCCTGTTCCCTCCTGGAGAACACAAAGCTGAGACTTGGATTATCTTCATTTCCATATGGAGAGCGATGTAAGCCCGTTCAATGCATGGCCGGGCATTTTGTTCACAACTTTGCAGCAAGCGGGAGCAGAACCCGCTGGGGAAATCACCGATTCAGCTCCTCTCACCTTGTGCGCACACGCTCGGAGCAGCAGCGCTCGGGATCAAGCTGCCTCCCCGGGCTGCCTCCGACCACCCTGGTGCTTTTTGGGGTCCAACTCCACCCTGGGGAAGCCACCTGGGCCCCGGTGGGGGACAGATATCAGCGTTCTGCGGCGAGGAGTGGCAACGCTGCCGCCGAATCCCGGGATTCTGGTGCCCTCTGTGCCCCTCAGCTGCATCCCAGCCCGGGGTAGATCCGGCCCCCCCTCTCCATGGCATGGCAGCCCTGAGCTGCTCCGTGCCCGTCCCCAGCGGTGTTCCCTGCCGTGTCCCTGCCGTGTCCCCGCTCCTCCTGACCTGCAGCCCCCTCTGCCGTTCGCCGCTCCCGCCTGGCCCCGGCGCAACCCGCAGGATGCATCCCGCAGGGAGCGCCTGAGTTCTGCCGGGTGCCGTGTCCCCTCTGTCCTCTGTGTGTCCCTCCAGCCCTGCCGTGTCCCCTCTGTCCTCTGTGTGTCCCTCCAGCCCTGCCGTGTCGCCTCCTTCCCGTGCCGCGCAGCCCCAGCGCTCCCTCCCTGCGGGCAGCGTCCCTCTCACGGGGCTGGTGTTGGCACTGAACTACTCCTTTCATGGGCCCTCGGGGTGAGAGAGGGAACTGAAACCCCAAACTTCAAAGAATTCAGCCCCAAATGTTGCTTGCTTCTCCTCCTTGCCGTCCGTGGGAGCTCAGGCAGCAGGGAGCAGTTGGGGTGCTGGGCAGTCCCTGCCTGGCTGGGGGGGTGCTGGGGGCACTGACGGGGCTCCTGTCCCACGTTTCCACGTCAGAGCCCTGCCCGGCTCGGGACATTCTCCGATGGAGCCCTCGGCACGGCTGCGAGGGCGGGGGTTCAGCCGCTGGGCACAGCAGCACTTCCAGGTGCTGCTGGATGAGTATTCTTGACATTTCTCTGCCACAACACTTTGTATCGGGCACTGAGGCCTCATTCCCAGCGGTGGGATAATTGTGTGTGCTCCAGGGGCAGCTGGAAACCCCCCCAGCCGTGCTGGGCAGCACCCCCAGGCCCGCTCTGATTCCCCCTTGGCACCCCTCCCCTCCCTGGATGGGCAGTTGTTGTCCCAGACCCCACACATCACCCCAAAAGAACACTTCCAGGTGGATTGCTGAGCCCTGGGAGAGGTGAAGCTGCGGGGCATCACCTCTTCCCTCTCCACCGGCCAAGGATCTGATGGGCTCAAAGGCCGGGGAAGAAGCCGGAAAAGTGTGGGGTGACACTACACTGACCACTGGAGAAGCCCAGCCCAGCTCGGTAGCCTGGCCCCCCCAAAAGCCGGGTCCCCCAGCAGCCTGGGCTGGCTCCCACCCAGCGCAGCTGCCTTTGCGGGGAGAAAAGAGCCCCTGGCACGGACAGAGGCCGGCGCAGCCCCGCGGGGCGGGGGGGGGGGGCGGAAAAAACCGCGCCGCCCTCCCGCCTGTCCCGGAGCATCCAAAGCCCGCCCGGGCTCTGCCCCCTGCCCCCTTTACTCTGCGTTCTTCTGGCGTTATTTTCCTTCCACTTTTTCCTTTTCCCCGTTCTCTTCCTCCACCCTTTTCAAATCTTTTTTTTCTCCTTCCCCCCTTTACTTTCCTTCTTTTTCCTTCCTTTCCTCCTCTTTTTAAATCCTTTTTTTCTTCTTCTATTTTCCTCTTTTTATCCTCCTTCTTTTTACTTTCCTCTTTCTTCCTTTGCCCCCTGCTTCTTTTCCCTTCACTTTCCACTATCTTCTGTCCTTAGTTTTCATTTTTTCCCTTCTTTTTCCCTCCTTTTGTTTTATTCTTTCTTCCTTTTACTTGGATCTTCTTCTTTTCCTTCTTTTTTTTCCTTCTTCCCCCACCCCATTTTCTTTTGGTCTTCTTGAGCTTTTTTTTTTTTTTTTGCCTTTCTGTTTCTCCCCCTTTCTTTTTCCTTCTTTGCTTTTCTTTTTTCTTCCTTCTTCTTTTTCTTCTTCTTTCCTTTTCCCTCCCCTTTTCTTTTGATCTTCTTGTTATTTCTTCTTTTTTTCCCCTTTCTGTTTCCCTTTCTTTTGCTTTCTTCTTTCTTCCTTCTTCTTTTTCATCTTCTTTTCTTCTCCATTCCCCTTTTTTTGGTCATCTTGTTCTTTCTTCCTTCCCTCCCCCTTCTATTCTTTCACTCCTTCTTTTGCTTTCTTCTTTATTCCTTTTTCCTTCTTCTTTTTCCTCTTCTTTCGTTCCCCCTCCCCTCTCGTTTTCTTTTGGTCTTCTTGTTCTTTCTTCTTTTTTTTCCCTGCTTCTTTTTCTTATTATTTTTTCCTTTATTTCCTTCTTCTCTTCTTCTTCTTCTTCTTCTTCTTCTTCTTCTTCTTCTTCTTCTTCTTCTTCTTCTTCTCCTTCTCCTTCTCCTTCTCCTCCTTCTCCTTTTTCTCCTCCTCCCCCTTCTATTCTTCCCTCCTCCACCTCCTAATTTTTGTTCTCCCACTCGCAGCCCTTTCCCCGTTCCCCGGCGCTCTGGCTGGGTGTCAGGGCGGCACGGGTGACAGGACACGGTGACAGATCTGCCTCGGCCACCCCTCACAAAGGCTCTCAGACAGTCTATTAGTCAGCAATTGTGCGGCCGGCAGCGCGGCCCGGCCGTGCGCCGCCACTGATAATGGCCCAGAACAAAGATGGCAGCTGCTCTGGAGAGGGACAGATCTGTGGCAAATCGAGATAAAATAGAGAGGAAGGAGAAAGGAGCGTAAAGGAAAAAAAAGAAAAACGTATAAAAAAGGGGAAAGGAGGGACGAGGGGAGAGCAGTGGGGGGGGGGGGGGGGGGGGGGGGGGCGTTGCCCTCCCGGCTGGGGCGGCCACGGGGAGGAGGGAAGGAAAACACCGCGGGAGGAATGGAAAGGCCTGGTGAGCATGGAAAAAAAATCATTTCCAGGCTCTTTGAGTCAGAAGCGCGGATGAGCCCAGGCGCGGAGGCTGTCGGGGGCTGCAGACGGATCTCTGCCCGTATCTCCCCCAGGAATGGGGAGATGCCCGCGCTGCCAAGGGCTGCTGGTGGCACAGCTCTGCTTCCCAGTGTCCGTGTCCCAGCTCCAGCAGCACTGGGACCCTCTTGAGGAGAGCTGGGGCGTCACCATCCCGTCAATCCTTCCCCGTCCTGGGCTGATCCCGAGCGTGGGCAGCAGGAGAGGGGGAGTTCTGCCCCTGTGCCCCTGTGCTCAGGTGAGCCCCCACCTGCAGAGCTGCCCCAGCCCTGGGCTCCAGTATCAGAAGGACCTGGAGCTGCTGGACAGAGTCCAGAGGAGGCCCCAGAGCTGCTCCAAGGGCTGGAGACCCTCTGCTCTGGAGCCAGGCTGGGGGAGCGGGGG
>NW_008246061.1:438016-439827 GCF_000691975.1 Corvus brachyrhynchos
CCCAGTGCCAGAGGGCAGGGATGGATGGGATATTGGGAAGGAATTGTTCCCTGGGAGGGTGGGCAGGCCCTGGCACAGGGTGCCCAGAGCAGCTGTGGCTGCCCCTGGATCCCTGGCAGTGTCTAAGGCCAGGCTGGATTGCTCCAGTCCTTGCTCCTCCTCTCAAATTTTGCCCATGGATGTGGAACTGAAGGAAATGCAGCCAGGGGAGGTGATGGACAGGCTCTTGAGGCTGGCCTGGCCCTGACTGGTGACCGACCCCAGTGGCCACAGTCACCCCCACGATGCTCCTTATCATTCTGAGCAAAGGGAGGGATCAAAATCAATTAAAAAAAAAACTGAAATGAAAAGGTGGATGTTATAATTAAAAGCTGATTTTTCATTGAAGCTGGACTTTTTAATTTAAATGAATTACATTTGCCTTAAAAACTTAATCGAATTAAAATTTAAGTTAACATTATGGTAAACCTATGTTAAAGCCTGGAGTTACTGTAATCTATTCACACTGAAATTAAATATATATGTACAATTTGATATCCATATATAAAAAGATAGCTGTACATATTTGCTGCTGCAATTTTTAGGAAAGTTAAATTACTGAACCATCCAAAAAGTTGTCTGCTAAGTACCTAAACCCCAAATTACCAGAGTGCTCCTTGCTAATAACATCCAGTGTGTAAAATAATTCTTATTTTATTTCAATTTCCTCAGTGGCTGCTGGTTTTTCCAAGCTGGGAAGGGAATTGGAAGGCTGAAGGCAGGAAAATGTGGTTTTGTCTTTCCACCCATGCAGGATAAAGCTGAGTGAGGAGAGGTTTGCTGAGAGGTTTGGGTGCCTTGCCACAGACAACATTCCCAGTCTTCCAAGAATTTATCCTCTTTATTGTGTAGGAAATGCGAGATCTTTTATTCTTATCTGTTCAGCTTGTATAAAAAATGTAAAGTCCCTTCCAGTGTCCCTTCCAGCGGCCGGGCTTGGGGAGGAAGCTCCTGGACACTCCGACCACCTGGCATGGAGTGGGGCGGCCAGAGCTGTGGCAGTGCCAGGGTGTGCATGGACAGGTGACCGCGTTAACTCCTCCCAGTGCCAATGGATTCTGAATTCCCCATCCTCGTGGCTCTCCCAGCATCCCAGCCTGGTGACAAGCCCTTCCCTGTGCCTCAAACACCGTCCCTGGAGCACCCCGAAGTGCGGCGTTGGCAGGAGCACGGTCGGAGCTGGAGGGAGCAGCCAGGTCTGTGCTGCTGGGGATGCGACTCTGGGCACGGAACAGGCCACGTGGAAATCCCTGGATCCTCTCCATGTCCCTGGCATCGCTCTGGCCCATCTCCCTCCCTCCCAGCCGCTCCCGCTTTGTCCCAGGAGCGTCCCCCAGGGCCCGGCTCGGGGTTAGTTCAAGTCTAGCCTATTTAGATAACCTTCTGGTGGGTCTATAGAGAGCCCAGTATCCCTGCTGGAGGATCTCGCTACAAATGAGCCAATCCTCCTAATCTCCTTATCGTTGTAGGCCTCAGCCTCCGGGCCTGGTTATCTACGTGGATGAAAGAAAAGGGACACTGCACAGCACCTATCCCGGCAGAGACCCCTCCCCTTTAATCCTGCCAGGGTTGTTTCTCCCTTTATCCCCCTCTCGCAAATCCCCAGCGAGAAGCCCCCGGCCCCCCCGGCTCCCCTCCCTTCCCACCTGAGCAGGGAGGCAGAAAGGCCGGCAAGGGCTGAGCAGGGATGCTCTTATCGCCAACACCTGGAGCGGGGAGCGGGGCTGGGGGCGCAAATCCCCCCGGCCCCGGCCGGCAGGGCGGGTTAGGGG
>NW_008246061.1:440079-442883 GCF_000691975.1 Corvus brachyrhynchos
TTCCTGCCGCACACAATTAGGGCTCTTTCCCCCTCCCTCTGCATATTTTTCCCTCCTTTCATTCCTGCCCTCCACCCTTTCACCTTTTCGGCAGCCCCTTCTTCCCTGCTTGGTCCCCACTCCATCCCCGTTTCTTCCCAAGTCCTCTTGTCCCCCTCTCAAATTTCCCTCTTTATCCAGTTCTTGGTCCCCCTCTGGCCTTTTCCCTCTCCTTCCCCCACCCCGTTTTCATCCCTACCCTCTTCACATCCTTCCTTCCTCCAGCCCCTGCTCCCCTTTCCCCCTTTTCCCTGTTTGCTCTTTGTCAGCCTGTTCTCCATCCCTCAGCCTGCCTCTAATTTCTGATTAATATGTTCTTAGCCAAGGAAAAGGGGGAACGAGAGAGAGAAAGGGAGCGGGAGAGAAAAGAAGGAATCTTCTAAATAAATCATTTAGTCATGTGAGGAGCTAATCTCCAAGTGACGGCCTGTGTTTATCTAGTTTTTAGCAGTGCATGTTAAATAGTGATATGGGACTAATTTTTTTTTCCGCTGGAGCTGCTGTGAAGGGATTTTTAACTTCATTTCCCAGAAAGAAAAATGGTGAAAGCAGAGATAAGGCCCCCGAGCAGCTCTTCCCCTGAACCGGCAGCCAGTGCAATTAAACAGGACGCCACCGAAAGGGCAGCCGAGCCCACCCTGCCAATTACTGATGCCTTCCCCCACGCCAGGCTCTGGTGTGCTGGGATCAGCATCCTTGGCACACCCTGGACCACTCCACACTGCCCTGGCATCCCCCTTGTGCCCTCTGCCACTTGCGTGGCCTTGGACTTGGCGCTTGGCACAAGGCTCTGCTCTCCCAGGGCTCTGCAGGACACACGGAAATCGCTGCTGAGCCTTGGGGCGGATTGGGGCTGGGTTAGAGACAAATTGGGTAAAGGAAACCTCTGGTCTTGCAACAAGGTGGGCAAATATTGCCACTGGAAAACGTCCAAACCCCAAGCATTTGCATTTTTCTGGGGATTAATAATTGTTTTCCACTCTGCACTGGACCCCTGGACAAAGCTGGCCTGAATTTTGAGCTCTTTTGGGATCCTCCTCCTCAAGAGATGAGCAGACACAGTATTTTTTTAATCTACGTATTATTCCCTGACTATTTTTTCCCCCTTTTCTCATTCCTGTCCCCCTTTCCCTCCTGGCTGGCTGAACAATCTCACCTTCCCAGGCTCACAAAACCCTGCTGTGATCCCTTACAAGCCCCTCATCCTCTGGCTCATTTTCCAGAGAGGCAAAATGGTTCCCTTTTGGTTCCATCTCCCTCTTTGCAGCAGGTGCTCCCTGCTCCCAGCCTGGTGCTTCACAGCCCCTTCCCAATTTCCTGCCTCTCTCTGAGGGGAAAAAGTCACGGAATCACAGAATCGAGGAATGATTTGTGTTGGAAGGGACCTTAAAGCCCATCTTGTTCCACCCCATGGACCAAGGACACCTTCCACTATCCCAGGCTGCTCCAAGCCCTGTCCTTGAACACTTCCAGGGATGGGACACCTCCAACTCTTGGGTGACAATTTCTGTCTCTGGTAGATAAGGAAGGGAGACGGCAGTGAGTCCCCAGGGCAGAGGGTGGGGGATGGATGGGAGGACAAACAGTGGGGAAAGGAAGGTGGAATCCATCCCCACAGCTCAGCTTCTTCTAGAAGACATGTCCTGCTCCCAGCAGCTTCTCTAGACATTCCCAGATGCTCCCCGGGCAACTGGAGGAAAATATTGAAATATATATAATTATTTTTCACTCTCCAGGCAGCTCACATGATAAGGGGCTTTTCCCTGGAGCCCAGAGAAACCCCCTGGGAGCCACCCAGCCCTTCTCCCTGGCTGCCTTTGGAGCCTCCTGGGGTGGGTGGATAATGAGTGGGCAGGAGAGGCAGCTAATTCCTGATGAGAGCTTGTGGGGGGAGCGCGCCAGCGATTGCAATTAAGCCCTGAGCATTAAAGCCCTGGTAATAAGGGGCTGGGCTGAGGGGAGGCAGAGCAGTAATTTAAATGATGGCCAGCTCAAATATGGAACGTCTGAATGCTCTCTCCGAGAGATTTATATGAGCACGGGCCTACCTCACTCATTTATTTCGTTAACGAGCTCCTCGTTGGTGTCTGCCTGTGGGAGATGGGTGGAAAGAGGGATATGGGATCCGTGGTGGGATCGTCCCTGTGTGTGCATCCTGCTGAGCCCTGGAAGGCTTGGGCAGTGCTTCCCATCCTCGAACTTGAGGATGCTGAGGAATTTCCCCCATCCTCTGCAGCTCCTTGGTGCAACCAGAGCCCAAATCTGTGAGGTGATGGAGGGTTTGGGGCTGGGGGTGTCCAGGGGCACTGCGGGGGTGTGGGCAACTCCTCTTTGGTGTGGCCTCAGCCTGACTGTGGCCGACAGCTTCCCATCCTGGGGGATTCCATGGTGAGAAAGCTGGAAGCCCAGGAAGTAGGAAAATGGAAAAGGTTTGTGATGCACCAGGGTAAGGGTGGGAGTGGGACCACTTGCTGGAAGGAAGGACCAAACCAAAGACCTCTGGAAAATGAGCCAGAGGATGAGGAGGTTGCAAGTGATCACAGCGAGATCCTGCGACCCTGTTCAGTGGGATAAAGCAACGAGGAAAGCTGAAATTCTTTGGGAGTGCAAATCCTCCTCATCCCCCCGTGGCAGGGATGGAAAGCTAATGGGAAGCATGGATGCCCAAAACGCTGGAATGGGAATATTTTGCACAAAATAAAAAGTGCCGGTGCCCAACCCCTCCCTGGCCTCAGTGGCTCAGCCACCCCTGGGGACACGGCAGC
>NW_008246061.1:443049-444082 GCF_000691975.1 Corvus brachyrhynchos
CCTGCTGACAGCAGTGTGGGGAGGGAGCCCGCTCTGGCCGGGCTGGGAGGGATCCCAAGCACAGGGCCTGGAGCCCTGGAAGCAAGCAGGGAGCTCGACCAGTCCCTTCACCCAAAATACTTGGGGATCCTCATCTGAGCGTGGGAGATGGAGCATAAAAAACCCCTGGATGCAGCAAAAGGGCCTCACAACGTGGCTGTGGAGCCAGTGGGGCTCCATCCCTGGATCCAGTGGCAGTACCAAGGACAACCTGCCCTGGAAAACCCCCTCGGGGAGATTTGGGGGTGTGCAAATGCTCCCACCCTTCACTCTTTTCATTTGTTTGTCTTTGCAGAGAAAGCCTAAGCAGAAAAGTGTCTCCGAGCTCCCTTGGAAAAAACCAGTTCTGTTCTCTGCCCTGGGGGTAGGCAGGATGGGGCTGCTCGGTGTGCCCCAAACCCTTGGGATGGGCAGTAGGAACACCCAGCCCTGCCTGGCACAGGGAAGGACAGTGGGAGATGCAGGACAACAAAATCAGGAGCGAGGAGAGAGGGGGGACAAGTGCTGGGCCAGGGGGATGAGCAGACAGGGCACGAGGCCACCCAGGAGAGGCTCCAAAACTCCAGGGGGCATTTGGGAAGGCAAAACCCGAATGCTTGGCCCCGGGACAGGCCCAGCCAGGCTTTGACCTTGGGCTGAGCTCCCGGCTGAGCCTGGAGCGCTCCCGCCTGCCAGCCCTGGCAAATCCCTCCTGGGCTGCGAGGAAAAGGGAGGCTCCAGCCAAGGCACAGCTCCGGGCATCCCCATCCCAGTCAGCTCCTGAGGGAGCCGCATCCTGAGCACAGAGCCCTCCCAGCTGGGAAAACAAAGGAAGAGAAGCAAAGGCAGAAAGAAAAGGCTCCGTGCAGCAGGCAGGGACTCAGTTATCCTTCTTTATTAGCGTTGTTTCCCGAGGTTTTTTTTGGCGAGGAGCAAATCCAGCGGTCCCTGGCTGCGAGCGGGTTTGCTGCAGCTCGTGGCACGCAGTTAATTCCCTGAACTGTTTAATTGAACA
>NW_008246061.1:444118-445021 GCF_000691975.1 Corvus brachyrhynchos
GACCCAGCCAAAAAAAGGGAAAACGCAAACACCGTGCTTAGGAGAGGCTCAGATCCCGCTCAGTTCCTGCTCCCTCTGCCGGCAGCAGCTCCTGGGGCTGTGGAACACACGGAGCGTGGCGAAGCAAGACGCAGATGGACCTCACAGAGAAGGATCCCACTGCCCTTGGAGGGTGTCTGGTGAGGAGCATCCCCCTCAGCCGGGCCTTTCCCTGGCTGCCTTGAGGGGCTGGGAGGGTAAACGCAGCTGGTACTCCAGCCCCAACACTATCCCCATCCCCATGCCCATCCCCATTCCCATCCCCATCCCATCCCCATCCCATCTCCATCCCTATTCCCATTCCCATTCCCATTCCCATTCCCATTCCCATCCCCATGTCCAGCCCCAGCCCTATCTCCATCCCCATCCCCATCCCCATCCCATCCCCATCCCCATCCCCATCCCATCCCCATCCCATCCCATTCCCATCTCCATCCCATCCCCCTTCCACGAGGATTTCGGGGTTGTGTCTCCTCTTTGGCAGAGCACCAGGAGCTGCATCAGGCTCCACCACCTGGGAAGATGCAGGAGGAAGTGGGAAGCCTTTCCAAACCCAGTTCCAGCCCTGGGAAAGGGGGAGAAAGCCCTCGCTCTGGGGTGAGGGTAGCACCGTGTGACCCTACAGATGTGTTGTCCATCGGGATGCAGCGGAACAATGTGATCCTTCAGGATAACGTGATCCTTCAGGCCAACATCCAACGCAGCCTTGACCCCAAACCCCTCCGCAGCCTTTCCTCTGGGGGCAGGATGGGAGCAGGGGGTGCCCCCACCCCCAGGCCCCCCTCCCTGTGCCGTGCCCCAGCCAGGCCAGTGGAAAAGGAGACTGCTTGTGCCGCGGCTGCCCGGATTAACCAATCCTACACA
>NW_008246061.1:445075-446923 GCF_000691975.1 Corvus brachyrhynchos
CACCTCGCCCCGCCCGCCTCCGGTATTAGCCCTCCAATTTCTGCCGCAAAGCCCGGAGTGCCTGGGCTGGCGCACGCGGGAGTTCACACCTAGAGAACAGAGCCTTATCTCGGCGCCGTGTGCAGGACAAGGCTGTTTTACTCCTCCCTCCATAACCCTCTTAGGCTTAATCCCGTCTTTAATGCCGCTTGGAAGGGGGCTTTGAGCGGCTGTGCAGCCTAACTGGCTCTGACCTCTCCGGCTGCTCTCTCATGCCCATTTGGAGAACTCCGACTTTCAAAGCGATAACAGCAGCCCGGTAAATCCTCGCTGGGGAGCTAAAGCGATTGTCACACTTCGGGGAAGTTTACTCGCCAAGCAAACTTGGAGCAGCTTCCCGGCCCCGGCGGAGCAGTGTGGGGGGTGCCCGAGGTGCGGGGTGAGGGCGAAGGCACCCAGTGGGTTTTGGTGATGACGGTCCCCGTTTTAGTTTTGTCGGTGTGGATTTGGGATGAAGCGCTTGAGGGAGGATTTCTGGTGGCCTTCATCCACCTGGGAAGCAGGATGGGGGCTCCCAGCTCTCCGAACGCACCCGTGATGCTCTTCCCTCATGGATTCCCCCAAAGTAATGCAGCTGTGGGCTCTAAGACACCTTGCTGTTGTCCACCCCACAAATCACACCCCGTTTTCCACTATTCCCATCCACCCCACAGCGCAGGAGCAACCATCCCGACGCTCATCCTGGAATAAAGGCCCTCCCCGTGCAGCCCCGTGAGGTCCCCGGCAGCGCTGGGAATCGACACCTTTTTGTTCCGCTTTAAATTAATCAAACCAGAGTCCCTATATTAATACTGTGGTGGGAATTAAAATCATGCAACGCATTAAAGATGTAATTTAAAATTAATAACTCATAATTATTTATCATGGCGTATCAGCTGGGCTATGAATTTTCTCTTCTCACCCGGCATTCATTTCCTTCCCTTCCCTCCTTCCCGCGCCTCTAATAGCTGCCAGACCATTATGGATATCTGCGAGGGATTTTTGGGGAGATGCTGAGCTTAAGATGTAACATTCCCAAATTTTTATTTTTCTTCCCCCCTCCCTGGTATTCCTTTGGGTTGGTGGGAGAAGCTTCTCTGTGGTGAGGAGGAGGAGGATGCTGAGCCTGGGGGTGCTGCCTCCTAAATGAGGGTCTGGCTTTTGCCATGTGCTAATGACTTTGACTGAGCCAGCTGTGCTTGGCCATGCAAAGCCCAGGAAAGGCCTTGGAATGGTGAGGAGTTTCCATCTCCACCCTGCTTTGGACCACCAGGAGCTTCCTGTGGCCCTTCCCCACCGGTTGTCCAAGGGGGAATTACGGATGAAGAGCAAGATGGATCCATCCCTCTGGCCATCCTCCACCCTGCTCCTCCTGTTCCCCAGCAGCCAGAAGGGACAACTCTGCCATTTTCTAGGGAAAACGTGGAAAAAGCAGCGGTGAAATCAAGGTGGGAGGAAAAGAGCGAAGCCCAGCATCCCTGCAGGTCCTGCACTCCCCTGCCTCCCTCAGCGAGCTGTGCCTGAATCAAATCCCAAGCAGCGCCTGGTGGAAGCTCACAGGAGGGGGAAAAAAAGAGGCAGGAGCGGCTCTGTCTCTTTAAAAATAAATAAATAGATAAAGACTAAAAAAAATGCAATAAGTATATGCAAATGTGTTGAGCCGAACATCGCTGTCTGTGAAACAGATGAGGGAGAAAGTGCTTGAAGCTAGAGAGGAATGAGGCAGCCAGCGCTGACCTCGGGGTTAATAATTTTTACTTCTCCATCTCATTCCGTCCATAAAAAAAAATACGAGGGGGGAAGGAGGGAGGGAGGGAGGGAGTGAGGGAG
>NW_008246061.1:446982-448067 GCF_000691975.1 Corvus brachyrhynchos
GCACCCGGGGCTCGTCCCGCCCCGTGGGAGCCGCGGGGGCCGCGGGAGAGGGGCTGGGGCCGTGCGGGGCTGAGGGAGGTGTGTGCAGCTCCTCACAAGGCACAGAAAGCATCGCAGATCCAGGCTGCAGCTCTCCTCCGGCGAGGATGGGAACGGAACAGCGCAGCGAACACCCCAAACCTGGTGACTTTCCAAAGCCCTGATGGGGCAGCTCCTGTGAGGGTGCTGGGGGCTGGTGGGTGGTGATGGAGGGGAAACGCTGCTGCTTCACTCAACACGGCGCTTTCACAGGCTGGCAAAACCTCTGCTTTCCCTCAGATCCCTGGTCCTTGATGGAAAACCCACCCAGTGCCAAAATTCCAGCAGCAGCAGCGGCAGCATCCTGCATCCCATAGCGCTGCTGGACTCCCCCGTGCTGCACCCAAGGGTGGCTTCAAAAGTGGGTGCACCAAAGAGGATAAAACTTGGATGGTTTTACGTGTAGATATTTCTTACCCCTCCGGTGTTCCATCAGGCAGTTTGGCTGTTCTCCAAACGAAGCCCTAAATTGCTCTGAGATGCTGGAAAGATGCAGCCACAGCCCAGTGCTTGGGGCAGTGTTCCCACTCTGCTGACCCGCGGCTGACCCAGAGTATTAACCAGAGCAGCATTACTGGTTCCTTTGCAAACCACGCTGGGTTTTAGCTACAAGAATCCCCAAATCCCTCCCTGGGTGTGGGAGCTCCTCAGATGTGCCCAGTGATTCCCACATCCCCGGGTGTTTGGAAGCACACACTCGTTTTTCCTGCTTTTCCCCTCTTACATAGGACCCTCTTCCTCAAACACTGAATAAAGGAAGAGCCCCTTCATACCCCAAATAACCCCAAACCATCCCGTGCTGCAGCAGGAGATGGGGGACCCAGCACTGGAGCAAATCCTGCTGTGCTGCACCCACAGCCCTTCAAACACGGGGCAGATCCTGTGGGAAGGCTGAGCCCCACAGGGCTGTGGCGTGCCCAGGGTCTCACTGGCTTTTGTGGGTCCTCCCAAACCCCAGCCCTTCTCCTCTGCAGTGCTCTCCACACCCCGTGTTCCCACTATTCCTG
>NW_008246061.1:449020-451233 GCF_000691975.1 Corvus brachyrhynchos
CCGTGACCCCGTGGCCGTCACCGCGGCGTCGCTGCCGGGGCCACGCCGGGGAAGCGCCTCCTCCCCCCCACGCTCGGGCGCTAAATGGAAGCGGCAGATCGATCCCGAGTGTGCCAAACTGACACGGAGCCTCATTAGGGGTTAGTTTTCATCCTCCTGCTCCCTGGCAGCCTTCACATTATCCCATAAAATTTATTTACTATTTCATGAATACATAAGCAGCAGGCAAACGCCGGCTTTTTATATATTTACACTGTATATATTTCACGGGAGAGTTATGTGTGTCTCTGAGGCAGAGTGGAGGGAGCGAGAGGGGAGCAGGAGCAGAAGGAGAAAGCAGCTGTGAGGGAAGAAGCAGGAAAGCAAAGCCGTGGGGGAGGATGGGGATGGAGCGCGCCCAGCCAGGGCGGGAGAGGCGGCCTGAGGCAGGAGCGGCTTGGAGCAGCCCGAGCTGCAGCCCACGACGCAGCTGGGAGCCCCAGGGGCTGCGGATGGAGGAGGGCTGGGGATGGATGAGGAGCTGGGGTGCAGGGTCTGGGCTGGGGGACATGGGGACCATGCACTGAGGTTGCTGGGGAACCTCCCCCCAGCACCATCCAAAATCCCCCAAATCCCATTTATCCCAGCAGCAGAGGGGGACTTTCCCTTGTCCCTGCTGTGCAGCGTCACCCCACAGCGATTCCCAAACCAGCCCTGAGGTCAGGGTGAGGAGCTTCTGCCTGGCTGCGATCACAGGGAAGGCCAGCAGCTGCCACCTTGGGCATGATCCCCCAACCCCTGGCAGCCCTGACTGGAGGGGCTGCAGTCTCCTCCAGCAGCGACTCCCACCTGTCCCTAAACACACTCAGGAATCGCTTAATTCTGAGGGTATTAAAGCCGTGTAGCTGTGAAGTCACCCGTGGTTTGCTTGGGGACAGTGGGGAGAAGGAAGGAGCAGCAGAAAGGGGACTCTGTTCACGCAGCTCTGGCCTGGCAGTGTTACCTACTCCCTTCAAACCCAGCAGAGGTGCTTCCACTAACCCCATAAATTACAAGGGGCTTGTTTGCGATCTCGTTTGTTCTCCCCTCGTTCAGCCTGGCTTGAGGAGGAAGATCCCTCACCCTCCTCACAAGGTTTGGGATGTTGCAGTTGCTGGTTGCCAACACCAGAGAAAAATAGTTCAGAGAGGGGAAACCAACGTTTCTTGGGGTCTGGAGTTGGTCTGGGCTTCTGAGCAATAAACTTGGAAGTGCTGAGCTGCATTAATCACTAAGGCAGCTGGAATATGTGGATTTATATGGTGCAGGGAAGGCTCAGGGTCACAGCAGCGTGTGTCAGCACCCATCACACTGAAGGGGTGGCTTCAGGCTGAACCCCCATCCTGTGTCCCTGGAAACGCCCTCCCACCCAGCCAGGAGCTGCTTCCCATGGCCACTCGGTGCTCCCAGCAGAATGCCACCCTGGTTCCCATCACTCGCAGGAGCACAGCTCCATCCCAGCAGGACTTAGAGGAAAACACCAGGAGCACCAAGCGATAGGTGGGATCCACACGAGCCCCTTCCCTCTGGCTCAGATTCTGGTTTGATTCCCTGTTCTGCACGAGGACTCCTCTCCCTGCAGGAATGGTGGGCACCTGGCCCAGCACTGCTCCTGCAGCTCCGTTTGGTGAAGGCATCCAAGGATCTGCTCCCTCCAGGCACCAGCCTGCATCCCAAAAGCACAGGAACACCACGTGTTAAGACCTCTGCATTTCCAGACCCCTCAGCATTGCTGGAGTTCAGCTGACGTTTGGTCAGAAGGGGACAGAGGGAAAGGGACAGGCCCCATCCCTTGGGAATGCAGCCAGAGAAGAGCAAAAATCCCCATTTCCAGAGCGGATGCAAGGGGGAAGAAAAAAGAGAAACCCATCGTGCTAGTGTTCATTTTAACTGTTCAGCCACTTGTAGCCTGATGCCATCAGAGGAAATGAAGAGGTAAGAGGCACTCGAATGGTGCGTGCGAGAGGAGATGGGAACAGAGACAAAACAAGAGCTGGGAGACAGAAGGAAGCACTGTGGCTTCCAAGAGAATCGAGGAGTGGGAGCAAAGCTGCCTTCCCGAGCTCCCACTTCCCAGGGCTCCACAAAGTTGTCAGCGAGCCCTGGAAAACTCCCTTTAAAAGGCTGCGTGGGCCGCCCTGTGCCATGGCGATTGCGACACCCTGGTCCCCGTGTGGCTGCTGCGGCCGGGAGCG
>NW_008246061.1:451592-457470 GCF_000691975.1 Corvus brachyrhynchos
GGGACATTCCTCACCTGAAGGAGGGCTGGGAAGCACGGCCCGGCAGCAGAGCGTGGCTATCCAAGCACTCCTTGCCTCCAACGCGGTTCTTTGGAGGTCTCCTGTCACCCTGAGCAGGCAGAACCGCGCCCCGTGCCACCCCTCCAGGTCCCCATCCCCTCTGGCACAGAGGCAGCAGGAGCAGAGATTCTCTGCAGGATTCGGGGCTTGGTGCCGCTGCCAGCGGTGGGGCCTCACCCCCCCCACCCCAAACCACCCCAAATCCCCCTCCTCTCACGCACAGCTGCCTCGGCAGCACGCGGCACGGATCCATGCCCCGATTTCCCACGGAGAAGTGAAGGGATTTCTGCTCTCGAGCTGCGACACAATCGCACAAACGAGTTTGCTTTGCCACACACCAACTTTGTTCTCGCTTCCCACCGCGCATCACCTTCCCCCAGCCCGCCGCATCCCCGCGTGGATCACCAGGACACCAGGATCGGGTGTGCGGCTCTTCCAGCACCACCCAGCCCGAATCTGGGCTCCCGGCCTGAATATTCATGAGCCAAAGGGCTGGAGCAAAAGGCACGCACAGCTGGGCAGCAATCAGGGCTGGGACGGGGAGATGGTCCAGGAAAAAAGGGGAAAACAGGAGGAATTGCAGCGCCGAGGGGGCAGAGGGTGGGTGAGCCGAGAGGCACTGACTGGCTGCTGCTGGCGAGGGGTGGCGGAGGAGGCCCGGCCCCGTCTGCGCCCCGTGTCCCGCTGTCCCTCGTCCCGGTGTCCCGCTGTCCCTCGTCCCGGTGTCCCGCTGTCCCTCGTCCCGGTGTCCCGCTGTCCCTCGTCCCGGTGTCCCGCTGTCCCTCGTCCCGGTGTCCCGCTGTCCCTCGTCCCGGCGCTCCCTGGCAGGGACGCGCTCCTGACGGGCTGCAGAGCCATCGGTGCCATTTGCCTCTGCCCCAGAGGCGCTTTGGTGATGGAAGATGCCTGCATTAGCACGAGGGGAAGCAGCAAATGTCTAGCGAGAAAGAAAATATTTAAAAATAAAAAAGAAATCGGGCGAGTTCAGGAGGTGGATTCTGCAGCGGCTGGGGTGTGGGGAGGGTTAAGCACAGGTTTGCTTTGGGAAATGGGCACCTGGAAGCGAGACACCGGGAGCAGAAGGGCTTCAGCCAGGGAGAGGAGCTGCTCCCCTTGGTGCCTGAGTGTCCCTGGTGCCTGTCACCGCCTCCCTCACTCCTGCCACCAGCCAGAGCCGCGGCTGTGAGGAGCCACACAAAGGGGGAAGAGGGCTCTTCCTCCTCCGGAGATGTCACAGGCCACGAGGAGCTCACAGCCTTTAGCGCCTCAGGGATGGTGCAGACACAGAGCTGCTGCCAGTCACTGGCCCCAGCAGCAGCCCCTGGCTCCCTGCTTTGCTCAAAGCCTTCCCAGAAGCAGAGCTGGGCCCTCTCATCTCTGCCAGGGAGGCTGGCAGATTGGGGGCTCAGAAATCATGGAATGGTTTGGGTTGGAAGGAACCCTAAAGCTCATCCCATTCCACCTGTCCCAGGCTGCTCCAAGCCCCAATGTCCAGCCTGGCCGTGGACACTGCCAGGGATCCAGGGGCCGCGACATCTGCTCTGGGCACCCTGTGCCAGGGCCTGCCCACCCTCCCAGGGAACAATTCCTTCCCAATATCCCATCCATCCCTGCCCTCTGGCACTGGGAAGCCATTCCCCCATGTCCTTTATCAGCAGTTCCTCTCCTGTTTTCTCCAGTGAAAACCAGGGAACAGCACCATCCCTCAGCCACCCGTGACCCTTCCCAAAGATCAGCTTTTCCTAAGGCCACCACACCCAGCAGCTCCCCTTTCCATTGCCAGGAGGTTTGTGATAAAAACAAAGGCACTGACTTTCCCAGCTCCCTGCACAGGTATTTTCCCAGTGGGAAAATCCTCTCCACACCCAGCCAGGTGCTGCAGGCCTCAGCTGAGGTGCAAACACAGCTTTTCCCCCCTCTTTCAGGCAGGGAAAAGGGAGAAGCTGGCGCCAGGGATGTGACAAGGGCAGCCTTTCCCACAGAAGGATGCTCCAGTCCTGGGTGGGTATTTCAAACATCAAACTGAAAAGCTGAAAGGAAATAAAGAGATGTTCCCAGGAGTGCTGGAGTGGCTGCTGTGACACTCCTGCTGGAACATTAATATTTGCCAAAAATAATTTGTCTTTAATCAGACACAGCCATATATTGAGTTTTATGTCCGTTCTGGATCACTCTTTATTACCTAGGGCCGCTTCAGCTCCTTGATGCTCTGCCAGGGATCAGCATCCAGGAGGACGCAGGAGCTGGGGCAGGCGGCACCCAGGGGAGCGTCCCCAGGGCCGCTCTGTGCAGGGCGAGCCCCAAAGCAAAGCGCTGCTGGAGAACAACAACAACAACAACGAGCAGTTCTGCCTTTCTGTGAAGCAGCTCAGAGCTGGGGCTGGCTCAGGTGGAGGCCGCGGTTAATTCACAGCTGATCTGGAGCAAACCCCGTCAGTTTTTCCTCCTGGCCCCACCCACGAGTGTCACGTTCTGTCCATGCAGCGCTGCAGGACACCTTCCCAGGCGATGACAAGCCCGTTCCTGCCATTGGTTTGCACTTCCAGCTCGTGCCAATTAACGAGGTGTCACTGACAGCAGCCCGAGCCGGCCCCGCGCAGCCCCTCCTGCCCACACCTCACCCGCCTGCGAGGCTCAGCCAGCCCCTCTCCCCAAATGGGGGTGCCCAAATCCCAAAGGATGGGCTGGAGGAGGAAGATCCAGCCCCAAACCCCAAGTTCCAACCCTCTGGCTCCGCTGCCCAGGTTCCTGCCAGGAGAGAGGCTCCAAAGCTGAGCACAGCACCTTTAATTCAAATGCTGCTCCAGCACAGTGAGGAACAGCCCTGCTCTGCCCTGGAAGCTGGCGGGACCTTGCCCACGGAGTCTCCTGCTCCAAACCCATTTCCAGAGGCAGAGCTGTGAAAGGAGGGCTCCAGCTGAGCGGGTTGCTGTGGTCCTGTCTGACCCCTCTGCAGCCCTGAGCTGGGCTGGCTCTGCAGCCACACACAAGCACAGGAACAGCGATTTTGGGCTGGCAGAGCCCCCAGCCTGCTGGGGTGCTCTGGGGAGCAGCCCCAACCCCGCCCTGCCCGAGTGAGAGCCGAGCTGCTCCCTGAAGGAAAACCTTCCCACCACCCCAAATGTAACATCTGTCAATAAACCGACAGACATAGCCCAGTGCAGCGCCTCAGAGCTGGCTGGAGACACCACAGGTGATTTCACAATCATGGAGATACCCAGCAAAACCACCCAGAGGTGGCCAGCAGCCTCTTCCAGCCCCCAAGCCCAGCCCTGTGCCTCCCTCACCCAAAAACACATGCACACCCAGAACCTGCATCACTTAAGGCTTCTCCTCCCGCCCAGCTCATCCTCCAGACACGCAGAGAGTCCATCTGAGCTGAAAGACTGCCAGAAGTGGGGAATTCTACAGCAGAGCTCAGAGCTTGCAAGACAAGGCCAGGCTGGAGGGGCTTGGAGCACCCTGCTCTGGTGGAAGGTGTCCCACCACGGGGGCTGCAATGGGATGAGCTCCAAGGTCCCTCCCAACCCAAACCTTTCAGTGACTGTAAGACCCAGGCTCCCCTTGGTTGAATTGTTCCCCCAGCCCCACAGCTGAATGTACAGGGTGGCCACAGGCACGAAACAAAACTCGGAATATTCATGGCCAAGGCTCCCGCCCAGAGCAGTCGGGAGAGGTTTGTTGAATACGTTCAGATAATTAATACATACAAGAACATTGCAATTCCCCTCCTTGCTGGTCCACAAACAGAAAGGAGCTAAATTCATTAGATTAATATTTGTTGAGACTTATTAGTTTAGCTCTAATTTCATGATCAGATGGCATTTCCAGGGAGTTGAAAAGCAAGCTCTAAAGATTCACGGGATCTAAACCATGGGATTAAAGAGCAAGGAATTTTAGCATTTTCCAGGAAAAGAGCCTGTGCCCCGTTGCTGCTTTGCTTCTAACACCATTCTCCCACCAGCTGGGCAATCCGGCACTCCGCTCCTCACTCAGTCTCAGCCCGGGACTCCGGCTTGGTGCTATCCCAGCAAGCAAACAGCTTCTCCAGCTGCCCAGCCTCCCCACAACGGGGTGGCCTCCTGGCCCTGGTGGTGCCACCACCCATGAGACCTCAGAAGAAGGTCCAGATGCCTTAAAGTCATCTTCTACCTGAACGGGGTGATGACAGCCGGGCTGACTGGGGTGGTGTCCCCACCAGCACCAGAGTGACCCCAACCCCTTTGTGCTGCAGCCACGCGGAGACCTTGCCCCGAGATGAGGCTGTCCTGTATCCCATTACCTGGAGCCCTCACCCCACAAACCCAGCAGTTGTGGTTTGGGCCTGACAGGAACATAAACCACGGCTGCCGACCCTGGCTCTGGCTGTGTCGCTCCATGCGTGGAGTCCTGCGAGCCCCCGGAGCCAGGGGGATGTATTTCATCCCAAAGAAGGCTTTGTACAGCACAAAAGGGCTTCACTGTGTGCACCAGGGAGCTGGAAGGAGCAAGGAGTGCTCAGGTTGTCCAGCAAAATTCCTGCCCGCAAGCAGCTCTGGATGCCGGAGAATTTCCCGGGCCGTGGTCTGGAGGTGGTGGGGAAAACCTGGACACGTCCCCGGAGGCAGCCTGGGGAAGGGCACTCCCCTTGGAGGTGACCCCGCGCTTCATCCCTGCTCCTGAAGGAAACTTTCAGGGAGGCAGAGCTGGCTCTGAGGGGCTGTTTTCTCCATCGGAGCACTGGAAAGGCCGAGGCTCTCGGCTGGTGGAAGCCACGGCAGAGCTTTGGTGGCTTTGCCCCGGCTGGGGAGACCCCAAAGCTCAGGGGACACTGCCGAGGTGCCAGGTCCAGGTGCCAGCTCCACTGCCAGCTCCACTCCACGGGGCCGTGCCGTGTTTGCTGCGGCCAGGAGCTCCCTCTGGTCCCGGCCGGCCGGAGGGGTCAGCGCCGGCCGGGGCAGGTCCGTGCCGGGGTGACCCCTCGGGCCGGTCCCCGCGCTGGCAGCTGCCGGGTGGGTGACCCCCGCGGGTCCCCGCGCTGACAAAAGGCCTATCTTCTCTCCGCCTAAATGATTTAAATTCTAATCAAACATCATTTATAGCACATCTCGGAGCCGTCTCCCGGGAGCTGGTCCCACGTGAGCCGTTGCCAGGGCAACCGGGGGGTCTCATTTCAGAAATGTCAGATTGCATTATTGTCTTCACACTTCTCTGATAACCCGGTGTCTCTCCCTCTCCTTCCCAGCGCGGCGTCCCCGCGGGCGCTGCTGCCGGCTCCCTGTTTGTTCGCGACGGGAGGGAAAAGCAGGACTGGGATTGTGTTGACCGTGCTGGGATGTGGAGCTGCACGGGGCTCCTTGCTGGCTCCCAAAAAATTAAGGGCAGAAGGAGTGGACAGAGCTCAGAGCAAGATTTTGCTCTGTCCAGGTGAGCTCCGCTCTCCTGCAGCCTTCACAAGGCATCTCCCGGCACATCCAGAGCAGGATCCAGCCCTGAGGGGACGCTGCAGCTTCTCCTGCCACGGCAGGGGGAGCACCAGGGCCCAGCCAGGTGAGGGGTGGTCCCATGGGCACCTGCTGGAGCACGGCTGCTCCTCTGGTCCTTGGTTTTCCCTTCCCCCCTTCCAGGGGAAGCTGTCCCTGTCCAGGGCGGGGGGGGTGGAATCACCGGGTCTTTAGGGTCCCTTCCAACCCAAACACAAACTCCAGCTTCTCCTCATTCCCACATCTTCTGGAGGCAGAGCTGAGCTGCTCTGGCCCCCTCCACGACTCCAAGGATCCCCGCAGAGGTCCTCCTTTCCAGGTCCCAAAGGCCAGCCTGGAGCAGGGACACCACTGCT
>NW_008246061.1:457523-461054 GCF_000691975.1 Corvus brachyrhynchos
TGCTGAACCTTCAGTGAGGTCCTGCACTGCCCTGAGACATCCAACCCAGCAGAGCCGGGGCTGGCACAGCTGCTGGGAATGACATCCCGGGGGAAACCAGCCCTGGCAAAGCTGTGGCCAGGAACCAGTGATGGTCCCGTGACTCCAGGGACAAACTGAGGCGTTTTTATGATTATTCTGCCACAGCTTATGGGAGCTGGGTGCTTAAACTGCGCCTGGTGGTGTGTTTCAGGCTGTTCCCTCCAGGAGCTGTCCCTGCTCGTCTCCCACACCATCCCCACAGCCCCAGTTCCGCTATTTTTAACCCTGTGTCCTGCTGGAGGGTGACAGAGCAGTGGTGGTCCCCAGGCACCGTCACGAGCCCACATGTGCTGTCCCACGTCCCTCCATTGCTCCCTCCATCCATCTGCTTGATCAACCCCTGATGAACCTCCCAACTCTGCCTCTTCCCAAAGAATAAACCAGTCCTGGCCCAGGCGGTTAATATTTAACTGAATAAGGGCCATAAATATGGAAAATGGGACTTTTAATTAAATAAGCAGCTTTTAAAAGGGCCCTTGGGCCGAAGAGGCTTTTGTTTAAATATGATTGATTTGACACGTCCTTTCCCTCCCGCTTTCTCCCGCTCGCTCCCTCTCCTGCTCGGTGCAGGGATGGGAGGGAGGCTGCAGCATGGTCCTGCTGCAGGACCCTCCTCCTGCCTACTCCCAGCCAGGCTGCAGCCCCCAAAACCTGCCCACAGCCTCGGGCACACAGCTCCGGGAGGGTGGGAGCCCTGGGATGGGCACCAAGCAAGGCCAGCTCACTCCAGCTCATCTGATTGTGAGCTCTAACTGGGAGCAGAAGGTTTTCCCTGGCTGCTGAGCCACCCTGGGCCACCTCAGCTGGTGAATCCAGGGATACTGGTGATACCTTGCACCCCCCGGGGCAGGATGTGGCCCCCCTCACACAACTCTGTGCATTCCCCATGGTGGGTCCCTTACAGAGGCAATGGAAGGGAAACTGAGGCAGGGAGCAGGGAAAAACTGAGGGGAAGGGACTTCTCCCAGTGCTTTGGGGCTGGATTCAGCCCCCCCAAAATCTCCTCACGCACACACAGACTCTGGGAGCACACACAGAGTAAAACCAGGTCTTAGTAACTCTGCTGTTCCCTGACGTTTGGGCATTGCCTGCTGGAGCAAGTGGCACTAATTCCTCCTTCCTAACCCAGGCACGAGGGGAGCAGGGGGTTCATGGAGTGCCAGGGGCACCGGCGTGTTTCCAGACCTGGCGAAACCCCGGGGAGGTGCTGGGGTGCGGGCGGCCCTGCCCAGAGCAGCCCTGTCACCCCTGAGCAGGCTGAGCGACGGTGGTGGTCCCTGCGGCTCCCCTGGCTGCTGGGAGCATCGTCCGGCCTGGCTCTGTGAGAAACAGGAGTGGGGTGAAGTCATGGCAGGCTGAAGGTCAGGAATCACTGGGAAAAGATGGGAAAAGGACCACGGGATAGACCAGAGCTGCAGGGGAGGATGCGGTGCCCATCCCTGGCTCCAGTGGGGCACAGAGAAGCTGGGAGAGGGCACAAAGGATGTCCCCAGAATGGAATGGCCTCGGGCTGAGGGACCAGGAGAAGAGGCAGCCCAGCGAGGGGCGCTCTCAGCTGGTTCCTCCTGAGTGTTTCCCCCCCGCGGTTCTCCCAGTCCGCCCCCACGGACGGCCCAGGCCCTGGGCTGCCTTCCCTCAGCGCTGCCCTGGCAGGTGTCAGCTGAGAACTCAGTTAATTCTCTCCACAAACAACTCGGGGCAAGCAAAGCACTCCCTGGGCCCAGACCTGTTGCTTCGATGGGATTCCATGAGTGAAGATGTGAAAACGGGGAAAAAAAGAGGAAAGCACTAATTTGGAAAAGAGCAGGTAAGGATTCACATCATTGTGGGTATCCTTGGGTGTGAAAATGCCCAACACGAGATGCCCAGAGCCAGACTGTGCTGCTGAGGGGCCTTGTCCCACAGAAATGTCACCGAAACCCCCTCGGGCTGGGGGGGTCCAGTGCTTGAGCTTCTCCCTGGGGCTGAGCACCCTCCATGGTGACACAGCTCAGGGATGTGCCCAAGTCTGCTCATGCTGGGGTCCCCAAAGGTCTCTGGGACCAGTGTCCAGCAGTGGTGGCACAGGGAGAGCTGCTGGCACTGCTGGACCCTTCCAGGCACCCTGGAGTGACTCCAGGTCCTAATCCTTCAAACCCCTCACTAAACTTCTTGTATTTCCCCTTTAAAGCACCCAAGCACTGCTGGGATGAGTTGGTGATGAGCTGCCCCCTCCCAGGGCTCCTCTCCTCCCAACCCCCTCTGGCACCCCCGGTTTTGGGTGCCCATTCCCAGGCACTGCAGGGGCCTCATTTCTCTCCCTCTGAAATCTGGGCACGTCTCAGCCCTGGGGTGCGGCTTCTGAGCAGCGAAACACCCACGAATCCTGGTGTTCCCTTCGTCCTTGGTGCTTAAACCTTCTCCCAGCCCTTCCCTCGGGGTGCCAGGGACATATTTGGGAAGGGAGGCTCGGGAGATGGAGCCTGGGGACAACCCTGGCTAGGGGTTTCTCAGCTCTGCTCATCTCCTGCTGGAGCCCCCTGAGGGTTTTAAGACAGTTTGAAAAGCAAATCCTAAACCTATCCCAGCTTGCATCCAGCTGGAGATGGCAGAAATCCACAGCCCATGGGCTGGGAAGGGTGTCCTGGACGTCCCCGAGCTGCTGAGTCCATCACACGTGCTGTGGCTCCCTGCCTGGCCCTCAGCAGCTCGAGGGCATCACTCTGAGCCCCGCTGACCTCCAGGGTGCTGATGCCAAGGGCTCCCAAAATCTCCCACCCCAACCCCCGAGCCAGCCCAGCTGAAGTGCTCAGCCCTGATGGAATCAGGGGCACTTTCATGGATTCAGGCTCAAATTAACCTCGGTGAGAAACAAGCGCGGCCAGAGGCTGCGCGCAGGGGGTCTGATGCCACCAGCACGGGGCTGCTCGGGGGGCTCGAGGCGAAAGGCAGAGCTCCTCCTGGCAGTGCCGAGATATTTATTTAGTTCTTTTTAAAGAAAAAAGCAAAAGGAGGGGAAGGGGGTAAAAAAAGGCCCCGTGTTTGCAGCCAACACGTGTAATCTGTTGCAGCCCTTGTCAGACAAAACAGTTTTGCCGTAAGACAGCGATTCCCAGAGGGGAAAGGGGCAAAGTGAAAATACTTTATCAGCTGCCTACATATGTAAAGCAGTACCCTGGTAGAAAAGCAAAGCCTCTTGCCCTTTGAAAGCCGGGAAAGGAAAGACGGGAGGCGACTGCCTGGGAGCGGGGACAGGAGTGACACAGGCACAAAGCCCAGCACAGCAAACCCCAGGCCTCCCCCCTAAAATGCTCTTATCTCCCTATCGGCCCCAAAAACTACCTGGCTGTGGAGAAGGAACAAAGCCAAACAAAGCCCAGACGTGGCTCAGTTTGGCAAACTTAAATAGGGTTTTTAATGTACAGAATGTGGTTTTTAATGTACAGAAGTGATTTAATTTAGATGTCAAGA
>NW_008246061.1:461081-462869 GCF_000691975.1 Corvus brachyrhynchos
AGCAGGAAAGTGTCCATTGCTCCAGGCTCCTCTTCCCCCAGGTTGGGCTGAGATGAAGGCAATCACATCCCTGCCTGGATTTAAGAAGTGATGCCCAGGAGCTGCCAGCAGACAAGAGTTTCCTTCCTCTCTGAATTTAAAGCCTGTTTCAAAGGCTGGGAATTCCGGGACCTGGACACACGGCGTAAATCAGCCCTTGGGCTCACAGGACGAGTGGACTCTGCTGGCAACAAGTGGGCTGACTCCTCATGGAGGCTTCTCCTGCTCCATCCATCAGCCAGAGACCTGAGAAGATGGGGAAAAAAAAATTAATTCCATGTAGCAGCTCCCTCAGCAAGGCAGCGAGGGGACACGAGGGGACACAGCCCTGGATGGAGGTGCCCAGGGGGGCTGAGATCCATGGATACGGATGCACAGAGGCAGGAGGGAGGTAAGAAATGGGATGGGGGAGGAAGGGGAGCAAAGAAAGGAGGGAAGGAGGAGAAGGGGGGGCAGGGAGGCGGCGGCGGGGGGAGAGGGAAGGAGCCCGCGCGTGCCCATCTGGGCGATGCATCACATTGAAATTGTCCCGCATTAAAAATCCCCCAGCCAGTGAATTTTCAAGGGATTTGTAGTAATTAGATGACAAAATGCTGGCAAATCTCAGGCTTGCCAAAGATGTTACTCAGGGGTCAAAGACTCGACACTTTTGGCTGGGTAATTTGTAAGTGTCAATCACACTCAGCCATCAGAGGGAAATGGGAGATCCAGCGGCTGCATCCTAACGAAGTCCAAGGCTCTGCCTGCTGAGCCCCCTCCCGCCGCCCCCGGGCCCGCAGACCCCCAGCTGACACCGCACTGGGGTGACTTGGTTCCTCATTTTTTAACTTAAAATCAGAAACTTCCAGGTCTGGTTTTCCAGCAGGGATCCCTGGCGGGAGGAGCTCCCGCTCTGCGCAGCAGTGCCTGGGGTGAGGAGCTGCCCTGTTCATCCTGCTGGGGGCACAACGGGCTGCAACCCCCGGGTGATGCCTCTGCAGCCCCGCACAGGTTCTGCCACGGGGCTGGGATTGCTCCCGGGACAGTCCAGGATGGGACACCCCACACTGCTGCTTCCTGGGGCTGACACACCGGGCTGAGTTCGGCTGAAAATGGAATTAAAGCAGCTCCTGCCCATAATCTGCCCGTTCCTGCCTCCCCAGCGGGTGTCACGGAGACCTCGGAGCCACCAGAGCCACCCCATGGGTTGTCTTCTGCCTGTGCTGGCTCTGTTGAAAAGCCCAGGTTACTTTAGATCCAGCAGGACACTCCCAGCCCTGCGCTGAACCCCAGCTCACCCCACACACCCACCCAGAGCGTGGGGGAGAAATTAAAAGGTTTTCTATGTCATCAGCTTAAAACCAGACCTCAACACACAAAAATTAATGCTTTGCCCAAAACACCAGAGAGATCCCTGCCCCAGCCAGGTGCGAAGGCTCCAGTGTGGGCTCAGCCTTGCTGAGGCTGAGGTTAAGCCTGGGCTTTGCTGCCAGGTTTTGTGGGCAGAGGATGGCTCTGAGGGGATGGCTGCCTACCCAAGATCTCTCCTTGGAGAGATTTTTGCCTTTTGTGGTCTGGTTTCTAAGCTGATGAAGTAGAAAAGCTCTGGACTTCTCAGGGGGAGAAAAAAGCTCTGGACTTCTCAACAGGGGCTACAAATCTCCAAAAAGATTTGGGGTCACCACATGTGTGAGAGGCAGGAGCCTGCTTTTCTCTTCCCCTCTCATGCCTTATAAAGCTGTCCTCGTTATCACTGTCGCCACCCAGCTC
>NW_008246061.1:462882-464359 GCF_000691975.1 Corvus brachyrhynchos
GCTGAACCCCAGCTCCAGTTTTGGGCTGTGGGGGATGATTTAAGCTGTGGGGAAGGCACAGGGAGGTGCCACCCATCAACTCTGAGGTGCTGAGGCATTGAACAGCACCCATCACACCCCAAGGGAAAGTACTGCCCATCCCAAAGCCTCTTCCCACCTAAAGAAGCCAAGTCATGGGGAAAAGGAAGATGAAGGAGGTTTGTTGGCCCCATCCCTCCCAGGGTGCTGGGAGCATCCTTAATCCAGTGGTGTGGGGATGGGAGAGAGGGGGAGAGGGCGGGAGAGGGCAGGAGGGGAATCGCCTTTGGACAGAGCTGCTGTGGTTTGGTTGACTCCAGAGCCATTCCTTGCTGCAGGACTGGGAGAGCTGGAAAGGGAGCCAAGCAGCAGCATGGGGCTCCCCAGCCGCCCCATAGAGGGGAGCTGAGGGGACTGGAGGGTGGCTGGAGGCCCCTCCTCAATTTCAAGTCATTTAGCAGCTGTGAACACCTTGCAGGGGCAGCCTTCCTCCAGCTCCCCATCAGTGGCACTTCCAGCTCCTACTCCACGTACTCCAGTAGCCCAGACCATGGGCTGAGGTCTGCAGAGGGGCTTTTCCAGGGTTTTGTCTTCACTCGCTCTAACAGGGCCTTCAGGTGCTGCTGGAGGAGCATTTGCTGGGAAGCAGCAGGGAAGGGCTCTGTCACTGCTCTGTGCAGTGCTGGGCACTTGGCAGCCATTCCCTGCTCACAGGGGCGTCCATGGGATGTTTCCTCCCCGTCAGACAAAGCCCCCCAGCCCCACCCCACTGCACCTGAACACAGCTCCCACCACAGCCCCACTCGCTCCTGCAGGAGAAAAGTAAACAGAAAATGCCAAATTTTAGTGAACGTGAAGAAAACCTTTCCCCCCCCAGATCACCTCTCCTGACACACACCACAGCCCCCATCACCCTCCCCCTCTGCCCCAGCAGCTTTGCTAAACCCCGAGCTGGGGATGATGTCACACGTGGGGACACTGGCTCTGTACCCCCTGGCCCACCACGCTCCTGGGGCTGGAACAGAGAGACAAACCTAATTACATGGCACTAATTGTGGCCTGTGGAACACAAGGACCGTGCTCCTGCAGGTCCCAGGGGAGGTGAGGCACTCCCTTCTCCAGGGTCCTTCCCACCTCCCTGCTCCTGTGCTGGCATCACTTCCCGTTGTCACCGGTTCAGGTGACACTGCGCACACCCCCCCAGCCAACGCCTGGTCCTGCTCTCTCTGCCTCCCTTCCCAGCTCCAGTTTGGGGTGAAAGCCTCCCTTATTAGCCAGTCTGGATCTCTATTTACTGTGAGTTACTGAGCCTGATTATTATTCATGGCTGGCGAAGGCGAGCTCTCAAGCCCGGCCATGCAAAGATTTCTCTTCCTCTCCAATGCATGTATTTAGAGAAAACAGGAAGCAGAGTGCCTCAGCCAGGGAGGCTGCACGCTACCTCCTCCTCCTGCTCTAT
>NW_008246061.1:464385-466644 GCF_000691975.1 Corvus brachyrhynchos
GCTGGAATGTGGTGGTGGACGCTGGAATGTGGTGCCAAACACTGGCGGAGCTGTGAGCCAGGGTAAAGTCCAGATGTGTTGGAATATTGGTCTCTTCCAACTCAGCTTCTTCTGGGATTCTGTGATTAAGGAGAAGCTCCCCCAATCTCCAGCCAGCATCCAAGCCAACTCTCTCAATTTGCATTTGCAAATTCTTCCTGAAGTCCAACCTGGACCTCCCTCTGGAGATTCCAGGGCTCCTGGGGTGAGCAGCAGGCAGGACACAGGGGATGCGAGATCTTCCTGCAGCCCTGGCAAAGGGTGTGTGAGTTGCATTCACGATGCTTGCTTGGCCCCTGGGAGGAAGCCCAGGCAAGGTGGGACTAAAGGAATGAGAAAAGCTGGAATTCCTGAGCTGTAGGCAGGGGCAGTGCAGTGGTGATGAAAAGAAACCACCAAGAGCTCAGAGATGCTGCCTGCCCATCCCTGCCAGCTCTCCTGCCTCCTCCCCTGGGACAGGGAGGAAAACACAGACTGGTCAGGAGTTTTCCAAAGGGAACGAGTCACTTTGGGCACTCACAGGGCACCGTGGCACAGCAGAGGGGCTGGCAGTGCCCAGCAAACCCAGGATCCCTGGAGATCCTCCACGCCCTGCCTTGCTTTGCTGGCCGTCCCCGTAAGGAGATAAAAGCCCACACAGGCCTCTGGCAACAGGCAGCAGTGAGGGAGAGCTGCTTCTACATTAAAACCCCTTAACCCTCCCATTCAGTGAAAAAGCTGCATTTGAATAATATCCTAATCCAATTGCAGAACTGGCCCTGGGGAGGCGGATCTGGAGGGTGCCTGGGGAGCAGCTGCAGCCGCTGCAGCTCCGGCTCTCGTCCAGCTCGCCGGGGTCTCACCCTGGATGGAGCTGTCACAGCCTGACAGAAACTCGGGGACAGAGCGCTTCAGCCTGGGCTCTGCAGGCCCCACAGGCAGAACTGAGTGTAAACCACTGCTTTCAGCTCTCTGGTGGGGAGAGCAGGGGCTGAGCACAGCCCAGACGCCCCAGAGCCCAGCTGGGATGGCTGAACCCCAGCTCCTGTCTGCAGGGCCAGGGCTGATGAGTGACTCAGGCTTGGAGCTGCTCATCCTCTCTGCCACCAGCACAGCCTGGGGACAGCCAGACTCCCACCCCAAAAGGGACACCCAGATGAGCATCACCCCCTCCCTGTGCCCAGCTCTGCCCAGGGCAGCTGAGGGGTGACAGGCACACACGGTGACACCGACCCTGGGGTGTCAAGAGCCAGAAAAGAGGGGGACAGGGCTGCAGCTGATTCCAGTCCCATTACAACAAGCAGTGTGCAATCATCAGGTACGGACAAAACCTTCCTGAGTAACAGAAAAGAAACTCTTCCCCCTCCCAAACCAAACAAGAGCATTGCAGCAGCACTGCCGAGGTTAAGGACCAGAGGGAGGCTGTTCCCAGCTTCAGCTACGTGGACAGGTAAGAGAGTTTGCGTTATTTTATCGTTAGGATTGTTTCAGATGGGGGGAAAAAGAAACCCCAGGCAGTGGGGGAGTGCTGAATTTCTGCAGAGCTACTGAAGCGATCGTTTGAATTCAGGGTAATTAGCAGGTGTGTGCTCGTTCTCAGAGAATTGCTGCTGTAATTTTAGGGGTGCAATGTGTGGGATTCTCAATACGTAACCAAGAAGGGGAGCAGGAGTTAACTCCAACTGTTCTCCAGAGCTGGGATCAGCACTTCCATAATTAATGTCCAGGCACACATGTATCTGTACACACATACACAGCCCCCCCCCGCTCACATCAAACAGATTTCCTTGATACCAAATTGCCTGAAAAATTAACCAATGTCAAACTGCTCCACAAGATAAGTATCATTAAGGGAAAAAGAAAATCTTCATTATGTTTGAAGGTACAGGGGAAAAAAAAACCTTCATGAATGTTTTCCAGCCTGTTCCCAGCCTGGGAAATAACATGTTTTAAAACATATCAAAGGGTTAAATTAATTTTCATTAAAATTTAAATTTGAGAAGGCTCCCTCTCTTCTTTCCTCCCTCCTCCCCCTTTGAACGTTTGACTGGCAACCATTTCATATTTCAATCTCGGCAGAACAAATTGAATTAGATGTTGAAACCAAACTCTGCTCTGTTCTCTAAAGCCTACATGCTCTGCTTGTGCTAATCCTTTTCGTCGCCGCTGCAGACCTCAGAGACACTCAGCAAGAAACCTGCCCTGCCACAAAAGACAATGAAGGGCAAGAGGGGAAAAAAA
>NW_008246061.1:466661-467968 GCF_000691975.1 Corvus brachyrhynchos
CCCCACAGGAAAATCCAAGCCCAACCTGCAGCACTGCAGAGCTTTGCTGAAACCATGAGCTGGGTGATGCTGGAGGGGACCCTGCCAGGCTGCTCTGTCCCCTGTGCTGGGCCTGGGCTGGTCCTTCAGAGCCAGGGTGGTAAAACATCCCTGCTAAATGGGATTTAACTCAGCCAAGGCTGAAGTTCCCCCTGCAGTGACCCCCGGGTGCTGAGCTGTGCCAGTGCTGGAGCAGGTGCCGGCAGCAGTGGGAGCAGGGGCGGGAATGCCACTCACCAATGCCAAGCAAGAAAAGGGGGATGGAGCTTGTCACCACTTCAGGTGACACTGCCACCCCCTCTGGCAGCGCTGCTTCCACACCCGAGCCTCTGTCCCCACCTGCTGCAGGGCTGCTCTGCTCTACAGGACGAGGGTTTTACACAGAGACATCCCAAATGGGTATCCTTGAATTCTGCTCTGTTCCCTGAGCCAGCCCTGCCAGGTCCTGGCAGGAGTGGCTGGTGTTGGGTCTGGGAAGCCTCTCCATGGCAGCAGCAGGGCTCTGGAGCTGCAGCACAGTTTGGGGCAGCAGCAAGGGGTGTCACAGCTCAGGTCCCTGAGCAGGAGCTCAGCCTGCTCCTGGGACTGCACCCAGGGCTGTGCAGCCTCAGGCCCAGCAGTGCTGAGCCCTGTTTTGGGGATGGACACGTCTGTGAGCACAGGGCTGGGCTCCGAGCAGCGCCGTGGGTCCTGTCCCTCCTCGGGCTGGAGAAGGGGTTCACAGCACACACACCTGGGGGCATCCCGGCATCAGAGCTGCTCCAAAGGGACAGATGTGATCTCAAAGCCCTGGCACTGCATGGAGCCGGCAGGGATGGATTAATGCAGCTCAGATGCTGTGGCTGGTGAACAGGATTCCTATCAGACATCCAGGCTTTCCACCGTGGCCACAAACACACGCAAGGGACACCACGAGCCCATCTCACCTCTCTTGAACCCGCACAGGGTGAGCTCGGGGCTCTCAAAGAGATGTGAGGGGCTGCCAGGGCTGCAGGGTTTGACCTCAGGGAGACATTTCATCCTGGCTCCCTCCTGCCGTCCCATATTTTCCAGCCTTGAGATGCCACTCCAAGGCACACCAAGGAGGAGCAATGCCAGCCAGGACTCACAGACCTCGGAGTGAGGTGCCTTTGGAGGGAGAGAAGCCATGGAGGTTTTGGTGGTGGCAGGGAAAAGGCCTTTGCCAAACTGTCCGTGACATGGTGGCAGCTGCAGGGTGGTGTCCAAACGGGCACTTTGATTTTTTGGCAGCCCAGCTCCTGTCCCCC
>NW_008246061.1:468001-470390 GCF_000691975.1 Corvus brachyrhynchos
GCTGCAGCAAGCAGCAATGCTGCTGCCTTCCCCCATGGGGATGCCAACAGCCAGGGGAGCTCACAGAGCACACCCAGGGCATGCCCTCACCTCAGCATGGGGCCCAAACCGAGCCTAGATCCGGGCTGGAACTGCTGGGACCACAGCCTTGAGCCTGTGGGGTGACGGGGGAGAGGCAAAGGGTAGGATCCCTTCCTGGAGGCTGCTGAGCCTCTGGAATTGCACCTTCTCCTGCCTCTGGCGCTACCGACCCTGCAGCAAGCCAGGGCATTGTGACCCTTAAGGCCAGCTGTGCCCAGCCTGGCCCCACTGCCCCAGGACCCACCTCACCAGACCCCAGGCAGCTGTTAGATGTCCTCATCTTTGTTATCTTCCTCCTCTTCCAGGTGCTCCATGATTTCATTCAAAACCTCCGATCGTTTCTTCTTCTTCGGGGAGTCTGTCCAGGCCCGGGTGGGGGCGAAGGGGGGAAGAAGAAAAGCAAAAATCACAACCTGGACCCACACACAAGTGCCTAGGAGGGGCTGAGGGGGCTGGAGGCAGCAGGACACCCTTCCAGGTGAAGGCATAATCTACTCCTCCTCCCCAGCCAGGTCCTGGCAGGAGCTGGGATTCCAACACCTCCCACCCGTGCTTCAGTTTGGGAGCAAACAGCACCCAAACAGTGCTGGTGATGCCAGCCCTTCCTGTCGACCCCAATTCACTGTGGAATTCACAAGTTCCCTGTGGAAAAGTGGCTGCAGGACTGAACAGGGGTTCATTCAGGCTCTTGGCAGGACACAGCCCCACCAAGATCCTCGCTGAGACCACCCCATTCCAGCAGCCCAGCCCTCATCCCTCACGTCAGGCGGTGATGTCCCTGCTTTGGCCCTCGTGCCCCACACCACAGCACTGCCCTGTGACTCCTGTGGGACACAGCACCATGCACACACCCTTCCCAATGGATGCAGGAGAGCGGGGAACCCTGCCAGCACCTGTCACCTGGCACCAAGGTGACAAAGCCATTTGGTCCCTGCTCTGAGGCTGGCACCCTCCTTTACGCTGGGCAGGCAGTGCCCTCCTGGCAGGAGCCATGGCACAGCCCCCTCTCCCCCCCGGCTCCCCAGCAGCACATGGAGAACAGCTGTTTAAATCCTGCTTTCAGACATCAAAAGCCTCGCCGGGTTTCTCAAACAAACAAACGTACCATAGGACTAAAGAAAAGGTGTAAAATAAATAAATGGAACAAGCTGTGCATTTTCTTTTAGTATTACAGCTGCTGCGGGAGATAAACAACAAGTAAATGTCACAAAACATCAATACAGAAGAAATTAACCTGACAAAAGCTCACATCCCCCCCCTCCACCTCCCCCCAACTCCCAACAATTTTGCATTTCTGGAGTTCCCATCTAATGATTTTACTTTTCAATTAATTCCTTGACAGCGAGCCAGAACCTGCCTCCCTTCTCCCTGGGGGCTGTGGGGATGGGCAGCAGGATGAGGGTGCTGAAGGACCCGCTGCCCTCCCAGCACCCACCCCACTGAGCTCAGGGAGACACAAGGTGCCACCCCAAGACCCTCCAGCAGCTCTTCCCAGTTCGGTCACCCAAAGGCACAAGGGATAACCCACCCTGGAGGAAGGTGCCAGCTCAGCAGTTCTCCCTCTCCTTTACTCTGCTCCCAGCTCTCCTGCTTTGGAATGGCGTCAAACACGGTCTGATCTCCCGAATCCACTGTAGGAGCTGTGTCCTGCACCTGCCACCCCTTCCCAACCAGACCCTGGCAGGCCCCACACGGAGATCCCGCGTGAGGGATCCCAGCCTGTGAGGCTGCACAGCCGAGGAAGAGCTGGATACGGGATGCTGTGCACAGGGAGCATCCCTCAGCAGAGCGGGACCTGCCGTGGCATGGGCAGGGGGCTGGCAGGGAAAATCCCCCCCTGCACCCTCAGATGCCACGGGGGGCACCAGGAGCATCCCCCTCTTGTCTGACAAGGGGAAAATAAAAACCCAGGAGGGCGGGGAAGCGAACTGGGAATTGGTTCGACTTCCGTTCTGCTGCTCCAAGCTGGTTAAGGTTTGCCCGCTAACGATCCCATTTGCTTCCTTTAAACAATGGGCAAAGCCGGCGGGGGTGGGCCGGGAGGGGGATTACCACGGGATTAGAACGTGGCAGGGTTGCGGATGCCACGCTAATCCTGCAGGGTTTTACTCTCCGGCTCCGGCATGTGTTTGCATTAGTTACAGATGCTCTCAGAAAAAAAAAGAAATTAAAAAAAAAGGAAAGGAGAAAGGAGAAAAAAGGGAGCCCAGGGGCTGGGAGGTGAGGGAGAAGGAAAGCGGGGGGTCTGCGGCCAAAGCAGGAGCGATGTGACAAAGGCGATGGCAGCAGGGAAGACTTTCCCACCCCG
>NW_008246061.1:470961-511482 GCF_000691975.1 Corvus brachyrhynchos
CGGGGCCAAGATGCTGCTGCTGGCAGGGTTTGTCACCTGTCCCCGCCCTGCTGCGGCATTCGCCACAACCCTGCTCCAGCTTAGGGGCTGCTCTAGAGGATCCAGCTACAACTGCGGGCCAACCCTTCCCTGGCTTCTCCTTCTCATTTTAAGAGTCACTAAATTTATCCTGAGCAGCATCAAAGCCTCCCCTGTCCCTGTCCCAGCTCTTGGGCTCTGCAGCCACCTTGCAGCAGTGGGTTCCCCAAATGAAAAGTGGGGTGCAAACAAAACTCAAGGTGTTTTTTTTTTCTAATGTAAGACCTTCCTGCCCCAGGATGAAGAGCAGATACTCTCAGAAATGAGCCAAAAGCCTTAAACCTTGCCCAGACTGTGCTGGGAGCCGGCACGGAGTGCAGGGCTGAGGTCCCAGGCCTCAGGGCTGGGCTGTGGCTTCACTCCTGATAGAACTACTGAGCCCACCCGTGGCAGTCCGTGACCACTCCTGGGCTCCTTGCTTCCCCCTGGAACATTACAAAGCCTCAGAACAAGCCATAAAGAATGACCTGAAAACTACACGAAATGGGAAGGAAGCCTATTCCATTTTATTGCATCTATTAGACCTATTGAAAAGATGGCTCAGAAGTGGCTTGATTGCCATGACAAACGCCTGCATAGAGAAAAGATTTGGGAGAGCAGACCTCTCCTTCACAAATAACAGCGGAGACCTGGAACTGGGAGCCCAATCTCTCTAAATGGCCTCTGGAAATAAGGTGCATAATTGTAGCAGAGAGCAGTCAGTGGCAGGACACTGCTGTCACAGCCCAGGTCGGGACTTGGAAATACAGTGACAAAGATGATGGAGCTGACACTGGGGCTGGGGACATCACAGACCTCGGTCTTGATTGTTTCCTGAGCCCTGAAGACCCCAAATTATCTTTTCTTTCCCATTCCCAGCTCGGTCCCCAGAGGGGCCTGGCCACTGGGGCCTGCAAAGCTGTGGGAAGACCCTCACAGTTCACCTGCACTGTGCTGGGAGAGGAGAACTCATGGGACAGCCACAAACAGCACGGGGATGTCTGAGCTGCTCCTGTGCCTTGTGGGAAGAGGAGGAGAGTGGGGAAACGGGTATCAGTAAGAAAAAGCCTGGTTCTGGTCTGTGTCACCAGTGAGAAGAGATGCGTGGTCCCAGCCTGGCTGTTGGGTGCTGTGTGTGCTCTGCGTCCTCTCCATCCCTGCTCCATGTGGGAAAACTGGCCTCCAGCTATGGCAGGGAGGAAAGCTGAAGGAGCATCCCCCTTCCAGGGGGCTGGAGGCAGAGTGCTGGCAGCCTTTTTTCCCCTCTCTATCCCTCTGCACACCCACAGAAGGGACAGGGGGCAGCTCCCTCCTCACCTCGGAGCCACGTTCCTGTGAGCAAGCACAACGTGTCCTCGCTGCAGTGCTGGGTTCTGGGTTGGCACATCCCCCCTCAGCCCTGCCAGCACCCAACTGCAGCTTCCCCTGCCTGCAACAACCAGCCCTGGGCTATTTCAGGAGCAGGCGGATCACTGGATCAGTCAGGATCACTGAACAACCGGGATGTGCTGCTCCTGCCAAAGCCTCGGGCCGCAGGCACGTGCTGATGGAGAGGATGCAGGAGGAAGAGCATTGATCTCCAGCTTAGCCCTGCAGCCCAGGGGAGCCCTTCCTACATAAATATTTGCCAAGCAATGCATTTGTGCCTGTCGATGGCTGTCGATAGGAGCCTGCAGTGCTGTCATCTGCGGAGCCGTCACTCCCAGCAGCCTGAGCCAAGCAGCCCCTTCTGCATCCCAACCCATCACCACACGATTTGTCCTTCTGAACCTGTGTGCTGCCTGCACAGAGCCTGTCCCCAGCTCGGGAGCACCCAGGGGAGGGAGCCAAGGCGCTGTGGCTGGCAGGTGGCACACGCAGAGTTAACAGCTCACAGGCAGAGCTGTCAGACAAAGCCCTGGCCTGGCTGCCTCCTGCCTCCCCCCACATCCTCAGGCTCCCGCATCTACCTGCCAGCCCGCAGCACGTGCCAGGCAGGGCAGTGCCAGGTGGGGCAGGGCCAGGGCAGCAGGAGTTACAGCAGGAGTTACCGTGGAAGTGCTCGGCGGTTCTGCGGCGCAGGGCCTCCAGCGTCTCCTCCGTGTCTGCCCACTCCAGCACCAGCCTGCGGCCGTACAGGTGAGTGCTGTGGCACAGGGCGTTGAAGGCTTTCTGCAGAATCAAAAAAAGAAAAAAAATATTAAAGGAGAAAATAAGAAAAGGCTCATGGGAGGAAAGGCAAAATTGTCCCTCCCTCTGCCCTGGAGTGGAAAGGCCACCGGAGAACATCCTGCTCTGAGTGCTCTGCTCTGATGGGGCAGGATCCATCTCCATCAGAGGCTTTGACTCGGTCATTTATCTTCTCTGTGCTTGCAGCAGAGCAAATTCCCATCACCCTTCCTGCAGGCTGCTGCTCGTGGGGGAGCGGGCTGGAATCAGCACCCTAAGCTGGGAATGCTGCAGCCTCTGGAGCCTTGGAGTAGCACTGGGTGGGTCAACAGCAAACCAGGACCCTCATGGGCAACCTCACAACCCTCTAGCACCCTGCTCTCTGCTGGAACACAGGAAAGCACAGCTCAGGTGTGAGAGAGAAGCTCCTTTCTGCTCTGGAAGCAAGTTGGAAAACTGCCTTCCTCCTGCCAACCAGTTGGTGACTTGGCCATGGTGGCAGCAAATGTGGCAGAGCAGAAGCCAACCCAGAAGTCCTCTGCTCTTTGTGCCTGTGGTGGTTTGCCGTGATGCAGAAATCCAGATTTCCTCGTGTCAGATCCTGTTTGACAACACCCATACAGCTGTAATCTCTGCGTGATGTTGACTACAAACATGCCAGCCAGCCCAGAGCTCAGGTGGCTTTCTCTGTCTGCAGGCAACCAGCAGGGACACCCAGAAAACAGTGGCTCAGTCCAGGCAAGCTTGATTTTGCCTTTGTTTCCCACAGGATTTCAAGGTAACTCAGGACTGAGCAGGATTGGGCCCACAGTGCAAATACACAAACACGCTGGCCAAAGATTTTTATCCCCAGGGGCCCACAAAGTGCTCCACAGGAAAGGCTGGGCACAGGCAGAGAGAAATGCCCAAAATGCTCTTTTAAGAACCCCAGCTAAGGCTCTGGGCAGAGGGACTTGTCCTGCTTTGCTGCCCACAGCTGCTCCTCAGGACGCTCCTGGAGCTGCTGGGCTCCAGCACATAAAACCACATTAAAAACCCCCCATTTCAGTAACCAGCACCCAGCAACCTGAGTGTTCCTCTCCTCCCAAAGTCCTGTCACTCACAGAACCCTCATGTGCTATAAAACAGAGCTGAGGAGCACCAGCTTCCCCTGCTCCATGGCCTGGGTGGAATTCCCACTATCCCACCACCCCCAGCTCCCGGGGTGACCCCAGCAGGGCAGAGTGCCCCCTTTTCCAGGGGCACATTCCTCCTGGAAGGGCTGCAAGCTACAGCTGATTTTATTTGCTGCTGCTGCTGTGTTTTCAAGGCCTATCTCCCAATTAGCAGAGCAATGTGTTGGCTTAAACAAACACCCTGGGGGAGGGAGTTGTAAGGGCTGTTTGCATTGGCACCAGGAGCCTTTTGCAAAGCCTGGCACACAACCCACAGCTCTAAACACTGCATTTCCTTTGTTAATTCCTAGTTCTGAATTTCTCCTTCCCACAGCAGCAGGAAGAGGAAGGTTGGGTGACAGCACACAGCCCATCCGCGCTCCACAGGTCACGGAGGAGGGCAGACCATGATGAGCGTGGCACTTGGTGGGCTCTGCTCCTCCGAGCCACTGCTCTGCCACCACCACCTCCTCCTCATGGGATTGCCACCCTCTGGTTTTGCTGGCAGCCCTGGGAAGGGTCATGGAGCAACAGGGAAGGCAGATGCTGCCATCAAGTTGTGTCGTGTGCAAGTAACCCACTGGGTGAGGCACATCTGCCACCAGCTCGGTGACATTGGCCCTTCCTGGCCAAACACATCCCCAAAAGGAGCTGGTTTGCACCCAGGATGAAGGAGAGCTCCAGCCTGGACTGGGATCTCTGCTCCCTGTCTTCCAGCTGGGAAGGCAGAAGAGAAGCTGCACACTTCAGGTGACAAACACAAGGATGTCACTTCTTTGGAAACGAGCTAAAAGACAAAACATAGCTCTTCACTGCTCTGAGAGGAATTAAGACTTTTTCAGGGGGAAAAAAAAAAAGAGAAACCACTGATGATTTAAAAGACAAAGGGATGAAGGGGAGATATGCCCTCCCCATACATTCACACTGCTGGAAATCTTCCAGGGAGAGGAAGAAATCTGCCACTGCTGCTATTGCAAATGAAAAGATAGGTAGGGAAAAAATATTTTAATTAGGTGACAAGTACGAAATGAGGAGAAGCAGGCTGGCTTTCACAGAAAGCAGGAGCTATTTTTGGGGTGCAGCTCCTCTACCTGAGCATCTGCCTTCCCAGGACGCCTCTTTGGAGGAACAAAGGGGCCAGAGGTTTGTGGAATTGTATCCAAATGAGGGATAAAGGGAGGTGTGGTGTCTGCCCATCCAAGGGAGAGACTCCCCACAGAAGACCTCCAATTGCCAGGGCTTCACATCCTCCAACACCTTTAAGGGGCCACAAAAAGCTCCTTTTTAAATGCCCAAAGCCGATTCTGATGAAACGGCTGCATTTGGTAACCCAGCCTCTGCCAGGCCACACCAAAGCCTGAAGATCCCTGGCAAATCTTTTCCCGGACCTCATTTGCTTTCCAGATGCTTCAGGGGTTGCATGAAAAGCCTGTGGACTTCTCCTCCTGGAGAATAGGATGTGAGCATGCTTAAAAATGCCATTTCTGGGCGTTTTTTGTGAAGTTTGGTTCAAGCTGAATGTTATGGCTCAGCGTGGTGGGAAAAAGTGGGGAGAGGAAAGGGAGAGGCTGGAACAGCAGCTTAAAAACGTCTGTGGGATTCAGAAAGGGAATTTCCAAGTGAAGAGGTGGCTGATAAACCCCCATGAAAGCCAGGCTGCTGGGATGAGGCAGCCACAGCTCTGGAGCAGAGCCTGCTGAGCCGGGAAGGCTGGGAGCAGCGTCTGTCAGCCCCGGGTGAGACAGCTCCAGCCCCGGCCGCTGTGCTCATCTGAGGACAGCGCTGCTCTGCCTCCAGATTCCCCCTTGCCCTATTAAATACTCACACCAAAGAGCCTCCAGGCTGGAATCATTAGAGGGACAAAGGGTCAACAACATTAGGAGATTGATAAATATCCCTCCCTCGCAAGAGCCAGTCCCAGCTGAGGATGCTCTCCGCGATGCCAGCTGCACGCAAGGATTTCTCCTTCTGTGTGTGTGCGCATTTTGAAAACGTTGGCTGCCTCTCCCAAATGGGCAATTTCTATTTGGCGACCAGATGTATTTTTATATCAACAGGGGAGAAAAGTGGGAACTCGGCTTCCAGTTAATAGTTCAAAAACAAAAACAATTCCGCAACAATTCTGCACAGGGAACGTCAGGAAATGGTGAGTGCTTCCTTAGCTGGAGTTAATTTGGTAATGCCAGTGGGTCTGAGTTCCAGGGGAGGCTGAGAAGATCAAACCAAGCCTGATGGGGCAGATCTGCAGGCACAGCCTTGGGGAGATGGGAGGGGGAGCCCCCCATCTCCGTGCTGGCTGTGGAAAATCTCCATGTGTGCTCCCACAGCAGCCGTGGTTGTTCAGAGAAAAAGACAAACAGGGGAGGTCACAGGCTTTAAATGCCCAACAAAGCCAGCCTAACTATTCTATTACAAACCCATCATGTTTTATAAGATGCTTATAAGCAATTTCCAGATTACCACTCTGAGCAAAAGCGTCACTGCCAGTCAGAGCTATTCAGCTCAGAGGTCTCCAGGCCCACTCCCCTCCTCTCTCATTTCACTCAGCAATAAACTCTAAGCCAATTATGAGCGTGTTTACAATATTCAGGATCCTATTCATCAATACACCGTGCATCCTTTTCCAGACGGCCAATGGAGTGTACTTGATGTGCCACTTGTGAGACAATTAAATCCCTCAAAGAGATGAGGGTGGAAAAAAAAGATGAAGAAGGAAGAAGAGCTGCTTTGCTGGGAAAGAAGAAAACCCCGCTGAGAGCTCTTCCACAGGGCAGCTCTCTCCCTGCACGCTCCCCTCCATGAGCTTGGGGAGCAGTGCCCTGGTCCAGAGCCCTGCCTGGCCCTCTCCCCTCACCAGAGATGGGCTCCTGTCACTGAGATTCCCATTTGTCCAGTGCAGCTGCAATCAGTCCCTGAGGGATGGAAAGGGACGGGAGGCAAACACTGAGCCTGTACCTGTTTCCCCCAGAAAGCAGCAGAAAAGTGGGTGCTGCCTCACACCCCCCACAGCCAGGTCCCTCTGTGCACCTTTCCATCAAAAGCCTCCAGTTTCTCTGGGAAAAGATTAATTCAAACCCCAGGAACAAAGCCTGAACGACCGCGGAGCGAAGCAGAGGTGAAAGCAAAGCTGCTTTGAGCAGAGCCACGGGCACAGCTCGAGGTACAGGGAGAGGAACCAGGCTCCTGGGGGGATCCCTGCACCCCCAACTGACCCCCAGGGGGAGGAGGGAAGCTGAGCACAGGGAAGTTTGAATTAGGATCAATACAGGACTAACAAAGAAACTCCATGTACTGTGTTATACAGGAGGTCAGGCTGGAAGGGATGATCTAATAGTCCCTTGTGATCCTGGATCAATGAATGCTGTCTAAAAACATAAACACAGGCTCTGGCTGGCTCCCCCTCCTCTCTTCCTCATCTCTGCTCACAGCCTTGAAAATCTGGAGTTTTGGGGGGTCACGTGGTGCCTTCCCTTCAGCAGTAACATCGTGGGTGTTGTGCTTGCGACCACTCCCTTCCAGACCCTGCACAGATCACCAGGAACCAGCAGCAGGCTGGAATGCACCCTGCTCCAGAAACTCTGGCAAAGGGTAAGAGCAGGATACTGTCAGGCTGCAATCCCCTTGCTTCTGCTAAAAGCATAGAACTTAAATATACAGGAAAGCTTCCAAAAATAAATGAACTGGGCCAAGTCATAACTACTGTTCCTCTGGTACAGTCACTGGGAAAGCACCAGCGCAGCCCCTGCTCCCAGGGCGCTCTCAAACCACACAGAAGAACTGGTGAACATGAGCCTTGCCCAGGTTACAAACTAGGAAACAGCCACAATACCCAAAACTGCCCTGATGTCAAGGCGGTGGTGGAGGTGGGACATGCACAGAGGTTTCCTGGTATGTTAATGTTGGGTCAAAACCATCCTGTCTCACCTTGCTGCTGACAAACCTGAAAAAGAAGCTCCTGTCCTTCTGTATTACAAGAAATTTGAGTTATTTTACCAGTTGCACTGAAATTATCCCCATTATGGCTTGGGTTGTGGGTTTTGTTGCTGCCCACACAGCCTGAGTGCAGCTTTCCTGGGGAATGGCACCAGCCTGCCCCAAATCGGGGGGGACAGAGCCCCCTTCCCCCCCGGCTGGGGCAGTGCCAGCGGGGCAGCAGCACAGCTCACCTTGGCATCCTGCTTGGTGACGAAATCCACGAAGCCAAAGCCTCGGTGGGATCCTGTTCCTGCCATTTTCTTGGGCAGCCGGACAGTCTTGAGCTCTCCAAAGGTGCTGTGAATCCAAGGAAAAGCAGAGACAGCGTGAGGTGAAGGGAAGAACCACCCCTTTCCCACACACCTCGGCAGTGCCCGCTGCAGACCCACACTGAGTGGGTCTCTCCCATCGGGTGAGTCCTGCTCCAGGTGTCCTGCAGCCACTCTGCCTCCCTGCAAGCCCCATTTCCCAAGCAAATACCACCAGCTAAAACCTCAGCTTGCATTTCAAGGATCACTCTGGATATAAACCTTAACAAGACAAAAACCTTCTTCACTGTAACTGCTTTGCTTCTCCTGCCCTCAGGAGATCCAGCCAGAATGCCAGGCCCTGCTCAGGGCGGGCAAAGAGCATCTCCAGGTTACCAGGGCCGCTCCAAATCCCACCCAAACAGATTTATTTGCACCTTTAAAGAGGGGCTGGAGTGCACAGGATACAGGCAGGACACAGAGCGTGGCCCCACAGGGAATTGTTGTTTCAAGAATAGCTCCTCCATCCCCAGAGGTGTCACCCCTCCCCTCCAGGGATCCTGGGCATTTTTTATGACTGGATTTCCTCACTCTAACCCTCCAGCCTGTCCCCTCCTGCAGCCTCTGGGCTGGAATAAACTGGTTTTATTTAAGCTTTCTGGATGCACAAAGGGAAACAGGCGAAAACTCCATATCCAACAGCATTTCAGGCAAGTTTTGGAGTGTCAGTGGAATGGGGAGGTAAGGGGGTTCCTGTCCCAGAGAAGGAACTTGTGGCTGGAGCACCAAAGCACGCAGCCATCCCACTTTGCCCAAAAAGCCTGGAAGCAGACCCAAAGGCAGCACGTGCCAGCCACCCCTCTCCAGTACCAACCCCTGGAGGAATTCCAGGACAAAGCCGACGCTTCCCCTGCTGCCGAGCTTCTGCTTCCCCTTCTCCTTCCCTCCCCTCCCACCCATTTATCTAACACATATGCACAAACTGCAGGCAATAAATATTTAACGTGGCCCAGGTCTGAAGAGATGTGTTATTTTATTTGAAAATCTCCACACAGGCGTGCATACACAAAAGGAGCCTGGGATACGGCGGTGCCAAAGAGCACCCGGGAATAAACACAGTAAAGGCCATAAACGCTCTCGTGAAATGATATAAGCTAAATCCTGGGAGTTAACCTGCTGCACTGGCAGCATGACCAGGCATTCATCCACCCAATTTCCTTAGGCAACGTGGTGTGTAAATGCACCATTATGAAGCTTCGAAATGAATCCGCACGTCTCGCGCTCGGTGCTTTCCCTCCCGCTCTCCCTCCTGCCCCCTCCGAGCTGGAGCTCCGCAAACAAACAAACAAACGCGAGCGCAGGAGAGGGAGCAGCCTCAGCTGGGGGCAACGCTCAGAGCCGGGAGCAGCAGGAGCACCCTGTGGCTTCCAGAGGTCCTCCTGCAAGGGTGGGGGTGACAGGGACTGCCAAGGTCCCTGGAGCATCTCAAAGGCCGCAGTTGGGTGAAGGGAGAGGCAGCGAGAGCTCCTGAGCCATGGAGGTGCCCATCTAGCCAGGAAAAATGGGGGGCAGGAGCCATGGGCATGCTCCAGTATCTCTACCTCTCTCTCTCTCCATGAAAAATATCCAGGGCATTGCCTGGGGCAGCAGAGTACCTGCTGAAGGAACAGGAGCAGAGCATTTGCTCCAGGGGAGGGCTCAGACAGCGCTCAGTCCGTGCACTGGAACACCAACGTGGCCTTTGGACACCAAGAGCCAACACACAGGACGGGCTGAGAGCAGGATGGCTCTGGATCCAGGGCGCCAGGGAAGCTGTGCTGACCCACAGCAGCCACGACAGAGCTGGGAGAAAGTGGCTCTTCCTTCCTCCCCAGCCACCCAGACTGGGAGAGGTGTGGAGGCAGTGGAGACCTGATCCAGATCCAGAGCAGAACTGGCCACCAGCTTTTCCTGGGCAGTGGGAGCCAGCAGGGGCTTCCAGAGGGATGGATCCAGGGGTGAGGGGACAGGGCTGACCCCGGTGGGGCCGTGCAGTGGAGCAGAGTCCCCCCCACTGCGGTGCTAATTAGAAACCACAACACAGCAATTACCAGCCCAGGAGCTGCGAATGAAGCGCAGAGCTCCGGCCTTTAATGTTCTCCTCTCCGGTGCCAGGCACAGACTCACACCTCTCTTTTCCAATTATTGCTTCTGGATCTGGGGGGAGAGAGGGGCAGAGGCAGAAGGAAACCCAATTACCCCCCACCGTGCCAGGCTCCCGTGCCCAGGGAAGCCAGAGGGAAGCCAGGTGCTGATGCGCTCGCTCCCACTCCAGCTGCACCCAGGCTCCAGCACGGCCATCCACGGGTTGTGCCACGGGCAAAGGCACGGGAGCGGGGATGGGAGGAGGAAAAGGAGGGAGCACCTCACCCCAGTGACACCGGAGCAGAGTGACAAGGGAGGGGAGAAAGCAGCGTTTCTGTAAGATCCCACTGAGCTGTCTGAAATGGGCTCCCAGGGGCTGGCATGGCTCTGGAGGCGGGGGGAGCACAGCAAGTCACGGCTGGTGTCACTGCCAGCTCCTTCCCCTTCCAGCACAGATGGAGAGAAAAAACCCACAGGCGCCCCAGGGTGGGGGTTCCCCTGGGTGCTGGTGCCTCTCTCCTCTCAAACTGGGCACAGATCAGCGACCCTGCTGCCAGCACGGAGCACGGCACCAGGCCAGGCTCCTTCCCTCAAGCAGGATGGTTCACAGGGACGTTTCCTGCATCAGTGAGGGTGAAACCAGAGTGGCTTCTGGATTTACACTCACCCCCCCATCCATACCTTCTCCAAGTGCTCCTGAGCCCCTGCACTGGGCCTGAAGGACCTGCTGGCTATGGGAGAAAAGCCCTTTCAATCTCGAGTCACTGACTTGTTTGCAGTCAGCCTGGCTTAACTTTGCACAAGATTTAACCTCAGTCCCTGTGAGCCCACCAGACCCCCAGGCCCGGCCTGGGGCTGGATTTCTGGCAGGACAGCCCCGCAGCTCCTGGTGGCACCACACCGGGATGGGATTTCACCTGTAATGAGTGTGGCCAAGGTGTGCAGCAATCCCAAATCTCTTGTGAAACGACCCCCCTGCCCATGCAGCTGCTCACAATTAATACAGGAAGGTTTGAGGGGGCCAAAGCAAAGAGTTTTGCCACAGAGGCAGCAGGACTGCAGAGCCCCTGGTGACCTGCCATGCACACGGCTGCTCCAGCCCCTCCCGGCTTCCTGCCCGTCGATCCATGAAAAATGGTGTCCAACTATTTCAGAGCTATTCTCTGAAATCCCAAGAGGAATCAGGACCAGGAGGGCAGGGCAGAGGTGTGGGTGGGTGCAGAGGACGTGGCTGTGCCCGGGCTCCCCTGGCCCTGCCTGCCTGGCAGATCTGTCCTCACACCTCGCTCTCCCAGGCCTGGCACGGCTTCCTGCTGCTGGCTGGGAGGGATGACAGCCTCAACAAACACTGCAACTCCTCTTTCCTAAATGAGAACCTTTGTTTTGTGCCCATCCAGATTTGCTGGGAAACCAGAAAAAGCCTGTGCTGGCCCTGGCTGAGCCACGATGCACAGGGCTGCAGAACAGACAGCCACAAGCTAACACATCACCCATTCCAAGCTTGGCAGGAACACAGGGTGCATCCCAGAGGTGCCGAAGGGACATCCCCTCCCTCCCACCACAAGAGGAGCAGCATTTCTCCACGGCATTGCTGGCTATCAGCTGCTCTCCCGCTGCTTTGGCAGCTCTTCCAGCTGCCATCCTGCTCCCCTGGCTGAACACAGGGAGGAGAAGGAGATTTCTGCTCCTCACTGCAAGCTGGCTGCAGGTCAGAGGAACATCACTCCTTGGGCTTGTAATGACATCCTTCTGGCATGGGCCAGCTGGGAGGCAAGTCCTTTGCCTGCTAATTATAGGCTATAATATTGCTATTAAACAGCACATTCCAGCTCGGGGACAACACACAGCTCACGTGGCTTTGCCTGCTCACCAGAAGGTGCCTGCACAGCCATGGGACACAGGAGCATGGGGATACAGGTGGGCTCCAGAAAACCTCTTCCCTCCCCTTTCTTCTTCCCTGGTCTCCAGAAAACCCCACAGCCTCAGGCAGCCCTAACAGCCACTCGTTCACGGGACAGGGACCTCTGGATCAGGGCAAACGTGGAATGAGAGTGGTTTGGTTGGAAGAAACCTTAAAGCCCATCCAGTTCCTCCTCCTGCCACAGCTTCTACTGTCCCAGGCTGCTCCAAGCCCCGTCCAGCCCGGCCTTGGGCACTGCCAGGGATCCAGGGGCAGCCACAGCTGCTCTGGGCACCCTGTGCCAGGGCCTGCCCACCCTCCCAGGGAACAGTTTCTTCCGAAGAATTTCTTCCTAGTAAACATCTCTCCAGTTGGGAAGTGTTCCCTCCATTTCAATGCCTTTGCCGCCCCAAAGAGCAGCATTTAAACTGCCAGGTCCTCAGGACAAGCCCCGTCCATCACTGAGGGATATTTTCAAGCCCCAAACACACAGATGTGTTCCTCACACTGATCTCGGTGCACCCCAAGCCCTGAGCTGATCAAGGACTCTTGGGCTGCCAAGTTCTGAGGGGGAAAGCACAACTGACACCACGAATGTGGCCACTGCCCAAACCATAGAACATCCTGGAAAACAGCCACAAAAATGACCCTCAGCATTCTGCAGATGTGCACAGAGAGCCCACTGCACAGAGCTGTCCTCAATCCCCCTCTCTGGCTTATATTCCTTCAAGAAAAACTAAACAGCAAAACCACATTGAAAAACTGACTATGAAAACCTTTATCAAGGCTGCCAACCTTCTCCTGGGTTGCCATGTACTGCCACCATCTCCTCCTCCTCTTCCTCGCCGCCCTCCCATCCCGAGCCCTGCCCAAATCTGCCCTTGTGACTGCAGGCAGCCCCAGGCCGGAGCTCAGGTGGCTGAGCTGGCAGCGTGCCCACTCATCCCAAACGGCTCCGGGCAGGGATGGCAGCCCAGGAGAGACACAAGTCCTGCCCTCCCCTCCCTGCACAGCCTCAGCCCCGGGAGCAGGCTGCAGCCACACGGAATTCACTCAGTCCCTTTGCAGTGCTCCTCTTCATTTTATTCTTTGTCCTCCCTCGCCCCCAAACAGGACCTTCCCTGCCCCCAAAAACGATGGCCCTGCCCGTCTCTGCCTCTGCACCCATTCGCTGATGATAAGGGGGAGGGAAAAAAAATACAATGATGGTCCTTTTTTTCCTTTCTTCCTCCTTGAGGAAGGCAGGACCCTGGCAAATGGTTTTGCCCCTGGGCTGAGCCATGGCCAGTTCCACCTCCTGCATGAGGGAGTTAATGGAATACACAGCAGAAGGGCCCTCCCGCCTCCCGCTCTAGGACTTCAGCTGACTCCAGGACGGCTAATCCCATTACAAGAAAATAACGTGGATAATTCAAGCTAATGAAATCGTTACAAGAATGTGGACAGCCAGGGGTGGACATTCAGAGCCAATTTAACACTCCTTGGTGTTGTTATCCCCAGCACAGGAAATATCTGAAAGGAGGAGGGGAAAGGGAAGGAGGGAGGAAAAAAGCCTTCCTCTCTTGTTAGCTTAAATCCTGTTAGAGAGTTCAGGAACTAATCTGGCACCCATTTCCCCTATTACCCATTATCATCATCATCATCATCAATAACGTCTTCTTCACCTCTGCAAATCAGCAAATGAAGGCACAGAAAGACCAGGTGGGAGGGAAATCTCTGGATTCTGGAGCCAAGCCAAACTGTGGCTCCCTCCAGCTCCGGTGGAGCCAGGGGTGCAGGGATTTGGCAGCAGAGCAGGGGTCCCAGTGTCCCCCCAGCCCAGGGCTGAAGTGACAGCAGGAAGCAGGTCCCTGGTGCAAAGCTGATCCTTCATTCTCTGTCCTGCTGGATGATCACAGCCCCTGCGCCATCCCTGTGACGAGCCAGCGGGACAGCCACGGCTGCGCCTTCTTTACTCCACAGACCCGCAGCTTCTCCAGCTTCCCCTCCTCTTTGCCCAGGAGCAGCCTCTGTGTCTGGAGGCCCCTTGATCTGCTGCTGCAGCACAACTGGGTTTTGCTTTATGTGATTCCTCTTTTTCCGTGCCAGCCTTGTGCTGCCGCCTGCTCCAGGCCACGGATCCCTGCCCGAGCCCAGCTTTCTGGGGAAGACCTGTCCTTGCTGCCAGAGCCTCCTGGGGCAGGTCTGAAGCCAGGCTTCCTGGAATAACAGTGCTGCAAATGGAGGAAGTCCATGAGATCCACTAGGGAACAGTCCCAGGAGGCTGGGACGGCTTTCAGACTGCCCTCACTCCCTCTGCCTGCAGAAATCTCCAAGTTCAGCTCCTCCCGGATTTATCGAGTTTTGGCACGGATCTTCAAAGATTACTTAGATGCCCAACACTACAACTACTGCACACACCAGGGACTGTGTGGACATGGATGTGCTTCTTCCAAGGAGCTGGGAATTTACCCACGAATCCCATTTTTAGCGGGCAGAGGCAGCAGGATCAGGAACACAACAGCTTTGGCCCCACAGCAGGAGGCAGCCTGGGGATATTCCCTGTCCTCAAGGTGCTGGAGCAGGAGGCAGCGGCTGCTTCCCGTGGCTTAACTGGCTTGTTTAAAAACACAGCAAAACATTTTATCCCTCCTCGATTTATTTTCCTTAACAGTTGCTTATGAGGGACCTTATCAAAAGCGTTCTGAAATTCCAAGTAAATTAGTCATTAGGCAGGTTTTCAGAACAGTAATTAGGCCACTCCATGCCCCTGATGTATTATTTACCTGAGAAGATCTACATAATTAGGGCTCTTCTTTATAACTGGTATTACACACACTAAATTCTCCTCCAGTCTATCGTGTAATTACGCAATTAGGCCTCACGCTAAACAGAAACCAATCCTGAAAACCAAGCAGAAAGAAGAAAAAAACCCAACCCCACAACAGTAATTATTATTTTTTTAAATCCTCCATCAGCAGCACAGCAGCAAGTCTTAAATTTTAATATCCCTCCACTTAAGTCATTCCTAACCAGGTGCTGCAGCCAGGTTTAGTTTCTTAATTTTGCCGTGTTTAATCCACCATCGGCAGAGGATGATTTAAAGGCTGGTGGGAAAAGGGGCCTTTCCCTTCCCTGGATTTGCTGTGCTGGCAGGAGCAGCATCGTGCCCCTGCAGCCTCTCCCTCTGTGGCTCCTCAGCCCCCTGCTCCTCCCAGCCCACGAGGATTTTTCCCTGGCTCCTGGAGCAGCCAGGGACCGCTGCTGTGGTGTGACCGTCACAGCCATTCCGCCCTCCAGAGCTGGCGACCACGCTGGAATTTTAGAATTTTAGCGTGGAAGAAAGGAATGAGAGCCCTGCAGCAGGAGAAGGGATGTGCAGAGCCCCACCCAGCAGCCTCACACGCCTTTAGGATGGAGGGATGGACACAGCTCCAGATTCGTTCCCATTTTTCTCCTGGTCCCACTGCAAAGCGAGATCCCAGGATGGCCCTTCCCACCCGGGCCTGCCCCTGGGGTGCTGCACACGTCCTGCTCTGTTTCCTGCTCCTTGCTGATGGAAGAGCCTGCACCACTCGGGTGGGAAATATTTTTTAATCCACTTCTTGCCATAAACCTGTTTTAGAGTCAGTCCCACCAAGGAAAAGCACCCAGGCCTCACTGACACCTCCTAGAGAAGACACCTGCCTACTATCCACATTTATTGCCACGCTTTGAAGACAACGATGGTTCAGTTTGCTTAAAGCAGGGACAGGCTTCCTCCTGAAATCTTACACCTCAGGGCTCAGAATTTCCAGTTCCCAAGGCACAGGGGAAGGTGCAGAGCTGGCACAGGGAACACCACAAGCTTTAGGAAGCCCCAGGTTTAAGCAGCGCTGCTGAACTTGAACACTGATATGAGCTTGGGAGTTCAAAGCCACCCCAAAAGAGTTTGAGCTGGTGGCTCAGAGGATTTAAAGATAACTGGTGGATGTGTGATAGAAGATGTCATCCCAAACCAGGATGGAGGTGGAAAACCCACTTTAATATTATTCAGGTTGTGTTGCTGCTTCTCTTCTCTCAGGGAACCTTACAGAGCTCTGAGCTGGTTCTGGTCACAGCAGGGCTCTGTGTGTGCTGTCATGGGCCAGCCCTTCCTGGGCTCTGCCACTCTCAAATTCCCCATCCCACACCTTTCTTCTTAATCCTACTGTAATTACTATTTTTTTTTTTTTGCTGGGGGAGACAAAAGGCACTCAAGTCTGGTGGAGAAAGGAGCAGTTCTATCAGGACATCATCCCCCACACCACCTCCCTGCACCACACCAGGAGCAAAGCATGCTCCCCTGGCAGCTATCCCTGAGGTGCACAAAGGCATGAGCCCTACATCCCAACCCTCCTGAAATCTCAGTCCTCGCACAGCCTTCAACAAGAGCCCCCCCAAAGCCCTTCTCAGAGCCCGCACTCCTAAGCCACAATTCTCCCAGCACGCAGCACCTTGTGGGACCACGGCTTAAGAGCCACCAAGTCACTGCCCTGACCACCAGAGGGTCAGGATTTCAAAGGAACCTGCAGCTCCAACAGCGCTCAGATTTGGGGATTTATCTCTCCTGGGCTCTTTTGAAAATCCTGATCAGAGCGCAGCTCTGGTCAAAAAAAAAAGTTATGCTAAAAATAGTGCTCACAGGAGGGTCTGGTGCAAATCTCTGCTGCTGGAGGGTTCTCGTGAGCCAGCTCCTTTCAAAGACAAGAGGAAATCTGTACAACTGGCAAAGCAGGAAACACAGAAGGAACCCAAAGGTGTAGCCAGAGCATCCTTTGGAGAAGGCAGCCTTGCTGTTAAGATACCAGCTGCATCAACAACCCCAAAAATACAAAAGTAGATCTCATATTCAACTGTAGAACCTCCTGCACTGAGCTGGAGAATAAATATAGAAGCAAAGAGGTATTTATAGGCACACAGCTATTTTAACACAGCTCTGCATTAAAGAGAATCCTTATTTAAGTCTTGCCCCTGCAAAGCTGCAGGATGACTTAGAAAAATAACCTGATTAATTATTTTCATCAGGAGAACAGAGAAACACGGAGGGAAGATCAAATGCACACGAGGAGTGCAGCAGGAAAAAAAAAAGCTGCGGTGACTCAAACACAACGAGGGTGCCGAGCTCTCCTGGGCCCAGGCTTGTCCCTGAGAGCCCAGGCTGGCCACATGCACCATCTGCCCGGGGGCAGAACAGGACAAAGCACTACAAGCAGGCACAGAACAGCTCCTTGGTGAGGCAGGCTGGGAGCCACCACGCTCCAGAGCCAGCGGAACATCCCATTTCCTCCTGCTGCTGCAGAAGCCCTGTGAGCAGAGGTGTATTTCCACTGCTACCAGTCCAATTTGCCCATCCTGTCCCCAAAACTGGAGGTGTGGCTGTCACCCAAGCTACCACAGTGGCTCTTTTCCTGCTCCCTTTGCTTTCCCCTGCCATAACCACAGCACCTGCTAGAGCTCAGAGGTGGCTGGGATTTGTCTTCACAGGTCACCTGGAAAAGTCCCAAAAGACAGCAGGACAGGGAGTGAGTGATTGGTGCCAGCACCATCTGAGCCACCATGGGATTCAGTGATGATGCTCCCAGCCCATTTCAAGGAAAGCTCATCGCTCTGCACCCACTCAGAAAGTGCTGGATGAAGAGGACAGAGATTTCACAGGACCACTGAATGGTTTGGGTTGGAAGAGACCTCTGGGAATCACCTTGTCCCCTGCCAAGAGCTCCAAGAAGGGTAGCCACAATGAGAGAAGAGGGGAAGGGATCATCCTGCCTTCACAACCCACAGAACAATGCAAGCATGCACCTGGAAAGAAGGTGGGACGGGCTCTAGGGGAGGGAATAATAAAAATGGCAGGGGACAGAGCAGAACGCCTGCCACGGCGAGCGAGCTCCAGCCAGGACAGGCTCAGGAACGCTGAGCGCCTGTGGGAGCTGTCAGAGTCCCAGCTGATGGCAGGAAGGCCCTGCAGAGGTGACAGCTCTGGCAGACACAGCGAGCAAGCAGCAGAAAAGGGGGAGAAACCAGGCAGGAGGCAAAGGCAGCTCGGGGTCTGTGCAGGCAGAGCCGAGCTGTGCTTGCTGCTGTTTAAAAACGGAGGCAAGTGGTCAGAAAGCAACTTTTAAGCTGAGCACAGGTAGGGCAGGGCAGGGCAGGCTGGCAGCTTCCCTCCCTCCCTCCCTGCTGCAGCAGACCCAATTTCATGGGGTTTTTGCACAAGCAGCGGGGTGGAAAATGATCATCGGCGCTCCGCAGCTCCCCCCGCAAGGTGAGCGGCCCCAGCCCCACCTGGGTGGGTACCTGGGCGAGGAAAGAGGCCACCAGTGAGCTTCCCTGAGGGCAACTGTGGGGGGGATGAGGGCCACCCACGCTCCCCCCAGCCCCCTCCCGGCTGCTGACGGGAGAGACGGCGCAGTCCTGCGTGACAGCGTGAAATTAATATGATTTTGGGGGAAGTTGGCAGTGAGTAATGAGCAGCTGAAACACCTCGTCCCCACCCCCTCGCCCCCCCAGACTCTTTTAACCCTTCAGCTACTGGATTGGGATCAAAGAGTGGGGAGAGCAAGAGCTGGGTTAAAGTGAAGCAGAGAGGGGCCACGGAGCCCACCTGGAACTGGATTTACAGGTGAATTTTGGCACAGATCAGTGGTGCTGCTTGTGAGCAGGCCCAGCCTGCTGAGATGCAGAGATTGGCCCTCCTGGGCTTGGAAAAGTCAACATTGCTGCTTTTCCAGATGAGGTTTCATAAAGAGATGCCAAAAAAAGAGAAAAAGATGAGGGGTGAAGGGGGCCCAGACCTGTCCAAACACCCCTGGGCAAGTCCCAGAGATCCCCGTGAGGGGACAGCCTGGTGTGCACAGACCACTGATGGGCAGCAGGACAAGAATTGGCTTTCCCAGCTTCCCTGGTGTCTAATAAATGGGAATGTGGGCAGAAAAAACATCCCATCTTCACAGGCAGCTGATGATGGATGCCCGGTAAGGGTCAGTCCCACAACAGCACCTTCCTGAGAGGACAAGGCTCCTCCTGTCCTTAATTGCAGCAAATTTAAGATCTCCTGTCCTCTGCCAGATGCCTGGAAGTGCTCAGGACACTGCTGGGGGAGGAGGAAAGAGAGGTGAGAAGACAGATGGTCATCCTGCTGTGCCTTCCCTCGATTTCTTCAGGAAGAACAAGGTGCAGACAGAAATGCTGCTGGCACAGTTCAAAGGCCTGGGGCACAGGGACTGCCTCAGGAGAGGCGAGAGACTGGGATGGAAGGGCCTTAATTGCAATCACATCCCAAGGCGTAGAATCCACTGGATTGGGAGAAGGAGAAAGGCTGCAGCAGGCTCGAGGTTAAAAAAATAATGATGCAAACAGAGATGCAAATAAAGGACACGATGTCAGCGTGAGGAGAAAGCTGTGATTCATTAGAGGCTTGTTCAGGACCTTCTCGTGAAGTGAGACTGGAAAATACCCACACAAGTGAAAGACAGGGGGGTGGAGGGATCAACAGCACCGTGAAGGAGCAGCAGCTAAGAAATCCAACAGACAGAGGAATTTTAAGAGCAAGGAAATAATCATCCTGACTGTGCCTTGATGAAAGGCTGAGACACAAGCTCAGAAATTAGTCCAGCATAATTTCAGCATTCCAGATTGTGCAATGCCCCAGCTGCCAGCCCCCAAAGGGCCAAACTCTGGGAATGAACAAGGACTGGCCACAATATACGGCAAGAAAATAGCATATTTTTCCTTTCTTATGCACTTACCGTTCTTAATTCAGACAAGAAGCGACCTTATAACATTAAGAACCCCGAGTGGGATATTTCCAGGAGACAGCACAGGCAGGCTTTGGCTTCGCTCTCTATGGAGAAGCACCTGCCCACAGATGACATTTTTTTGCACTGAAAAAATGGCAAAAACCCCAAAGCAGAAGCCCAGAGTGGCATTTGAACATGACATTCCAAAAGCAGCCCCGTCCCCACCTCACTCCAGCTCCACCAGCCCCTCCACGCTGCTGAGCAGCGGAATTTGTGTGGAAAACTAATTAAAGTTCCCTCGGGAAGCTCGGCTGGGTGCCCTGGAGAGAGGTGCTGTGGCAGGAGAAGGGAGGAAGCAGCCCAGAAATTCCCTTCGTCTGCACAGGACAAGCCCAGGCTTTGGGAGGGCAGAAAAGGGACCTGGGGCTGTGGAGTACACAGAGAGCAGAAAAGGGGAAAGAAATAAATACAAAAATCAGGGATGTAATGAATATTCAAACCTGGGAAAGGGATGTGCTGAAAAAAAATCTTCCTTCTGCTCTTGGGAAGAGCCACCTTTTAAAGCAACCTTGCTGAGATAACAGAGTTAAACATTTCCTTATCTGTGTTAAACACCTTTATGATTCAAACTGCAAACCAGCACTGAACACCCCTCTCCCTCCCTCTCCCCCAGCCTGTGGCTCCCTTTGGGGAGCGGCCCAATTAAAGTGGCCACTGCCATTTCTGGGCTCTGAGCATGAACCCGATTCTGCCACGTTTGGGTTTCCAGTATGCAAGGAAGAGGCTTGAAAAGGGGAAAAAAAGAAAAAACCCAGATCAATTTATGCTGTTTGAGACAGTAAGAGAAATAAAGCAGCCCAGCAGATCCCTGTATGCCCCCCTGGAGCTCACGAGGCTGGTGCCCATTCCTGCAAGCTGCTTCCCAAGGAGCTCCCATGCCCTGTGTTCTCCTGTGCAGCATCCCCTGGCACTGCAGCTCGGGCATGGAAACGCACCAGGACTGGGAGAAGAAGGCTGCGAGGATGCACCTGGGATCAGCTGGGCAGGAGATCCAGGGCACAGTCCAAAGGTGTGGGAGAGCAGAGGGCACCGGGTGGCTCAGGGGGGCACCCTGTGCCAGGGCCTGCCCACCCTCCCAGGGAACAATTCCTTCCCAATATCCCATCCATCCCTGCCCTCTGGCAGTGGGAAGCCATTCCCTGTGTCCTGTCCCTCCAGCCCTTGTCCCCAGTCCCTCTCCAGCTCTCCTGGAGCCCCTTTAGGCCCTGCAAGGGGCCTCCAGCCCTTCCATCAACTTTGTGGCCTCCTCTGGACTCGCTGCAGCAGCTCCACCTCTGCCTCATGCTCCCCTTGCAAACCAAAGACACCCTAAAAGCCCCAGTGGGGCCAAGTTCTTCAGCCTGGACAGAGGCAGCCATCAACCACGCAGCTTCCTGTTTTCCAAAAAGGAAACTAAACACATCCAAAGATGCTATTTTGGCAAGAACCTTCAAAGAATGTGGGTGGACAGGGCCCCACAGCCAGGGTGTGGCAGGGACAGAGGCACCCCAGGGTGCCTCAATCCAGAGGAAGAGCCTGGGGAGGGCTTTGGAGATCTCACGGACACACTTATTTCCTGGAGATCATGATTTTGTGATCCCACTCACCACCAAACCCAACTCAGAGGCATCCTTACAGCTGCCATTGCACATCTGAGCACTGAAACACGCTCTGGTTCCTGCTGCCTGCGCTGTTTGTGACACCCTGGTCACAAACACCTGGCTTGGGTGCCTCCAAGCAAGGGACACATTCCACAGTCCTCAGGAAAAGCCAGGAAGGTGGGATCCAAGCCCTGGTGGCTGGGTGCAGGGTGCCCAGCTGCTTCCCCAGGGGCTTTCTGCTCCTCCAAGACTCATTTTTGGGCCCTTTCTTCTTGCAGAGAGGGCCCTGGGACAGGCAGAGGCACCAGCACTGCGGAGGAGCTCAGTGATCCCCTGCTCCACCTGGTCCTTCTGCTGCTCCACCACAGTGGCAGCTCTGTCCTGGCTCAGATGACTCCTCCAGGCTTCTCCCACATGGCACCCGGCACCTGCAGCCCCTGTCCCGCCCCCAGCGGGCCCTCACACCTCAGGGAGGTGCTCACTGTGACCTTTGCCGCTGTCCCCAAGCTCTTGGGCTGTCTGACTGCAGGGGGACAGCATGGAGACCAAATTCAAGCAGCAGCAATCAGTTTTGAGCCATTTCTAGCACAACATCCAAGGCTTTAGAACTGGAACCCAGCAACCCTGACAGCACTGGAACGTTCTGTTTGCATGGAATGCTCTAATTAACTCTGTCCAGCACTCGCTTAACAAACTCACGTTTCCCCTCAATTTTTTTTCCTTCTGTGTCTTTCACCAGCACAGATTTTCCACATCTTCAACAGGGGAAGGAGAAATTGTCTCCAGCCATGTAGACTCCATTACTGGGAGAAAGGTGTGAACAGCAAGCACGTCTGGCAGACGGATTCATTATCCCACCGTGTCCTTTATAATGGGAAATGAAAAGCCCATTCTGGTAACTACACTTTATTATAATAGGTCAGGAGAAGTGAAAGGCATCATCTTATAAAATTAACTTCATAAAGACTGCTTCAAAAAAAAAAAAAAATCTCTGCCAGTTTATCCACTGCATCTCCCTGCAGAGATTTTTTTCGTCTCCCAGAAGGGGCTGACTCCCAAGTCTTGTCCCACTTCACTTTTCCCCTCCAGCAGAGGGAATGGTTCTTTTTCCTCCTAATCACGCCCAGGTGCTTGCTTTGCCAGGTGCAGTAACTGCCACGTCTTTGTCAAGGCAGAGGAAACAGTCAGCAAAGGAGTTAAAACGAGAGCCACCCCCAAAGGTGTCTGCAGAAGCAGAGTCACATTCTCTGTAGCAAAGTCATACATAAGCTGTTCTCTGCTCTGCAATACCTTCAGCTGCTTCCTTCGTCAAACTAAAGCCCAGGCTCCCAGCTGACGATAACTTTGTGATCCAACAACAGCTTTGTGCAGCCTGTCTGAGTGCAGCTCCTGCAGGCAGAGGCAGGGGACAGCCAGGGGGACGATCCAACACCTCCCACAGCCAGCGCTGGCACCTGACTGCCCTCGGAACCCTGCCCAGCTGGCAGGGGAGGGCTGAACTAACAACTGCTGCAAATTCAAGAGAAACCTAAGAGAAACCCAAAATGGAAAGTTCTCAGATATATTCTGCAAAAAAAAAAAAAAGGAAGAAACAACTTCACCCCCAGACACACAACTCCAACAACTGCATCCTGTACTCTGCCAAGCTCTGAGCACACCCTGGGCTGTGCCTGTCCCTCAGCTTGCCTTGGATTGGGCAGGAATCTTTTAAGAAGTGCTTTTCTAAGCTTTATCATTTCCCTTTTGAGGCAAATGAAACACACAGCTCCTCAAAACATTATAAAGCACCTGCAAAACAGCCTGATCCTCAATATTCATGGAGTTGGTGCACACAGCGGAGGAGGATGGAAGGGGAGGCTCAGAAACAAAGAGTTAATTGGTACTGCCAATGAAGGCTGCGTGGATCTCATGTGATAGATTCTTAAAGGAGCCCAATTTTCAGAAATTGCCAGGCTCCAATCTGTGAAAGGGTGGCCTTTCACAGATCTCCAATTCAGCTTGCCACTAGAGTTCCTTTTGAAAAAAAGAAAAAAGTCTTGCCATAAAAGCCCCACAATTTGGGAGCAAAAATTAGCAGCCTTCATGGGATAGCAATCCCTTTGACTCTCCTCCCCTGACTGTGGCTCTTTGGGAAGAACTGAGCACCATTTACCTTTTGTTATTCTTCCAGGTAGTAAAGAGAAGAGTAGAATCTAATCAAGAACAAAAACGGGTGAAAAAAACACACCCACAAAAGCTGAATCTTCACACCTCGCCCAAAGGCGGCCCCTATAATGGAACAGCCTTTCTCCCTCCGAAGATAACACCTATCTCAAAAGAAAAAGATAAATAAATCCCTCGAGGGTGCAAGAGAGGCCAGAACCTCCAGGAGAATGTGGCAGGATACGCTCTGAACCGGTGTCACACCCAGCAAAGCCACTGGGCTGGGACATGGGCAGCACCTGAGGCTTGTGGAGCTCTGCTGCAACAGGATTACTCTGCAGGCAGAGGACCTGAGCTGCTGAGCAGAGCACCCCTGACTCCCCTCAAACACCATAATTAAGCACCAGCACCTTTCTCCAAGCCAAGAAACAGAACTTGGTGTCCCTGGATTCCAAAATTAAGAAATTCCTCCAGGCTGTAGGAACACAGGCAATGGTGCAAGGCAAGGCTGAGCATTTCAGTGATGGATCCAAGAAAGCAATATCCAAAAGTGTAAAATCAGCCAGGCCAGGGATTCCCTGAACTGCCAGAGCTGAGCAGCCTGAAAAATCCACTATTCAGAACACCCAGCTCCTTGTTTTGCTGTTCCAGTGTCACCAACACCTCCTGCAGGGCCATCTGAGAGGGGGGACTGAGCTCTTTGGCAAAGCTCAAAACACGGAAAGATTTGTTTGGGGGAAAAAACAAATGCATATATACACATATAAAGTGTAATAGGTATTTTTGGAAATGACAGTGGCATAATCTGTATTTTTCTGGGTAATACATAGATAGAGACTGTGTGGATATATACAGTGTGTGTGTGTGTGTGCATAGTATAAATATACACACATATATATAAATTAATACTTATTTACTTTAATACTTATTTATTTTTCTCCTGCTGCAAGGTGGAAGGTGGCTCTGGAGCAGGTGAAACAATAGGGAAGATGCTCATCCTGTAAAACCTGGGCCCTGGGGCTGTTGCCCTGGGTGGTGATGCCTGGCTGAGTGGCCTGGCTGTCCCCAGGCTGGCTGTCCTGGGCAGGCTAAGAGTGCCCCCTGCAGCCCTGCCAGCCCCTCCACTGCCAAAGGATTGTTGGCCATCCCCAAGAAATCCCCAACAAAAGACAAACTAAGACAGGCTCCTAAACGCAGAGAGAGCCCGAAGCCGCGGAGCAGAGGCAGCTGATTTACAGGCACACACAAAGCAGTGCAGGAGGGTGAAGTGTGGGGCAGGGCTCTGCTGTGCCTGGTTTTGGCTGCTCCAGAGCAAAGCAGAGATGGCACGAGTGAAAGGAATGTGCTCCCCCAAGCTGCTGGCTTTTGTTTTGAGGATAAACCCCCGATTTCTGCATATCCCAGGTGAAGGAAAGGGATGCTCCGAGAGCGCTGTGACCAGCTGGAAGCTGCACATTCCCTGCAGTATCAATCAGATGTTCCTCTGCCCCTCCTCTCCACAGCTCTGAGGTGCCAGACAAGACAGGAGGGAAAAACCCACACCAAAAACCCCCCACAGTCTCTGTGCTTGTGATGTACAAAATCTCCCAGCGCCTTGAACTCCACCTTAGGCCCAGCTTTGCTGGCTTGAGCTTTACGAGGGTCACGTCTGCAGTTCAGAGTGTTGGGATCTAAATCAGCAGAGCCCCACATGCTAAGGAAAGTCAGCGTGGGGCCTGGAAGCCCAGGGGTTCTGCCTCAATCCCTCAGGGCAGAACTGAGCCAAAAGCATCCAAGCTGCACAGCACAAGAAAAACCTTTTGCTCTTCCGGAGGCATTTTTTTTGTTGTGACCATCACCACACCCCTGCCCGAGAGCCACGGCATGGTTTGCCCTGAGTGAAATCCCCAGAAATCAGCCCAAATGAGCGTTGTAACAGAGAGATTCCCTCACACCCTGCAAGGGATCAGCTGCCAACCACACAGGAACCACATCTCTACACGAACAAAGCAGGGAGAACTCCATGAAACCAGAAAACACAAACAAATCACTGCCAGGGGCTTTTCAGTGCATGGTCTGGGCAGGTTTCAAAGGGTTAAGCAACACCTCAAGTTTCCCCTTTGGAAAGAAATGCCCCAGCTGTGACAAAAGCACCTAGCTTGTGCCAGGACAGGCCCACAGAGGCCACACCCAACACAGCACCCAGTGGATGGCAGCTGGAAAAATCCCTCCTGCAAGCCAACAGCAGAGCAGGGAGCACCACCTGGGACAGCAAGCAAACCCTCCTTGTCCTGGGAGCAGCAAAGATGGTGCTCCTTTCACAAAGTTCCACTCATTTTTCAGGATACAACAAAATCCCAGCACAAAAGGCTGAGGGCACGCAGAGGTGATCCCAAAATCCCTGCCCAGTGCTCAGCACTACCCCCCTCAAGTGTTTCTTGTCAGAGAGGGCACTACAGGCACCAAAACTCCACGTCCTGACAGGTATGGGGTAACATCCCACTGAATGTGTGGGGCACAAGTAATGGAACATCCACAGAGAGGAAAGCAAAGTGGAAATGCTCCCTCTGGACTGCAGAGCATCGGGAACGCTGCTGCACACCTTCCAGGAGGGGGGAGGGAAGAACATCCAAGGCTAAATCATTGACTCTACAGGGATGTCCAAGCTGTAGTGATTGGCCACAATTTCCATACTGGTGTAACTTCCCAAGCCATTTGTCCCCACACTCAGTAAAATCCTTGTTTTCTTCCACAAGGACAAAAAAACCTCACAATATTTACAACCTGAGAAAGGCCCCACATGAAAATCACACCGGCTGCACCCCAGGGCAAGCCACAGACCCACCAAAGCTCTTTCCTACCTGAAGAGTTCCCGGATTTCCCTGACAGTGGCCTGGAAGGGGATGTTCCGGACCAGGATCTTGGAAGTTTTCTGCTTCTTGGCAGTCTGTTTCCTCCGGGCTGGTTTCACAGCAGGCCTGGAAGCCAACAGGAAGGGCAGGTAAAGACCACAGAGCAGCAGAATCCCTTTGAACTGTGGCTCCCTCAGGACATGGAACGTGGAAAAATGAGGCACCAGCTCACACTGGCATCCTTGGTTGTGACAGTGGAAATGCCACACAGGCCACCAAAAGGACCAAATTCCAGTGATTTAAATCCTACATCTGAAAATGAAGTAGTCCCTCCTGCTCCAATGGAGGTCTCCTGCCTCTAACTCTAGTTAGTTTGCCACTAACTCATGTTTTGTCACCAAATCTTGCCCTTTAATTGTCAGGACAGTGCACTAATGAATATGTTTTTATATATATTAGCTTAATGTGAGCTAACTTTGATTCTTTTTCTTCTTGGCTTATAAAACATCAAATGAAATTTTGTAATGAAGTATTAATTTTTTTTTTTTTACCTCTGGAGTTGTATTGCATTTGGACAAGGTCAGAATTTACCTAACACAAAAGACAGCAGCTTATTCCATAAAGCAGAGCACTTCCCATTGTGGGCTGGATACCTGCTGAAGGGATTTTCCAAATCAAACTGGATAAAAACGGTTTAGGAAAGAATTGAAATACAAAGTGCAGACACGGGGAGCTGTCAGACTGCTCGTGGGCCCCAGGAACCAGATTTTCAAACAAATTTTGACATTTAACAGATATCACCTCCAGCAGGGTTTCCAAAGTGTCTAAAGGACAGTGTTCAGGTGCCAACATTCAAATATCTGGATTAATTTGCAACTCTGCAGTTAGGATGTTCTGTGCTGAGTAAGAACTAGGAAGCAATCCCTAAAAACCAGGGCTAATCCCAAGTACATTCACCCGCAAGTAACCATCTCCTCTGTGCCTGATTGCCCAGGCAAAAGGAGCTAAATCCAAACTTTTTTATCAAGCAAGAAACCAGTTTTGTTTGGATTTGATCAGAATATTATTCTTAAGCTCCTGTTCTCTCAGATGAACAGGTAAAAACTTCGCTACCCAGGGAAAATTTGTCTCCAAGAACTTTTCAAAGCCCCTGGAGCTGGCAGTGCTGCCTGAACTGCCACCAAAGCAGAGGCTTTTTCCTTGAGCAGGGAAGAAAACTCTGCCTGTTTCTCACTTTGGGCTCAGTTTTGGGGCCCTGCTCCAGGCTCATTCCTCGTTTCTCTTCTCCTTTCAAGCAAAGCTGAGTAAAGCACAGCCAAGGCTGATGTGCTCGACAGCTGGAGCACTGCTGGGCACATCCCTCGGGGTGCAGATGTGGGAGAAGAAGGGAAGAAGCTCCCAAGGGTTACTGCAGCTGAAGTGCTGCAGAGGTGAGAGGGGAGCCTCACCTGACAGCTCTCTCTGAGAGCTTCACCTCCAGCTTGTGGCCATCCACAGTGCAGCCCTGGGAGTCCGAACAAAGGAAGAGGAAAAGAGACATAATTAACAGAAATAAACATACAGAAGAATTAGAAGTCAAAGCAGCACTAAATAAACATTAATCGGTGATTGTTCTGTGAGGGGGGATCCGGGTCTCTGCCCCCTGCAAGGGGCACCTGGTGGGAAACCTCATTAAAACCCAACCCTTGTATATCTCCTAGGAATTCCACGTTGGATCAGCACTAGGAAACACCTCTCCATGGTCTTGTCCATTTACAAACCCTCTTCCCTCATAAACCTGGCCCATTTTAGAGGCTTCTCCACCTGCCCAGTGCAGCTCACAGCACTGACACCCTCAGCTACACCCTGAACCGCCAGGTTCATCCAAGCCTCTGGACAGAACTCCGGGCTGGCGAGGCTGGCACTCACCTGGAGCCGGCGCAGGGCTTTCTGGGCGCTCTCTGGCTTCTTGTACTCCACAAACCCAAAGCCCATGGACAGCAAGGTGCCTGTCAGAAGAGAAAGCAGTGACAACAGAAGATAGGAAAACAAACCAGGAGCAAGCACTGATTGCCAAACCTGGGGGGACAAAAGCTGAATATCCCATAGAAAGGGCCGGCTTGGCCACGGCTGGACTTGGATGCTCCTCAGGAGCACCCCTGGCTGAGTTTTTTGAGCAAGGCACTGCTCTGGACCGGCCAGTTTTGGTGCTGATAAGGTAACAGATGCTGCACACAAAACTGATCTTTTGCTTTGCATCATCTCAGTGCCACTTCCTTAAATAAAACACCGAGTCCTGCAAAGCAACTGCTGGGCACAGACAAGGGAAGTGATCCTACTGTGGGGACAAACCTCCCACGAGCTGCAGTGAGCAGCTGCCACTTCCACAGCCAGGGAGAGACATCCCTTCCCCTCCCTGCTCAGCAAAGGTCTGCAGCGCCTGCGGTCACACCACAGCCCTGAGAAACACACTGACTGACACAGGATTAACAGTGAGGGGACAAACCAACACCCCATGCTCGGCTTCAGAACCTCAGTGGTGGCAGAGCATAGAGACGGCCCCGGTGCCTGCAGGGATCAGGTGGTACAGGATCAGCCCACGCTGAGCGGTGCTGCCTGGCCAGACCCACCAGCAGAACTGAAGAACTCACATTATTTCTTTATCTCTCAGTGGATCTGAGGTTTCAAGTATCCCATGGAAGAGGATGGGGAAAATCAAATTCAAGGGGAAATGCCACGAAGCTGTGGAGCTCCCAGAGAAGCCACAGCCCCTCCAGCCAGCGCTCGCCTGGATCCAACTCCTCGGGAAGTGACAGCAGCCAGCACAACAGGCACAGCCACTCCTCCCTGCAGCCTGGGGGGCTCTGGGCTGGCAGGGAGAAGGCAAACCAAGCCCACTCAGCTCAGCTCTCAGCCAGGCATCCTCGAGGATCTGGCTGTTCCTGGCATAGTGCAGGGCTTAATCACTGTGGGGCACCGGCTCCCGTCAGCCTGCACCCCGCTCTCTGCTGTGATCCTGGAGGAGTTTGGCTTCTCCATCTCACAGCCTGCACCCCGCTCTCTGCTGTGATCCTGGAGGAGTTTGGCTTCTCCATCTCAAGAGCCACATCTCCACAAATCCCACAATTGAGCTTAACCTGCCAGGCCGAACCCCGGGGTAAGGTTTGGCTTGCACCCATTTTGACAGGAACACTTCTGGGAGCATGGAGGATTTTGCCAGCAGGAACACAAATGCTCAGCCAGATGAATACTGAAGCAACACCACACCTGAGCCTTCAGCAACCAGCCGAGGGAAGGAATTGAACAGCAGCATCTAGAGTACCTGCTTTGTCTTTCTTCTTGGATATTGTGCAGCTCTTCAGGGCTCCCACTTTGGAAAACATCTGCAAGGAATTTGAACACATGACTCAGTTCCCTTTGTCACAGGCTTTCAACTCAACTGACAGCGTGGCCCTCTTCCCCCCAGCACACACCTGACAGGCAGTGCAGCTGAGCCTTTTCCCATTAAATTATTTCTGTACAAATACACACACAGAGTTTTAAAGATACCAAGACACACGTTCCCAGAAATCCTCCACCATTCCCCAGAACCAGCACAGAGATCTGAGATGCCTCTGCAGGAACACTCTGGATTATGAGATGCCCTCAGCCAGGTAGAGACCTTGAAGGTGGGCAACTCCTGTGATGTCCCTAGAACACAGCTCTTCCCAAAAGTGGGGGCTAGAGGGGAGCAAACTATTTATTTGACTCTGTTGTAAAGCCAGAAAAAGAGGGGACAAGTCCCAGCCCTCCTCTGGACAGTCACTTGTCCACAGCTGGACCAGAGCCTCTACAGAGTCCCACAGGTCCAGGATTCTCAGGCCACGGGATGTGGCATTTTACACAGCTACAAGAAGTGCCAGAGATGGGAAATTCCAGCTGCTTTTCCTTATTTTGGTGTTAACACCCCACACTGGGGTCTGCCACGCTCCCTCCCAAGTGCTCTGCTGAGGCGAAGCAGCACAAGGCAGCTCAATGTCAGCAGGAGCTGAGGTGAAAAGCACGTTCTGAAATCACCGTTTGTGGATCCCCTGCCTCACACATGGAGCAGCGGCAGAGCTGCAGCAGGGCCTGTCCCAAGGAGGAGCTTTACAGAAAACACGGGAAATCAGGAATGTTGGAAGACTTCTTACTGCCTCCACCTGTCTCTAGGTGGAATTAAACCCCACCAAAACAGTTCCAGATGCATTTGTCTTAACTGACACCTGGAGTGATGCTCCCAGTCCAACCCAGTGCTCTCTCATCTCCCACCAGGTCACACTGGCTGCAGCCAAACTCCTTTAAACACCGTGTCCTTATTTCTCACCTCCTTCAGGGTGTCTTCTGTGGTGGCAAAGTTCAGGTTTTTGATGAACAAGGTACACCCAGGAATATTTTCTTCTTCCTCCTCCTCCTCTTCCCTCGCTGCTGCTTCCTCTGAGTCTTTTACAGCTTCATCTGAAACAAGAAGAATAAACCCAACTTTGTAAGATGTAACAAAGCCAAACTTTGGGGGAGCTGCCCACTGAAATTTTGGGGGAGCCCCTGGGATGGGGAGAAAGGTGGGGTTCTTAGGGAGGGCAGAGCAGTCCTCACAGCAGGAAGTCACCCAGACAAAACATATCCTGGGCCTTAGCACAACAGCTGAGAAACACAGACAGAGACCCCCAGCACGTCAGCCAAAGTTCTTACCTGCTCCCAGTCCTGCTCCATCCTCCTCTTCTGCAACCCCAGCTTTTTTTTTCTGAGGGGCTGGGCTGAGGAAAACACCCATGGGAGCCCACTCCAGATACAACGGCACAGAATGGAACTGGGAAGAGAAGACAGGAGAGAAATGAGCAGTGAAGGGCAAGGCCTGGAGGAAAAACTCTGCTCTCAGCACCATTTTCACCTCGGAAATGGGAAACAGCAGTGGAATAGCTGAGCAACCTTTTCAGCTGCCCAAACTCTGTCACAAAAGGATCCAGCCTCACACAGACCACAGCCTGCCACGGGTCACTGCTGGATGGTGAAGGGGAAAAGAAACCCTCCAGCTGGGTCACAGCCCCCTTCTCCAGCATCCTCTGCAGGCTGAGCCCTGCTCAGCAGCACCAGGAGCTCCCTAAATCCAGAGGGCAAAGGTGGAGCATCAGTGGCTCTGGGATAACACTTCCCACACTCCCTGTGCCCCTCGGGCTCAGGGCAGCCCTTCTGCAGCTTCCCACCTCACCAGGCAGTGCCCCACCTTGGAGTAGGCTAGCCTGGTAAAGGCTTGCTTGGCCTCTGTTGGCTCCAGGAACTCCACGATGGCCGTGATCCCTCCCTCCGGCAGCAGCACCCGGCCCAGGTCGCCGTGTTTGCCAAAGACCTCCTCCAGCTCCGCGGCGCTCGTGCCCGCCGGGAGGTTCTTCACCAGGATCACCGTCCTGCTCCTCTCTCCAGCAGCCTGACACAGCCAGCAGGGAAAGAAAGGGAATATGGGATGTAAAAGAACAAACCCAGCAATCTTCTAACAGGAGATTTCAGATCCAACACGCTGTGCTCTCCCTCTGTCACCCCTTTCCAGGATCCAAAAGGGCCAACAGCCATTTAGAAAACACTCCCTGTGAGATGCACATCCCAGTTCCACAGATGCTCATGAACGGAGGTTTCAGCTGCAGACCCACCCTGGTGTGGGCACAGGGCTCCTTGCCTGCCTCCAGCAAGCTGACCAGAACCCTAAAGCCATCATATCATGGATTTCACCCATCCCGAGGGCAGCTGCATTTTCAAATGGATACAACAACTCCTAACTCATCAGGGATGGGTCAATCCTGCAGCATGCTGAGGATTTAATTACCAATTTCCAAGAGAGCTGGGAACAGCAGGACTAGAAGAGGCAGATCCCCACTGATGCCTCCAGCCGGGCCTCTCACCTGGCTGAAGGAATCCAGGCTGACTCCATTTTCCACGAGGAAGCGGCGGATTTCCTGGACCAGCTCTGTTTCTCCCAGAGCCACTCTCACTGCCATGCTGTCTTTACTCTCCTGCAGGCAAGAATTCAGTCACCTGCTGCTCCCAGAAGCACATGATGCAAAGGGAACATGGCAGGCAGCTGGAGGGTAAAATGCTCCAGCTCCTCTGGAGCTGCTGGAAGTTTTGCTGTTGGAATCCAAACGCATCCCAAAGAAAAATGAAGGTTCCAGGAAGGATCTGAGCTTTTGGGTGTAAATTCCCATCAACCTGTAGTTATGTAGGAATGTGAAATTCAAGCACAGGAAAGCAGAGAGGGAAGGAAGGCTGGGGACCAGGGGGTCAATGGGCTCAGACCCCACAGAGAAGCTGCAGCACCACAGCCTGTGCGGTGCTCACGGATGCACCGAAGCTTTTGCTGCACAAGACCAGGAAGGCCCTGGCCACAAAGAAACAGGCAGGGAAGCGATGTCCCACCCCAGCTGGTCCGTCAGAACCCAACTCACAGCATCCAGCACGTGGCTTTTGGGAGCGTTGTACCTCTGAGCCATGGCATCAGCCACGGCGCTGGTCCCCACAAACAGTGTGTTCCAGTTGTGGGAGCTGCCAAAGAAAACACAGCCAGCTCAGTCCTGCAGCCCTTTCTGCTGCTGGGGCCTCTCTAGGCAATGGCCCCGGGAAAAAGTGGCTCTGAGCACCACCGTGAGCAGGCAGGGTGAAGAGGGAGGGAAAGGAGGGTGGAACATCCTTAGGGAAGGGACAGGATGAGGGAGATACAACTGCAGAGCAAAGAGAAAGCAGTGCAGGCAGCTGAGCTCTGCTTCCCCAGAGCTGACCAGTCACAGCTCTGCAGCTGCAGTTCAGGTGCTGGCTCAGAGGAACACACCTTTCCAACTGGTCTCCTAAACCCACAAACCCCCTGCGAGCAAGGTTGCACCCTTTTCCCTTCGAGACAGAAAGTATCAGATACTTCTTTCAAACTGACTTGTCACACAGCAAGAAAAAGCGGCTACAAGCTCTAGAAATACAGGTGGCCAAGCAGAGGAGAAAGGCCCAACTGACCTGAAACCATCCCCCTGAAGAATTACAGGATCAGGCTAACTTTTATTAGAGAAGGAACTCCTACACACACAAAGCCATTCAAGCCCTGTTGCTCCCAGTTTCCGCTGCTCACTGAACTACTGCAGCTCCTTGGGCAGAGGAGTCAGGGAGGCAAGAGAGGAAGGAAACAGAGCTGCCCAGCAAATGCTTTATCGACTTTGGGAATCTCTGCAGCCCCTGTGAACACCCCTGCCACATCCTGCGAATCTGGCAGCTTGTGCCCTACCTGGCACTGCTGGCTTTGTCCTTGGCCTCCTTGCGCTTTTTGTAGGAGGAAGAATCTTCTGCATCTCCATCTTCCACTTTTTCCTTTCTGATCGTGGAGGGTAAGAGATGCATCATTCTGCCCTGCAAGACAGGAAGGAGAGATCCAGCAGCTCTGGAATAATCCACAGATGTCCACAAACTAAGCAGAGCGGAGGAAGTTTCCTGGAACCTTTCCTACTCAGAGAGCCTTGGCCAAAGGAGGGAATTTTCCTTCCCAAAGGAGACACAACTGCAAGGCCAAGTGGCCACACAGTGTGAGACAGACTCAGGGTTTTGGTGTCTGCAGAGCTGTTCCAACCAAGCCACTCTACCCAAGGAACCTGCAGGAGAGCCTGAACCTTTTTAACAAAGCCCAGAAGAGAACTCAGCCACATTCCCAGCAAACATTCCCGCCAGCTGCAGTCCAAAGCTCAGGAAAAGCATCAGCTGCCGTACCTGGAACACCTGCCCATCCAGCTCTGCCAGGGCCTTCACAGCATGCTCAGGGATCATGTAGGTGATGAAAGCAAATCCTTTGGGTTTCTTGGTCAGTTTGTCTATGGGGAAGTGGATCTCCGAGAGGGGTCCTGCAGGAGGCAAGGCCTTGGTGGTCACAGATGGCCCTGCCCAGCCCTGAACTGGCACCACCCAGACACAACCAGGGCTGAGGGGAGCCAGGGAGGGCAGAGCAGCTCTGGGTGAGTGGTGAGCCACCAGCCTGGGCCAGGAGCTGCAGAGGGACAAGGTGGGCCCAGCACAAGCACCCCAAGTCCAGGTGTGGCAGCTCGTGGGCTCTGACAGGTGACACAAACCAGGCAAGCTCTGAGCATTTACCTTCAGTCAGGGATAAAGACTCCACAGCCTCACCCTCTCTGCCCCAGGACACCAAGATAACCTTAAATGTGTTTAATTTGGAGGTAGAAGAGGGAAACTTCAAACTTCCACTTGACATTCCAAACCTGGGGTGTATCTCAAGGATTCACCTCTGACCTGCAGGAAGCCTCCTGCCAAGTAGGCTCACGTTACCACACCAGGCAATAAAGATGATGGGAGCTGGGCCATGTCCAAGAGATGTGGGACACGGAGCTGTCCATTCCCACCCAGCAGGAAAACCTCAGGACAAAGGAAAGATGTTGCCCTGCAAGTTCCAGTCCCACAGCCAACACTCACCATACTTTGAAAAGATCTTCTCCAAGTCCTCCTCAGTGCTGGTGAAAGGCAGATTCCTGACAAAGAGTCTCCCTGATTCAGCCAAGTCCTCTTCTTCCTCATCGTCCCTCAGCCTCCTTTGCCAGGGCTGGCTACCAGGTGTGGCTGGAACGGTTTCTTTTGGGGCGTTCCTGCACCGGGAAACCTCCACACAGCGCCCACCTGAGCCCCAAACACACACAGAGGGACGCTGGATGCTGCCCTAGGCCATGGGCAAACAACATAAAATGTGCAAAGAGCCCAGGTTTAGAGCAGTGACACAATTACAGCCCCACAGGCTCTGGGCAGGACTCCGAAGGGGGAGGTGGGGGCTGCAGGAGCCAGTCTTCAGAAAAGCCAGGGTGCCAACAACAGCCCCCTTTCCTTCCAGAGCCCCAGCCTAGTCCAGGCAGCCATCCCCATTCTGCACACAGTACTTGCAAACAGCCTCTCCAAGGGTTAGGCCAAGCCCAGGGCTCCAGCACAGCCTCGCAGCGCTGTCTCTACAAAGCTGGACTCACACAGGACTGTTCTGATACCGATGAGAAGCACCCCGAGCACACGGCCGAACACGAGGGCCCCGCAGCACCACTCCCATCACAGGCCCGGGTTTATCCCATGTGGGCTAAGGCCAGGAACAACCCTCCCATCTGCCTGGAAAAACTCCCATCACAGGAGCTCCTTCTGCAGGGAACACTTGAGCAGCTGAGCTCCCGCAGCCGCAGCGAGCAGGAACAAACAGCCCTTACCCAGGAATTCTTTTTTCCGCTTCAAGGCCCTTTGCATTTCTGCTTCACTCTTCAAGTCAACAAAGATGTAACCTTGGAGGAAGGGAAGGTTCAGCTGAGCACCATGTGGGGAACACACACAGCCACTAATTGGGTAATTATGGGTGAATTGGGCTTGCTTGAGTATAGATTCCTATAGATAAAGCATTCAGCTCCCATGAAGAGTTTCAACCCAGCCTGGAAATGGCCATGTCAGACTGGAAGGCTGCCTTTTCAAAGCTTATTCTCTGCACACAAATCTAAAAAGCCTGACTTAGCAGCTGGAGGAGGCTTTCACAGGTGCCTCCCAGAGCAAACAGAAGCTGCATCTGTAAGGAGAACGACGCCAGCAAAGCTGCTGCACACCCAGCCCATCAGGAGACCCAAAGGCTGCCCTGCAGCCCACAAACACAAATCAGCACAGTGCCCTGCTCTGCTGCAGCTATCCCAGAGGAACAGGCTTTTCCTCGGCACGCTTTGGGGTGTTTAGAAAAGGCCTGGATGCAGATCAATAAAAAAAGGCTCCTGCTGCTACTCCTAAGGGAGCACAGCCAACATTACTGTGCCCAGGGCATCCTGTGGGCAGCAAGTAGGGCAGGAGAGCTGCAAAGTCACAGAAAGGTCTGGAAGAACCAGGCCATGAGCCAGGGATTTGGAACTACAGACTAAAAGAGCAGAGGGGTGATCGAGAGGTCCCTTAACTCTCAGATCCAACCCCCCTCCACACACAGCTCTTACCTGAATTCTTCCCCTGGGCCTCTTTCCCCATCCTGATTGCCACTGGCTTCAGAGGGAAGAAGAATTCCCGAATTTTTTGCTGCAGGAAGAATTAGAATTGGTTGGCTAATTTCTCAGATACAGGAAGCAGCAAGTTGCAGACTTTGGTTTTTCTCTATGAAACACCCTGTGCAACAAACAGATCTCTGCACAAGGACAGTCCAAAAGCTCCCCTGACCACCCACACAACCCTCAAACAGTGAAAGTGAAAAGTTTCTGCAAAAGTCTTGCAGAGTTACACTCTGAGACCCCCCCTGAGCCTCCCTCCCCAGCTGGGAAACCAAACTTGCCTCGGTGATGTTCGAGGGGGCCCCACGCAGCTTCACTGTGAACCGAGTGCTGGCTGCCCCTGAGCTGCCCTGAGGAGGGGAAAAAAAGGGGGGAAAAGGCTGAATGAAGGAACAAAAATCACAGCACAACCAGCTGGGCTTGTCCAACAAACAGGAGGCTCTAGAGTGGGAGAGATTATCAAGAACTTCTGGCAACCATGTGGGGCAGGAGGTGCCTGCTGAAGGTGCAAGGTTCAGCTGGGAGTGTCAAACCCTGGCACCAAAAACTGAGTTCTGGGGAACAGCATTTCCTGCAGACAGGGAAAAAAGCCTCTGGAAAGGGCACTGGCAGCACTTATCTGGAAGTGCCCCATCTTTGGGAATTTAGTCAGCCCTGAGGAGATTCAGCAAAATTTTTAAATGGGTCACACCAAGAATGCCAGGAAAGCTGGTACCCAGTGGGCCCTGCAGCCTTCCCAGGCTTCAGCCCATCCCTGCAGGGGCTGACAGACACCTGCTATCATAAAGCTGCTGCTTTAGGACAGAAGCCTAGTTCAGCTGTACCTCCAGTGTGGATCCTTTCTTCTTCTTCCCCATGGGTGTTTCTTGCTCTGTTTGTTGGGCTTTTGGCTTCCCCCTTTTCTCTGGGTGGGTTTCTTCAATGCCCGAATCCTCCTCAGTCCCACTTTCCTCCTCCTCCTCCTCGCTCTCTGCTTCTTCCTCTGCACTGGATGAGGAGGAAGAATCCTCCACCACTTTAGATTTCAGGTAGTCCATATCTGAGAGCTCTTTGCTGGTAGCTGCCTTCTTCCCTCCTTTCTTTCCTGACAGAGAGGAGAGATCAGAGAAGTTTTTTCACACAGACACTGCTGCTGGTTTCCCCCCAGGCCAGGAACAAGCTGAGAACTGCCACAATCATGACCATCACCTCCCTCTCCTCTACCTTTTCCACAGGAAGGGCTTGAGAACAGCAGAGCAATTTCATCTCGGCACTTCCAGACTGACAGTCTGGACTTCCAAAGCAACAGCTCACATATAAAACATGTTAGAAAGGGGTTTGAGGTACTGCAGGACAAACTGTTTTGTCAAAATTTTAACTATATTTTAACTAAATACCCCCAGCAGGCCTCAGAGAAGGGTTTCAAGTGTTTAGTTTGGACATGATCTCAGCTGCATTTGAGTGACCCAAAGAGATGAGGGGCAGCAGGGAAAACACCACTCACTCCTCCAGAGCAGCCCAAGGCAATCCCTTGGGCAGGGAGGGAGAAAAGCTCCAATCCCACACCGAGCGCTGCTGCAGGGACACTGGATGCTAAAACACACACAGAGCCCGGACTTCTGAGTCCTCAGGATTAACCCTCTACTCCAGCTCTCCTTGCAGGAGCCAAGATCCTGAGCCCTGTCCCTTCCCATCAACCCTGCCAGGCCCAGATTCCAGAAACGTGCACCCAAGGCAGAGCAGACAGGTTCCCAGACACCCACCCACAGCTTCCTAAAGCAACAGAAACCACAGCCAGCCCTGCAAAGCCTGGAGGTAAAGTGGCTGCAGGCAGGAAAGTACTTCAGGAAAGCTGCAGATGCTTGTCCTGGTACTCTTCCCCAAGGACACAGGGAAGGCACAAATACCACCCCCTAATATCAGCCACTGCATTTCCCACACTTCCCCGAATCTGGGGAAACAACCACACACCCCCAGCACGCAGAAAGGTGAGGCCCCACCCTCCTGGTGAGGCTGAGCCCAATCCTGTCACAGTCACCGTGACCAAGACAAGCAGAGGGTGGCAGCTCCCTCGGGTACCTTTGATGTCCTCCTCATCTTCAGAGGGCCCATCCCCACCCTCACTCAGCTCCTCAGACTCATCTGAATCGAAGTTGAGGTAATCAGCTGCTGCTGGCTTTCCCTTCTTGGCCTCCTCTGCCAGAGTGTCATTAGCCCACGTGGCCACCTGGGACCGCTTCTGGTGAACCACCAAGAACTCCTGGAACCTTTTATCTTCTTGCAGCTGTGAAAGACAAAAAGCAGACAAGCTGTGAAGGGAGACTCACAGTGAGCCTGAAATCCAAGACAACACCTCATTTCTAGCAGGGTAAAACCAAAAATCTCTTAAGGGGAGCTCAGTTTACACTGACAAGGAGATTAAAGTGTTCTCAAGGGGTCTCATTCCTACTCTTTTTTTATAATTGGTGTTTAGAAAGTACTTTGAAGAGGAAAACAAAACAATAAAAAGAGAAAAAAGCCCCAGACAAGTCAAATGTGACAGAACTCACATGTGGGTAAGCCCCAGAACTGCTGAAACAGAACTGACCTGGATGCAGTGCGTGGTCACACAGGAAGAGGTGACCATTAAAAAACTGCACCCCAGTGTTGGGGTTGTTAAAATGACTTTTTACAGCAGAACTGGGCTGTCCCAGCCTGAATCCCCAGCATGGGAAGTAGGACAGGAAGGAACTACTCAGCAGCAAGAATGCAGGGACTGCAACCCAACCTCAACTCACCTCCTTTAAGTTACCCACTGGATCCTTCTTCTTTTTATCCTTGGGGGAAAAAAAAGCCCAGAAAGGTTCATTAGAAGCACAGGCAATGCCAGGTCACCCAAGAGCACAGCAAGCAGAGATCCTAAGGCACCAAGGAGCAGCACCAGGACTCCAGCACTTGCTGTGCCAGCTGCTCCGTTCCCTTCTCCCCAGCCCAGGCCACCCTTCTCTGTCACAGACACACAGCAGAGCCTCCAGGGATCAGGCAGGACTCACCTTCTTTGTGCCTGCAGGAGCTGCACTTGCCAAGGGCTTCTCGGGCTGCTTTTCTGAGGCAGGAGCCTTCTGAGAGTGCTTGCTCCAGGCTTTGGGCTTTGTAGGGTCACCAAAAGACTTGCACAGCTCCACCTGGAAGGAGTCAGGACTGTAATTAAACACATGGTCACCAGTCCATGCTGTAACTGCTGGGTAACTCCACTCTGTTACAGCCCTGATGGGATGGAGACTCTGCTGGAGCAACTTTTTACACACCTTGGTTTTAAAGGCACAGAGCTGCACATGCAATCACCATGGGAAAGCTCAGAGAGGACACTCACAGAACCCCAGGATGGGCTGGGCTGGAAGGGGCCTTAAAGTCCCACCCCAGCCATGGCACTGGGCACCCTGTGCCAGGGCCTGCCCACCCTCCCAGGGAACAATTCCTTCCCAATACCCCATTCCTTAAGAATCTCAGGAAGATATTTTCAGAGATCAGCTCACTGTGACTCTGGAAGTGTCTACGAAGCTTTTGTTGAAGTGGTTCAGGGCCGCCTGAGCTTCGTCTTCAGACTTGTAGCCAATGAAGCCGAATTTCCGGAACCTGCCATCCTTGGTGTACTTCAGGCAGCAGTCAGTGAGTGTGCCAAAGGCAGCAAACAGCTTCCTGAAGCGGTCCTGCTTCATCTGGGAGAGGAGAGAAGACAGCAGGAAGGGAAGTCAGCCCTGGAACTGACACAGAGATGCTCTGTGGACAAGTCCAAACCAAAATATTCTCCCTCAGAGGCTGTAGGAACCAAGGTGTGTCACAGCAACAGTGATAAAAATGCCTCCGTCAGCCACCAAACCCCTTGATCTCCCCCCTGAACCCACTGCGTGGGGGTGGGGAACAGGGCGGGGTCCCGCCGGCACAGCAGCACCGAGAGCACAGCACCGACCCCAGACAGCGAGCGGGGAACAGCGACCACAGCGAGAGCCACTGCCCACCCTGAGGGGCTGCCACCAGCCCAGCCCATGCCCTCCCTGCTGCTTCCTGCACCCCAGGGCACCTTCCTGACTCCTCCAGGAGCTCTCCCACCGTCCCCTCCCCGAGGTGACCCCCCGTGTTCCCCATCCCAGGACCACGACTCCTTATCCCCTCCTGGCGCCTTCCCCGGGACATCTCGCTGCTCCCCCTCCAAAACCTCATCCTCCCGCCACTTCAAAGCTTCTCTCCCGGGGGGTTGCTGCTTCCTGCACCCCAGGGCACCTTCCTGACTCCTCCAGGAGCTCTCCCACCGTCCCCTCCCCGAGGTGACCCCCCGTGTTCCCCATCCCAGGACCACGACTCCTTATCCCCTCCTGGCGCCTTCCCCGGGACATCTCGCTGCTCCCCCTCCAAAACCTCATCCTCCCGCCACTTCAAAGCTTCTCTCCCGGGGGGTCTCCCCGCTCTCCCCAGCACACTCTCCCGTCCCTGCCCTGCATCCCGCTTCCCCCCGCAGCGCCCGTCAGACCCACCCTAGGCCCTACACACCCCTCCCCACCGGCCGGCCCCGCCACCCCGCCCCTGCCTCCCCC
>NW_008246061.1:511865-514103 GCF_000691975.1 Corvus brachyrhynchos
CGACGGGGGGATGCCGCAGAGTAGCTCGATGTCACGTCTGAAAGTCACGGAGGAGCGAGGAGGGAAGGGGGACAGAGGGTCTGGCCCAGGGAAACTGTGGATCCCTGGATGTACTCAGGGTGCCAGGCTGGACGGGGCTTGGAGCAACCTGGGATAGTGGAAAGTATCCCTGCCCATGGCAGGGGATGGGAACGAGATCCCTTCAAACCCGAACCATTCTGGGACTCTATGAATAAAAGCAGCTTCCCTCCGAGGAACGGCTACATAGCCCCAGCCAGAAGATGGTGTGTTGTGAGAGCTCCAAAGGATAAAAGAGAGCAAAAGTCACGGAATAAATAAAATCCCTTGGGGGTTACTAAACACTGCAGGTCCTCTCCAACCTGAGCATCCATCCACAGCTTCCTCATGAGGGGCAGCTCTGACTCGGCTGTGAGCAGGGACAGGAGCCGAGGGAGCAGCTGGAGCAGTGCCAGGGCAGGGTTAGGCTGGATATCAGGAAAAGGCTCTTCCCCCCCCAGAGGGTGGCCAGGATGCTCCATGACCCTTGTGGGTCCCCTCCAGCTCGGGATAGTTTATGCTTCCATGACCTATTGCTGGAGGCTGAGCAGGACTGGGGGGAGCAGAACTGTTGTTCTTGAAGCATCTCCTCCTGCTCACAGCCCCTCAGCCCTGCTCTCACACGAGCCTGAAATCCGACTTCACACCTTTATTCCCAGAGGAAGATGCTCAGGGCAGCTCTGAGCTTCAGCACCAGCCCTTCCCCCTTCTCCCCACAGCTTGGAGTTACCTCAAGGATAACCTGGAGCAATTCCACCCCCTCACACCATCTCCTGGTGCCCCTTTGGGGCTGGTCCAGCCCTCCCCAGAGGCTGAAAGCAGCAGGGGGACAGGGCAGGAAGCTGTTGGGGGGAGGCAGCCCCAACCCAGCCCCATCACAGTGTCCTGGCAGGACTGGGGTGCAGCCCATGCTCTCCCCTCGGGGAATGGCAAGGGAAACACATTTTCCAGGGAGAGAGAGTGGAGAACGGCCAGGCTCAGGGCACGGGAAGCAGGAGAGGGTGGGGGTGCTCTGGGAATGCCCTCAGTGCCCTGCTCAGCCCTGACTAGGGGCTCCCAGGGGAGATGCTCCTGTGTCCCTTCCCCTGCCCTTCCCAGGGGACTCCGTGAGGAGTCACAGCACAGGGACCCGGCTCCCTCCCCCCCTTGCCCTCTACTCCTGCCTCCTCCTTGGCCAGGCTGTCAGGGCTGTCACTGGGGATGCAGGCTGGCACTGACAGGACCCTCACGCCATCACTAACGCGTCCAGACCTTGCCCTTGTCACTCCTGTCTTCTCCAAGACACTTGTCCCCCATCTCCCTCCCCGTGTCCCCCTCACCTGCTGCACGCAGCAGCACCCAGCTCCTGCCCCCACAGCACCAGCCTTGCCTGCTCTTGCCTCCTGACAGAGGGACTGATCCTGGCTGCCTCTGGCCCTGCTGCTCTTTGTAGGGCCTCACCTCCCACCACAGCTGCACCTGGGGCTGCAATCTGCCTCCTCACTGCCTTTTCTGCCATTAGGGGTGATTTTCCCCAGGCGGGAGCTTGGCCCCCCTGCTAAGGTGCTGCAGCTGTGAGCCCTAAGCATGGCTGGGATCAAAAAGAGCCTCTTCTGCCCGGGGGGGTTTGGGGCAGCAGAGCTTAGGTGAGACAGGGCCAGGTACTCCACTGACTCTTGATTCCAGTGTCCATGCAGGAACGGGTTTGGCAAAGCCCAGGGAGATTTCAGCTCTGCTAAAATTGAAAACAGCTGATTGTATCCCTCCCCAGGTGCAAAGCCTCAGTACAGCAGCACAAGATTTGCACACGCTGACTTCAGATTTGATTTCCTTTGTGGCTTCTGCTCCTCCGGGTAGGTCAAGATTCTAAGTTTACAAATGTGAGACTGGGAGCATCTTTTTCTGGAGAACTGGGGATTTTAGGGGGATCAGGGAGGTAAGAGAGTTGCCCCTTCAGCAGGTGCTGAAGAAGAAAGAAAGAAGGAAGAAAGAAGGAAGAAGCGGCTGCGGAGCCTCTCTGCCCCTGGGCATGTGAGGGCAGGGGGCAGATGCAAAGGCTGCTGTGGTGTTTGGAGAGGTGCTTCTCTTGCTCTTTGTCCCCCATGGTGTCCAAAGGGGCACCAGAGGTTCCCCCCAACTCGTCCAGGTGCCACACCCGGCAGGCAGAGCTGTGACCCCAGGGCAGAGCAGCTGCTGTGCTGT
>NW_008246061.1:514932-516786 GCF_000691975.1 Corvus brachyrhynchos
GCGGCGTGGCGTATCGGCAGCGCCTCGGCCACCGCCGGGCGCTGCTGGAGGTGAATGGGGAAGGTAAAAGATCTCTCTGAGCCGGGGTCACCTTGGCTGTGACAGGGTCCCCCACGCCAGGCAGCCTCTCTGGTGCTCACAGGACGCTGCTGAGCAGGTCTGGGGGCTCCGGGGGTTCTGAGTGTACCCACACCCTCCGTGGCAGTAAGCACTGCAGGTGCTCGGCTTCCTTGGCACCCTTGAGTCCTTCCCTTTTCTTCCTGATATGGGAAATGAGCGGAATTCAGCCCCGGGGGGTTCCTGCAGAGGGCTGTCACCTGGCTGAGGACCTTCTCCTGACTGAATTAACCCACAGATACCAGCGAGGACAGGGATGAACAGGACCCAGCAACACTCATGGCCTGGTTTTGGTGTGCTGCCCCTGCTGCAGGGGTAACATTATTTTAATAACAGCACCATAGAAAATCCTGCCTGAACCTCCTTGGTTCTGCTGCTGGAGACATTAAATTTTGGGAGGGGAGATGGCTCCTTGTGTGAGCAAATTGTCCTGACAGTCCTGAAGGAGGTAAAAGGCTGCTTTTAATGACACAGCTGGTGCTTGGGAAGGCAGTGCCTGGGACACTTGTCCCTACAGTGCTGCATGGGGCCAAGGGAGGAGGAGGAGGAAGAGAAATTGCCCTTCTGAAGAGCTTCATGCCTGGGACTCTGCCCAGCCTGGCCTGCCAGAGGCTCTGCCAGAGGGGCAGGATGCTGCAAGGATGCTGTCCTTGCCTGGGGGTGTGAGTGCTGCAGTGTCACTGTGGGCAGCACAGTTTGGCTGCCAACCACACCTCCCCTCACCTGAACCCACTGCCTCGGCCGAGGGCACCGTCTGGAGGCGTGTGCCATGCTCCTGCTCTCTGCCCTCCTTTTACCTGCAGGTTGTCTGTGGAGATCGTGTCTTTCCAAGGCCTTGCAGCTGAACTGCAGCGCTGAGTGTCAGCAGATGGGAGAGAGGATGAGGAAGGGCAGGAGGGATTTCCCCCATCACATCGGGCACAAACAAGCTGCTGATGCCAGCGTGACTTGCCATGGAGGAGGATTCACCAAGGGTTTGGAAATCCAGATAATCCAAGTGCTTTGCATTACAGCAGCTGGGGGACAGAGGTTAAATCCTGTCCCTGAGCAATAATTCATCTGCCAGAACACGTAATGGGACCACCCTTGCCCTGGAGAGCAGCCACCACCAGAGCAGGTCTCAGACCTTCTCCTCTCCCTGTGAAGCAGCTGATGGTGGTGGATGGCAGAGCTGAAGGAGATGATCCATGAGGTCAAATCCCTCCTGGCATCACTCTGCCCATCACAGCCCACATGCCTGCCTAGCAGAGCCTTCCGTGGTTCTCCAGAGGGGATGGGCTGGAGCTTGGCACTGAGCACACAGAACCTGCCAGGGCTGGAGCAGGGTTAGAGGAAAGGTTGATCCAGGCCCTCTCCTGACCCCACCTGAAGCTGGGGGAGATGTTGGCTGTGTTCTGCCACAGCTGCTGCTGTCACCCACCCAGAACACTGTTTCCTCCCGGTGACAGGTAAGGTCCAGCACCTTTTCCAAGCTGCCCCAAGCAGCTCTCCCTTCAGCCCTTGACAGGCTCCCCATCAGCCTTCCTGACGGGTGTGCATGGGACCCTCCATGAGGAGACCAGGGAGAGGGATTTTCCTGCTGCTGCCCCTTGCCCGCTCTCTCCTTCATCCATCACCCCTTCCACTGCCTCGAGTTTCCTTTATTTCTGTATTTTTGGGTGTGTGTGTGCAAATGGGCTCAGGGGAGGGTCCGGGCAACAGCTGCCTTTGATCAGCGCAACATGTGGGAGATGGAGC
>NW_008246061.1:516802-517535 GCF_000691975.1 Corvus brachyrhynchos
TCAAAGGTGGGAACACAGTGACAGCCGGGACTTGGCAAAAACCCATCCCGGCTAATCCCTGCTGGGGAGCCGGGGGGTCGGCTCAGGGACCCACCCAGGCAGAGCCCGCAGCCCATCAGAGGGATGGACCCGTGCCCCGCAGGGTGAGGGAGCAGGGCTGCTCCATCTGCGCCAGGGCTCTGGCCCAGGGCTCTGTCCCGAGCAGGGCGTCATCCTCTTTGCAACGAGAAACGGGATCCCCAGCTCTCCCTCGGTTCTCCATCATCCCTGCTCCCACACCCCAGCACCCTCCAAACCCTGCAGCTCCTGCAGCTGCTCCCTGGAGAGGGAGCTGAGGGGAGAGGGGGCAGCGATGCCCTGAGGCTTTCAGCGCCTCCAAAAAGATGGATGGAAAGGTCACTTGGGAGGAAAAGGGAAGACAAATCGGCAGACACCCGGGGTTTGGGGCCAGCAGGGACACAGCTCCCAGCCCCTGCCGCGTCCCAGGTGTGTGGGTGGCGGTGCAGGACAGCCCCGGTGCCAAGAATGTCCCGTGTCGCCTTCCCCCGCGGCCGCTCTTATCTCCTGCCCGGCTTTCTCCTGATAATCCCGGTGGGAAGCCTGTCTGGAGGAGCAGGTGGACTCGGGCAAGGCGTTTGTCAAGCTCAGCCCCCCTGAGCTACACCCAGCCCTTCTCCACCGCAACACTCGCCTCTTCCACCCTCATGGGTTTCACTCCAGCTCTTCCCAACTT
>NW_008246061.1:517598-531506 GCF_000691975.1 Corvus brachyrhynchos
CCAGGCGCCACCTGCCTCCTCCCCGGGGCTATTGAGGCTTGGCCGAGGCTCCTCTGCCATGGTAAAAAGGGAAGCTTTCAAAAAGGGCCGATAAGGGCGGCTCCCTCGGGGTCACCCCCTGTCCCCGGGCGGGGTCACGGGTCGCTTCCTCGCTGTGCGGGGCCTGATAACGAGTCCATCACGGCCGGGGGATGGAGACAGGAGTTATCAGCAAACCCTGGGAAAATAAAGACATGGAAATGCTCCTGCAGCAGGCCGGGAATCCGGCAGGGATGAGCCCTTTTTTGGGTGGATGGAGAGGCTGGGGTTTAAGAGCTGGTGGAGGGGGCACAGAGGAAAGGGGCGGGGGAAATTGGGAAGCAGGGAGCAGTGGGAACAGAGCGGCAGCTGAGGGTCGGGATCCCGCATGGCTCCGGAGTGGTGCCTCCACAGCCGGCTGAGGGCACGGGGAGAGGCTGCTGGGGAAAGGGGGATGGCTGAGTTCTGGCATCGCCTAGATTGGGAAAACTCTCCAAGCTTATCAGGTCCAACCACATTGGTGGTGCCGCATTCACCCATCTTTTAAATTCCTCCAGCTTTGGTGACTCCGCCACTGCCCTGAGCAGCCTCTGCCAGTGCTTGACAACTCTTTCCATGAAGAAATTTTCCTTAATATCTGACCTCAACCTCCTCCAGTGCAGCTTGAGGCTGTTTCCTCTCTGTCACATTACCTGGGAGAAGAGACCAACCTCCAGCTGGCTCCAGGCTCTGCTCAGGGAGCTGTGGAGAGCAGGAAGCTCCTCCTGAGGCTCCTTTTCTCTGGGCTGAGCCCCGCCAGGTGCAGGGGGCCCGTTCCAGACCAGGACAGGCAGCAGGCAGGGAATGAATAGGGTGCCCCAGTGCCAGACCCACAGAATGTGGGGCTGGGGAGGTAATGGGTCTTCCCAGGGAACCTGAAGACCCCTTGGAAAGATTTCCCAGAAAAATGAGGTCCCAGGAAGAGTAAATCAGGCAGGAGGGATGGAGTGATCAGTGCTGCCACGTCCCCACAGAGTCACGTCATGCAAGTCCCAGCCCAAAGGGTTCACCTACCAAAATATCCCACACAAACCATGACCCACAGCCCGACCCACAGCCCCCACTACAGCCAGGTCCTGCACCAGAGCAGGGAGGGAAACTGAGGCACGGGGAAAGCCTGCTGACACTGCCTCCTCCCTGGACTACTTGTGCTCCAGCACGGGGGACAGCCCAAGGACCCTCGCTTTTGTGGAGGTCATGGAAATGGCCAGAGGCTTCCCGAGCTGCAAAATCAGCCCTGAGCACAGGGACGCGGCTGCTCCATCCCATCCCATCCCAGACGGGCAAAGCAGAGCTGACAGCCGGGTGCGGATGAGGGGAATTTCGGAGAGGCAGCAGTGAGGGACAGGCGGCTGCGGGAGGGGAGGGGACAGCCCGGGCGCTGCTCAGGCTGCTCTGAGGCAGCACAGGGTGACAGGCCACCGCTGACACCTCGGGAGGGCCACACTCGGTGACAGCAGCGCGGGGAGGGCCCGACGTGACGGGGACGGCTGTGACACGAGGCCACGGGGCAGCCCCCACCCAGCACTCGCCAGCAGCCCGGCTGAACTCCCTCCTCTGCCCCCCACCAGATGTGTCCTGCAAACGCTTCTCCCTCTCCGAGAGGCTGAGCGGAGGAACATTGAAACACCTGCCTGCCTCGGCCGGGAATCAAAGGCCCCGGTGCTGGGATCCCTGCATGGCACACTTATCCCTGGGGAAATGCCAGCGTGGGAATGTAGGGCACCCTCTCTCCTCAGGGACCCTCCGTGGGAGCAGCATGCAATTGAAACAAGTGAGGCCAGATGGTTTATTAGCAATTACAGAGCTGGGAGCTGACACTCTTCTCATTCTGGCTCCAAGGCTTCAGGAATGGGTCCATCTCAGAATGTTTCACACACACTCCCTGGCAATGGGGCAGGAGAGGTTGGATTTATTTGGGGATGCAGCACTCTGACACCACAGCAGTGAGGCTGGTGAGTGGAGAGATGGGATTGGAGCGGATTGTGGCGTTTAGGAGGCAGATAAGGGAGCAATGGAAATTGTCACCTGGGTTAATAGTCACTTGTTTAGAATCATGGAATCATTAAGGTGGGAAAAGGCCTCCAAGATCATCAAATCCAGCCTTCAACCAAGCACTCCTGAGCCAGTTCTGGAATTTCAGCAGTGGGGGCTCTGTCCTCTTCAGTGGTTGGGCACCACATTGCAGCTCCTCGGCACAGGTCTGGTGGGAGCAAACAGGACTCAGCAGCAGGTTCCCAGGGGAGGAGAAACCTTCATCAGTGCAGCTCGTTAGTGCCTGCAGACGTGCAGGCCTGAGGCTGCCATGTCACCTGGAGGGCGATGATGAAGTCTGGTTCTGTAGAGGGACTCACCAGGCCCCCACGTGTGCAAGCAGAGCTGAATTCTCCGCATTTGTTGGCCTGTTCCTCCCAGATCTTTGCACCAGCACTGGGAGGTGACCTTGGACTTGACCAGGATCCACACAGCGACACCCTCCAGGCTGGAGAGCACAGCAGGACCTGCAGAGGTCTCAGTTTATCTGCTGCCAGCACTCATCTGAGGCCATAATCCCTCTTGGGAAGGGCTGCACCCTTGGGCACAGCCGCAGGATCCAGGGAGGAGCCACCGTCCAGCATCTCCACCTGCAGAGTCCCTCCCTCTGCCATCCCAGCCACGCCTGCAGGGACATTTTGGTTGGGAGGAGAGGTTTCATCCCCGTTGGGGAGCTGTTATTCCCCTCTGGGCAGAGTGAATGTCACTTTTCTCCCTCCTTTCCCTCGGTCTTCAGCATCACCGCCCCCAGAGCGCCCACCCGAGCTGGTGGGGCTGCCCCCGCAGCGTTCCGTCCTCCCCAGGGCTTGCAGCCTCCAAGTGAGACTTTCCCTGGACACCTCTGGCAGTTTGTTATCCCAACCTGGGCTTCCCCACAGCTGGCAGGGGGAATTTTAGTGTCCTTTTGTGCTGGGTGAAGTGTTGCAGCAGAGCAGTTTGGCTAGGGGAGTGGAACAAGCTGTTCCAACAGGGGAGAGATCTCCAGCCCTCCTCCTCCTCCTCGGCTTGGCAAAGCCCTGTTCCATCCCCAAATGCTGCCAAGGGGCATCAAGCTCCCGACCAAGCCCAGCATCCAGGTGGGGCTGCAGAGGGGCACGGGCTCCCCGCGCTGCCCTGGGCAGAGCAAAGCCTCGGTGAGGCTGGGTGCAGGTGGTTTGCTCCGAGGTGGAAAGGATGCTCCACACAGCTGGATCAGCTCCTGTGGTCCCCGAGCTCCTGCCTAGAACGGGTTTGGAATTCCTCGAAGCAGGCCCTGGCTGTGGGAGAGCACGGCATGATCCGTGCCCTCGTGCTGCTTTCCCGAAACAAACGCCTCAGTGCCAGCAGCGGCGGCCGGGCACCACGGTGCGCCTCGCTGCCCTGCGTTTGGCAGGAGCAAAGAGCCTTCTCCAAGCCCAGATTCCCCTGGAGGAGGAGCCTCTGGGACCGCAGTAAAGCCAAGCAGAGACAGCAAACCTCACTTTCTAATTTTTTTTTTTTAATTTAAGGGTGGTGCTGCAACTGCAGCTTTGCCTCCTGCAGAGGTTTTTTTCTCTGCTGGCAGGGCTGGGTGCTGGAAGCTGCCAGGCAAGGGGCTCTCCGGCCACAACTACAAAGCAGGCTGACACCTCTAATGAATTGCAGTAATACCAGCTCGGGGTGAACTCTGAAGTGCCTGTTTACACAATCACCGACCTCCCCTCACCCCGCGCTGGGGCCAGGCCCCCCTCCTTGATGGATCACAGCTGAATGCAGGCAGCCCCCGGTGTTTATCATCTCCCAGCCCTGCGAAGGGAAGGCATAGCAGCATTTCCTGGCACTGCTGACAATTCAATACCCAACCAACACTTGCTCTGAGAAATGCCCCTGCACTTCCCTTGGGAGCCCCAGCTTTGCTGGGAGGGCTCTGTGCACAGGGGTTTTGCAGCATCAGGCACTGGGATGCGTGGGCAAGGCCCTCTCACGGAGCAGGGAGCAAGGCCAGCCCCTGTGCTCCCCAGTGCCCTGCCAGGAACTGCTCTTGGCCAGGACGGCCCCTGTGGGGTGTTATTCTGATGTTTTGCCATTTTGGCCCAGGAATTTTTTCCATTTTTCCCGGTGTCCTGGTGCTCAAAAGCTGCCAGCTCCTGGGTTCTCATGGCTCAGGGATTGCTTCCTCTGACAGGATCCATGCCAAGCTAGAGGGAAGAGGTTCTTCAAAGGAGCCCTGAGCTCCTGAGGGTGGGAAATGGGTCTTAAATCAGTGGAGTGGGGAAAAAAAAAAGCCAACAAAGCAGCAGGTTCCTCCTGTCCCACCTGTAACACTTCCAGAGCTCCCCATGACAGCCACAGGCATCTCCCTCTGTCCAGATCAAAGCCTGCTCTGTGAGGGGGCTGGAGATGTGTCCCCAGCCCTCAGATGTCCTCAGCTCTGCTTGGGTCTGTGCCCAGCAGAGCCCAGGCCTCCCTCCTCTCTGCTGGTAGAGCCTGGGGAGCACCACAAACCTTCCCACCCTCTGGGAATCCCATCCTTTACCTCCAAGGCAGACCTCCATGGGCTTGGAGCAGCACACCCATGGGTAGGGGACCACAGGAGCCCCTCAGTGCCCTCTCCTGCCCCGTGCCAGAGCCACGGCAGTGCTGGGGGTGGGAAGCAGCTGCAGCATCACTGTGCAAGAGCCAGGGACAAGGCGAGGGGAGGGGCCATGGTCCCAGCGTGTGGCAGCCCTGAGCAGCCAGAAGAGAAGAGTTTGTTGGGAGGATGATCCGGGGGATGCTCAGCCTGGAACGCGCGGAGGAGGAAGGGTGGCCCCGTGCCACCATCCCCCGCTGCTCTCACGTGTGCCTGTTTTAGCTCTGCAGCAGGGGACTGTCTCTAATCCAGCCAAGCTTTCCTGCTCAGAGGATGAGAACTCCAGGGCTGGCCCCTGGAGGAGGCACTTCTCCGTTTCCCTGCTTGCCCTCCGCCCTCTTCATTTTGTTCCGGAGTTATTTTTGGCAGTAAAAGCTTTTTTCTTCGCCCTTCCCCTGGCCCCCAGCTCTCTGCCAGGCAAAGTGGCATTTTAAGCCTCCTGCCCACCCGAGCAGAAAAATGGTGGCTGAGGCAGGGTAGAGTTAAGCCTTTCCATCCTTCTCGAACCATTAACTGCCCATCAACTCAGCTGCCCGGAGAGGAGCTCTCAAAAGCCTCTGTGGGGACAACCTGCTCCCCACCAGGGGTTCATGAGGGCAAGGAGAAGCACAACCCCCAAAATGGGGTCTCACTCCATGTCTCCTTCCCTCCAGCACTACAAAATCCCCTCAATTAATTCAGCATCGAAGCACCTGCAGTCCCCCAGCAAATACAAAATCCCAGCTGCACTCCAACTCCTGCTCCGACCGGGAGCTGGGTGAACCAACAAGGTCCTACTCCAAAAAGAGACTCAAAGCAGGGACCTTGTGCCACCAAAAATCACACAGAGCAGGGGAGGGACCTTGTTTCACTGCTGGCAGCCAGGGAAGGGGTGTCCAAGCCAAAGAGCAGGAGCCCAGTGACCTCCAGGTACCAACCCCCTGGGCCTCTTTATTCCCTGATTGCTGCTGGAATTCTCCGCAGCATGGACACACCAGGAGCTGCTGGTTGCTCCCACAGCACCCCAGAGGAGGCAGCTCCCTGTCACTCGTGGGGACCAGGACGGCAGCAGGAGGTGCTGGGAGCCAGGAGCCAAAGCACACTCGAGGGGAATAAGAAAATCCCTGTCCCAACCTTCCTCCCTGCCCAGGGATTAACCTTTTCCTGCAGCCCAGAGAGCCAGACACTTCCAAACCTCCCTATTTCCCAGGAAAGCAGGGTGCTTGTCCCTCCTCCACCTGGAGGAGAATTGGAAAAAAACAGAGATCTGACAATCTGGGAATGCTGTGGGAGCTCCAGGCTCTTGCATATTGCTGGAGAAAAGTAAATTTCCCCTTGAGTCCAAACTGCTCACCTCTAGTGTCTGCAGAATTGTCCTGGCATTTGTCTGCTTTGGAGCAACCTTGTCATTTAATTGGGTTTTGTCTTTGATTTTGAGGTTTTTGTTTAAATCGACTGAATTACTTTGGAACGAAGGATCTTGGATCTGCGCTTTAAATAAGCTGGACTGGAATTGTCTGCAGTTTGAGGAATTTTCAGAGCTGCGATGTTTTATCTCAGCATCTGGGAGCGAAACAGATTCCCCAAAGACACAAAGCCCATAAAAACCAGCAGCAAGGGGCCGGTGTGGACACCCAGCTGGCTCAGCATCCTCCTCGCAGCAGCCAGCATCGGGCGCTCAGGCAGGGAAGCACGGAGCTATTCCAGCCTCAGCCGCTGGGCATGCAGGGACACCTCATCCCAAGTTACCTCCAATCCTGGTGTTTAACATCCCCTGACAGACAGCCCTCCGCCTCCTGAGGGGTTCCAGAGCATCCCACAGCAGGGAGTTCGCACTGGATCCCAGGTTTGAATCCGGTGTGTAGAACCAGGATGGACTAAACAGCGCTCCGTGTTCCCAGTAAGGCATGACCCCAGAAAAACCCAGAAAAACCCGTGCTGGTCAGCGCGGCTGAAATTTTCACTCCCTAGCCCAGATCCTGATTGGCACAAAGGGAAAAAAAGTGGGTTTTAGCCTCCTGCAGGACACCGGGGCTTCCTGGCTCGGCTCCATCCTCCCACCCCGGCTGAGCCCGAGCTGTGCAGGCGCTTCGGGCAAGAGAACTCCCAAAGAATGTCCCAGACCTCGGGGTTCGAGCGGAGTGGCCGAGCGGGCTCTGCTGTGACCGCCCGGCCCCGGCGAGGAGTCGCCACCACCAGGTGTCACCCGCCCCCTTCGCCCGAGCCCCCCGAGAGCCCCGCGGGGCCGCCGCTCCGGGGGGGCCGGGGCAGGGCCCCAAGGGGTCCCCGGCCACGTCCCCTCCTCCCCGGCAACATCGGTGGGGACCAAATCGCATCCCAGGCTCGCTATTGTCCCGTCTCCATGGCAACCCCCTGGCTGCAGCATCCCTCAGTGACCGGCGCTGGACCATGGGATGCTCGGCACAGCCCAGCCCTGGCAGTCCCTGTCCCAGTCCTGGATCCCGTGATGAGCGGGAATTATTCCTCCTTAAACTGCCCTTTGCACGGAGAACTGCACTCCGGACTGTTTAGATATAAAATACGTTGTTTTCAGACTCATAATTTTAAGCTTTCTACCTCAGGAGTGCGACAGAATCGTGGAATGGTTTGGGTTGGAAGGGACCTGAAATATCTTGTTCCAACCCCTGCCATGGACAGGGACACCTTCCACTATCCCAGGCTGTCCCAGCCTGGCCTCGGACACTTCCAGGGATGGGGCAATAGCAGGTACCTGCACAGGAGAATGTGCAGCCGAATTATCACAGAGGGGGCTGAGCAGAATTATCCCAACTCACACCAGAACACCCTGGGTTTGCAAGTAAATAAATCAGAAATTAAGATATTTCGCTCCAAAGTAATTCAGTCGATTTAAACAAAAACCTCAAAATCAAAGACAAAACCCAATTAAATGACAAGGTTGCTCCAAAGCAGACAAATGCCAGGACAATTCTGCAGACACTAGAGGTGAGCAGTTTGGACTCAAGGGGAAATTTACTTTTCTCCAGCAATATGCAAGAGCCTGGAGCTCCCACAGCATTCCCAGATTGTCAGATCTCTGTTTTTTCCAACTAAAACCACCAGTGAAAACAGCAGCCCATGTTAGCCCACAGACCTTGGGCATTGTCTAGCAACTCCTTTCCCTCCCCCAGCCTTGGCAGGGAGAAAAGGAGCTGCCAACAGGTCCGAGCCTCCAAGTGAAACACTGAAAGCACTGGGGGAAGGACAAGAAGATGCAGATCCTCTTCAGGTGACACAACGATGTTCAGCTCAAGTGACAGCAGCTGAGAACCAGTGGCAGCCCCTGCACAGGAAGGACACCAGAGGGTTCAGCCAGGCCAAATTTCAGATAAAAATTCGTGGTTTGTTTCTTTTTTCTGCCCCCCACTAGGTCCACCGCAGTTTTGTGGCAGCAGGCTCTGCTCTGCAGGACTTCCACGCTGCTGCCTGAGAGGGGATGGGCTGGAGCTGAGGGAGGAACTGAAGTACTCTGGGTGGCTGTTTCTTGGGAAAACAGCAGCAAACCCAGAAAGTGAAGCAGGCAGGGAGTGCCTGTGCCCTTGGCACACAGGCAGGGAGTGCCTGTGCCCTTGGCACACAGGCAGGGCAGCTGGGGGCTGGAAAAGCAAGTGCTGAATCCCTTCTTTTCCCCTTTTTTTTGTAGCACCCCTCTCAAAGCACCAAAGAGTGAGAGCCCCTCACTTGACACAGCCCTTCCTTCTCCTGCAGCCCAAGAGAGAAATAAGGGATCCCCAAAATTCAGGTTGGTTTTGTTTGAGGCACCTGCCAGGAAACGTTCATGTTCCAGCACTGCCAGACCGTGTCCAGGGAAAGGTGGGAACACACAGGTCCATGGGAGCTGGGGGCATTTCCCAGCACACACGGAATGCCCTGAGTGCCAAGGGACTTTCAAAGTCATTGATCCAGCTCCCAGCCCTGCCCAGACACCCCAACAACCCCACCCTGGGCATCCCTGGCAGCGCTGTCCAAACGCTCCTGGAGCTCTGGCAGCCTCGGGGCCGTGCCCATTCCCTGGGGAGCCTGGGCAGTGCCCAGCAGCCTCTGGGGGAAGAACCTTTCCCTGCTCTCCAGCCTGAGCCTGCCCTGGCCCAGCTCCAGGTGCTCCCTGGGTGCTGCCACATCTCCTGGGCTGCACATCAATGTAACATCCACAAGATCTCAGAAAGAGAAACCTCAACAAGGCTCCCAAAGTCACAGCCACAAGGCTTGGCTCATTGTCAGAGCCAACTGATCTTGCAGCAACGACCAAACCCTGTGGAAAACCCCCAAGCCTGGCCCTTTTCGCACCTGACCTTCCCTTCAGTGATACATTAGCCCCTGTGCCCGGGCTGGCTGCTGCTGGAATTCTAAGTGGGATGCTGCTGAGTTTATTACAGAGCAGAGGGCTTGGCTCAGCAGGATCCCCGGGGGCTCCGGCCGCTCCTGAGCCCTGCTTGCCATGTTTAATGGACTGGGCTACAAAAAGCTCGGCTGTTGGGAGCCCCCAGCATGGCTTGTAAAAGCCAGGCCCAACAATGAGCTGCAAACTGGGCTGTGTGGCTTCCCTGCTCTGCTTCCCAAGCAGGTTATTGCTTGTAAAGGCTCCTCGCTGGAAGCCGCAGCGCTCCGAGTGTGAGGCCGGGACGGCTTTTGATACGTTAAATAAAAAGCCCCCACACTTGATTCCTTTCCCAAGGAATATTTGATATTTGTTGCTCTGGGGTCCCTAGAAAGGAAGAAAATTACTGGCCCATTAACAACTACCCCTTGGCCTGTTTTCCCGGATTTAAAACAATGCACTCAAAATTGGCAGTTGAGGCAGCCTTAAACATTTGTTTTGCCTCAGATTATTTGCAACACCCTGTAAACTCAGGGGCTTTTCACTCCCTGGCCAGGGGGATTTCTCTTATGCATTTTTCCATGTGTCTCCAACACATGGAGCAATAAAAAAAAAAAAAAAAAAAAAAAATCAAGCTCATAGCTGGTGTCACGAAATGTTTTGGGGGTGGGGAGGCCTTGGGGAGGTGGTGTGGGACTTGGATCACTGTGACCTGGCAGAGACCTGGGCCTGAAGGAAGCTCATGTTTTTATGAGCCAGGAAATTGCAGGCTCAGCTTGGGCTGTGCCAGTTGTCCAGAAGGGTTCAAGTTTCACATCATAACTTGGGTCTTGGTGGAGGTGAGGAGGTGGAGGGAGATGTGGCAGCTGCATGGGAGGGTGGGCACCACAAGATGCAGGGATGGCTACGAGACAGAGCTGGTGCTTGGGGAAAACATAAGAGCCTGTGAAGGGAGAAAAAATTCATCCAATTTCCACTCCCACCCACAATTGCCCAAAAGCTGCTGAGTTGGGAACAAGTTCTCAGAGTCCCCATTTGCCAGGGGCACAGATGAGCCTGGAGCACTTTCCTGGGCCAGCTGGGAGCAGAGACACCCATCCTTCCTCAGGTACCAACTCTCCCTGCTCTGCCCTGTCCAGCAGGCTGAGGGTGGGATTATTGGGGCTGTCCTGTGTAGGGCCAGGAGCTGGACTTGATAATCCTTGGGGATCCCTTTCAGCTTGTGATATTCTTTATGAGCATTCTTTTAAGGGGAGAAAGGGCTGGGAAGGGAGAAAGGTATGGGACACAGAGGTGGGACCAAACCATGGAGAGGAACACCAACACACCCCAACCCTCAGAGCAGAGACAGTGGCCAAGGAGATGCCTGAAGGGCACTTCAATCCCTTTCCTCTGTCCATCAGCAGAAGAGTTCAGCTATGCCCAAGTCTCCCAAAACACCTTTTTTTCTGCATCTATCTGAAAATTTTTCCATGCTCAGGGGTTTCTGGATGCATCCCTGGCTGCCCTGAGGTGCCCAGTGCCCAGCTGGGCACTGCCTGTGAGCCGCAGCATCGCTGGCAGTGAGGAGCCAAACACACTGAGGAGTGCAAGACTTTGGGCAAAGCTGGTGTTTCCCAGAGCTCAGCATTCACATACTCACCCACATATTGTCCTCTAGGAAATCCTGCTGGGAATATGGGAATAATACAGGAAACTTCGGGGAGAGGCTCAGGAGTCACAGCAAAGGGTGACATCCAGTGCTCCCTCTGCTCCTATCCACAGCCCATTCCCTGTGAATTCCAGGGCTGAGAGTTCACTTTTCCAGCAGTGGGTGGGCATCCCACAGTGCAGGCAAGTGGCCAGAGAATCCCAGCTGCTCCCAGCACCCCTCAGCCAGGGGCTGTGAGCCGCCCGTTCACACCAAACACAGCACAAACATCGCTGCAGCACCCCCGGGCATCTGTCAGAGAAATGCTCAGCAGGGCACCACAGTCCAAGGGAGGGGATGTGTTTAACCTCCTCTTTAAATAAAAGGCAGAAAATTAATCACGCAGCCCGGACTGTGGTGTTTCCCGGCTTTCTTCATTTGTCACTTCAGCCGTGCTGTTTCAGTGCAGGTTTTAGCGGTGCCTTGGGCAGCCCAGCAGCAGCTCAAGAGCTCTTGGCAGGCTCAGCAGAGCAGGGAGTGAATTATCCTCTGCTCCCCCACTCAGCTGTGTGGTCTCTCAGCCCTGTCTCGACTTGCCCAGGCTGCCCCAGCTCTTCAGCACAGTGCCCTGGGCAGCCCCATGGAGCCAGGCAAGTCCCTTTGGCCACCAGAGTGAGGTCTCTCCAGGCCAAAACACGGCCAGGGACAGCTTTGGAGCTGGAGCCTCACCCAGAAACTTTCACCTCAAACCTTCCTGTGTGGGGAGGAGATGAGAGGGTTTTCCTGCCTGGCTTCAGTCCTTGCTCTGGGCAGACACAGGGTGGCAAAACACCATGGTTCTTTTGGGAAAATCCCCATCGACCTTCTCTCCCTGCCTTCAGCTGCCCTGTTTGATGATGTGCCGTGCTGCTGGTGGGATCCAGGCCCACATCCCACAGGGACAGCCCATATCCGAGGCCCAAACAGGCGTGGGACCATGGCTGTGGGCTCAGGGTGGGCACCACATCCAAATAACCCCACACAGCCAAGGGGAACGCGGCTCTCCCCCCTCAGCCCCATGCGAGCTGCGCTGGAGTTCGTAACGTCCAGCTGTCATCACTGGCATTTGTCAAATGAAGTGACCACTCTCAGGACAGGTACTATTTCAAAAGTGGACATCACTTTAAAAAAGTGCTAACGTACAAGGCTGTCAGGTCCTGGCCTCAGGAGCAAGATCAGTTCTCTGATGTTTGGGGCAGAGATAAGGCGCCGGCGCGATGGCCGAGCATGGCCCGGGCCCCTTCTGGGAGCCACTCAGCCGAGGGCACAGCAAGCTGCTCCTCCCCAGATGTGTGACCAGCAGCCTCCTCCCCAGCTCGCTGCTCCAAGCAGCTGGGAGGGAGCTCCAGCCCGCTCAGCTGCGCCCCAGCATCTCCCAGAGCCTCACCTCCATCTGCACGACGGAGCCTGAAAAGCAGGGCAGCAAAGCCTCAGTAAAATTTAGGGAGTTAAAGCACAGGAACAACCTTTCAGGGTTAAAACCTCCTGGGTTTCAAGTCACTTCCCAAGAACTCTGTGCTGGAGGATTTATTTTACAGAGCAGGCAGTGGCTTCCGCTGCTGCTGCTGACCCTGAGTGCTCTGCTCACCGAGGGCTGCTTCATCCACAGGATTTGAGGGTTTTCCCAAAACCAAGAGGCCTCTGAAGGTGAGGAGGGAAGGTACAAAGCTTTACTATGGTGTCTGTCGCCCCTTGTCCCCAGCAGGGCTCAGGGACACACAAGACTCATCTGAGCCTCTGCTCAGCGAAGGCCCCTGGGGCACAGGCCTCACTTCCCCCGGAACCTGCTCATGCACCTTCATTTAGGAGAACAAGCAAATAAATACCCCAAAACTAGAACTCAACCACATCCCTGCTGTTGCCTTCCTACTTGCAGCTCTGGAGCAAGCCAAGCCCCAAGGCAGAGGCTCTTAGGATTTTTAAGGATTATCCAGCTGGAGCAGGAGCCCTGGAAAAGCACAAATAGCCTCTGCCCAAGGAAGGGACTCGATGGAATCACCCCAACAGGACAGGGAGTGACCGAACTCTGTCCCTTGTCCACCCCAGAGCATTTCCCTGCAGGGCATCCCTCCCAACGCTGCTCCCCAAACACCAGCAGCACCCAGGGCAGGACATTCCCACCCCAAAAATAACACAAACAAGCAAACAACACCTTCCCACCCCTTCTCCCCATGGGCAGAATCCCACCTACCCCAGGGACCACTCACCTTGCCAGCACCCAATCCAGCATTGCAGCAGCTACTGCTGTCCCAGGGCTTTATGTAGGATTCACCACCCCAGGGAGGGAGAGTCCTGCCTTGTCTCTAATTACTGGCAGCTTGTCCAGCTAATTAATCCTCTCTCCTTCCTTCCTGGGTGTTTTACCAGCTGTGCTCATCAGGACATCCCATTCTTTGTTAAAATCAGAGTGGAGATTGACTTCAGTGTGTGGAGTCCTACAGTTGGTCTGTGGTGCATGGCTGGAAATGAAATGATATTTCAAGAGTATTTTCACTAAATGGTGTGGTATTTGTCATGGAAATAACATGGAGAAGGGAAACCCAAAGGACCGAAATGATGCCACAGAAACACAGGGGGCACCTCCCTCATTGTTGATTGTGGGTGGTTTTTTGCAAATAGTAATTTTAGGGTAATCTGGTGGGGGAAAGAGATTTAAATCAGAAATTTTTTAAAATGTAAAAGTTCTTTTTTGTGGGTAAGGAAATATGTCTATTTAAATTAGAATGGCATTTCTTTATTTCTTATTAATAAAATATCACAATGGGAGGACAGAGTTTTGCATTGAGCTGTAGAAAAATGAATTAATAAAGCATCAGCGATAAGCAGCCCAGAAAAGCTCTCCAAGGCCTTGCCCAGGCTGTCAGGCCAGGAAGGGCCTGTGCTCCTGCAAGGAAAGCTGAAATCAGAAGTTGAGGCCCTGCAAACTGCAAGCAAAGCCAGGGCACTGTACTGAAGTGAGGGTGATTAACGCTGGCACAGCTCTCCTTGGGAAGTGACAGAATTTGCCATCCCTGGATGTCTTCAAACCACGTTGGGATGGTTCCAGGGGCTGGATGTGACTTTCCCTGGCACTGGAATTGCTACTGTTCACCTTGCAGCTCCCCCAAAAATCCGTGGAGAGACCCAATTTCTCCTCCCAGCTCTGCTTCCAACCTGCTCTGGGCCCTTATCAGAGTGATTTCTACTCCTTGTGATTTTTGCTGTCAGTTCTCCAGCCTTGCTGGGAGAGCTGAGGGCAGGAAT
>NW_008246061.1:531585-541355 GCF_000691975.1 Corvus brachyrhynchos
GGAATGCCCTGCGTGGTGCTCAGCAGCATCAGTGGGGCTGATTTTGGGGCTTCATGACATTGTTCACATAGGAATTTTCAAGGGTTATGTAGTTTTTGGTGGGGATAAGGAGTCTGGGGGGATCTTGCTGCCAGCAGGTTCCATGAGCACACTGACTGTACAAAAATCCTTAAAATTCCTCCATGCAAAAACTTCTCTTCATAGGTAGCGAAAATAGGGAATTGCATAAACAAAAGGATCAGAGGAGAGAGGATTTTGCAGAAGGAAGTGGATGAGTGAACTCTGTATCGATGCAAACACCCGAAAATACAAATCACCGAGGCTCGAGCATCAATTTTTAGGTTATCATCTTCTGGAAAAAGGGTGAGTTCATTTAGGGCCAAAGAACCCAAACGGAGAGTTTGCCATTCCTGAGACACCTCCAGGGGATGGAAAATCAGGAATGATCAATCAGAACAGCACCACAGGCATGAAGAAATAGAGAGGGGGGGGACAAATCTGACCGAGCTGGGCTGGATCTGTGGGCTTGAACCAGAAATGTCCTGTATTTCACAGGGGTTTTGAGGAAAATTGTTAATATCAAATGTGATGTAGAAGCCAAAGTTTCAACCAGCTGGGCTGGGAGACAGGAGATGTCAAAGCAGAGCTGCAGGGCTTTTTTAATGGCCCTTTTATCAACCCAGTGGTCAAGCCACTGTGTGAATTTTGGCTTTGAGTCGCAGGGAACAGAGGATGCATCAAGCCAGGGTCTGTCCCAGTGCCTGGAGCAGGAGGGAAGTGTCCAGGGGGTTGTTACACCTCCTGACAGCCTCCTCCAGCCTGAGCCACACCGTTTTGTTGCCTTGGTGGTGGCAGAGGGAGGGTGGGGGTTTGCAGCAGGCCCATGGTGTGGTTTTGATGGATTATCAAGCACGGAGAGACAAAAATTCAGGTTTTTAAAGGACATCTTCACCTGGGCACTGAGAGCCCCCTGAGTCATTCCCTTGTGCTGACTTTTTCCATGGTTCGAGCCTTCCTAGGACCTGGATTTCAGAGCTGAGCTGAGCCTAAGGTGCAGGCAAGCGCTCTTCTGGTGTTGCTCCTCTCTCTTCTCTGTGCAAGGACCATCCCAGTGGCTAATCCTGAGGAGGGTTAATCCCACCACATCCCATCCCAGCTCCCCGTTCATCCCCAAACACCATCCCAACCCCACTCTGCTGCTTCCAAATCCCACCTTTATTCTTCTTCCCCCTGGCAAAGCTGCAGGGAATCATCAGAGGCACCCATGCGGCCTGGCCTGGCTCAGAAGGGCGGCACTGGCCGTGGAAGAAACACCCGATTATTTAGCAGCTGTCAAGGTTAAGCTGGATCACCTCGGCGTAGGGAGGGAAGGCTGGGCTTCGGGAGAGGCACAAAAGCATCTTCCCCAGGCAGCTGAGGGAAGCAGAACCCACGGAGCAGCTCCAGGCTGCCCGGCGGGACTCTCCGGGTTTCCAGGAATGAAAGGAAGCCGGGGATGTCCTGGCAGACGCCGGGGCAGGGCTGGGCAGACGAGCTCTGCCCATCCATCAGCGCCCGTCAGGCTCCCCGAGCCGGCCGTGGGATAAATCAAACCGAGAGGGGAAGGGGGAAAAGAGTCCGAGGGGGAGCTGGGGGGGCTGCGAGCAGGGGGGAGAAGAGGGAACGAAAAGGCAGTGCGAGGGAGAGGAAAAACCAGATCAAAGGCAGAAATTCATCAGAGATAACGGAATTATTTTTTTTCCCTGCTGCTGGTGGGGATTTTCCCCCCCCCCCTTTGAGGCCCCCCAGGCCTTCGGGGCTGCTCCGTCTCCAGCCAGTCTGTTATTCTCAGGCGTCCCATCACCCCACCCCAGGCACAAAGCAACATGTTCACTTCATCACACGGCTCTGCTCGGCACAGCGAGACCTTTTGATCTCCGTCTCTGCTGTGTTTATATGTGACAGTGCAAGAAATGTATTTACAGTACACGGGGCTCTGTTAGACACTGCCTGCCTTCATTTGAACATTAATATTGGCAGCAGGGGAGGGGGGGGAGCAGCTCTCCTTTAATTCCCCCCTCATTTATTAAAATGTTTATTTGGAAAACCGCAGGCCCATTTATCTGGTTATTACTCAGAGCAGGATCAAATAATAACTCAGGTTCTCCGTGTCACACAAGACAACCCAAATATACGCTGGATGAGGGCTTTCAATGGCCCTTGGATCCATCCTCAGCCTGGCACTCCGCCGGCTGGAGGGCCCTGGGTGGGCTCCCTGGGCCTGTGATGCAGCTTTTCATCCCTAATTCCACAGGCTCAGCCCCAGCCCGAGCCTGTTGCTACCGCTGGAGGTGCCCCCGAAAGCCCCCCGATAGCAGGGGGTGCCTCTGCGGTCAAGGGGAGCCTCAGCAGAGCTTCTCCCCAGCTCTGCCTTTGAAGCCTCCCGTCTCCTGCCATCCCGTCGCCTTTCCCAGCAGGAGATGGGTGTGTGCAGGACCAAGGCACGTCCATGCCAACAGTTCACTTGTTGATGGCAGCCAGGGAACGCGGAGTCACCACGAATCTCCTGCTCTTGGGATGTTCTGGGCTCAGTCTGGCAGTTCTGCTCTCCTTCCTCTGTGTCCACCCCACCATTCCCTTCCAATGTTCGCTCCCTGTCTTGTACCTTCTGCTTCACTTTGGGTTTGCCAACCATGGTGAACCATATTTTGAAAAATGCCAGTTTCAAGGTCTCAGCAGGTCTAGGCCACTCTCAGAGGGTGTAAGGGCCCCTGGCACATTTCTGGTGACCAGCTCTTGGTCTTCAGAGGCTCAGAAAACACTGAAGCCACTTCTAAGTGGAGCTTGGTGTTAATTTGTGAGCAAACAGCCTTTGGCATTGAAATGGTGAAGGAAGGAGGAATGTGGATAATTTCACGTGATCACAGCAGAGCCGGGCTGGAGCACTTCCCACACAGGTCCAGAGGAGAGGCTGGAGGTGCCAACCTGCAAAACACTTGGGAAAACTTCGCTGCTTGAAGAAAGGAATAATTCCAGACACTGCCAGGTGCAAGGAGTAGCAAATTCAGTAAATGAGAGGGGACCCGTGGGCTCTTTGCATTTCACATCCCTCTCACTCTTGACTGCAGAGGTTCAACAACCATCAGATCCCAGCTCTTCTCGGCATCATGAAGGGCTTCCCAGCAGCAGCTGCCTGCAAATTTGGGGTTTAAAAGTCCTAATTTGTGCTCCGAGAGCTTCTGCATCCCACCCACCTCCTGCCCTCCAGCTCCACCATGGCTCTGCTGCCCCACAGCCTCTCTGGGTCTTTGGAGGTGTTAGGGGTGCTTTGTCCCATCCTTGGAAGTGTTCAAGGCCAGGTTGGATGGGGCTTGGAGCAGCCTGGGATAGTGGAAGGTGTTCCTGCCGTGGCAGGGGATGGAATAAGAGTTTCTAAAGTCCCTTTAAATCCAAAAAATTCGGCGATTCCATGGTTTAACCATGAGGTGACTCTGCCTTGGCGGCTCCCAAGTGCTCCCAGTGCAGGGTGATCCCAATGGGTGCTTCCAAGCACAGACATCCATGGGATTCAACCCATCTCCATCTCCCAGAGCCTGCAGGGAGCTGAGCCCACCCCATCCTGGAGGGGGAGATTCTGGAATAAGGCACTGGAAGCTGGCACTGCCACCCACAGCATGCCAAGCCCTGACCCCTTAGGAACCATCCCTGCGCTGGAACCATCCCTGCTGCCAGAACCATCCCTGCTGCTGCAACCATCCCTGCTCCTGGAACCATCCCTGCTCCAGGAACCACCCCTGCTCCTGGAGCCATCCCTGCTGCTGGAACCATCCCTGCTCTGGAACCATCCCACCCCTGAGCCAGCCCCGGTGCTCCTCAGGCATCACAAATATTCATTTTTAATGCCTCCTTTCCCCACATGTGGATTTACGATGCCCAGGATAAGGTGTCACCAAAATCTCTGACAAGCCAGGAAACCCCGAGCTGCTGCTTGTGCTCCGTCCTGACATTATTTGGAGACTTGGCTTGGGGAAATCCCGGGATTCTGGGGCCGAAGCCACTGGTGGCAGGAGCACAGATCCACTGTCACCTCCTGGGGGGCTTCAGAGCCCTGGCCCACCCGGGGCTGGGGTATCAGGCCCAGCAAACACAGCCTGGTTCCCAGTGGAGCTGTGATCACAATGAAAAGAATAGCATTTTTGGTAAAATTATATAAATTGTGGGGGGGAATTTGCTTTAAAAAAAAGCATATTCACATTTTCAGAGTAAATGTCGGGGTTTCAGTTTAACATGACCTTCGAGTGGGTTTATTCTAGTAATTTATATTTATTGTTATACATTTATCCATTAGATATGGATTTATTTAGTTGTTTATCGCAGGGAGGGAAAAGGCAGTTTCAGTTCCAAGCATTTACTACATGAGTTTACCTACATTATACTCAAATACAATGTTTTGACTATATATTAAATTATTCCCGTGACTTCCCCTTTCCTGCCTTATCCTTTGTTAAAAAACTTGAATTTTGGCCTTTCAGCTTCATTTACAATCATTTCATTTCTTCCAACCTCCACTTTCTGAGGCATCTGGGAACCATCCCTGCTCCTGGAACCATCCCTGCTCTGGAACCATCCCTGCTCTGGGAGCCATCCCTGCTGCCAGAACCATCCCTGCTCCTGGAACCATCCCTGCTCTGGGAACCATCCCTGCTCCTGGAACCATCCCTGCTCCAGGAACCACCCCTGCTCCTGGAGCCATCCCTGCTGCTGGAACCATCCCTGCTCTGGAACCATCCCACCCCTGAGCCAGCCCCGGTGCTCCTCAGGCATCACAAATATTCATTTTTAATGCCTCCTTTCCCCACATGTGGATTTACGATGCCCAGGATAAGGTGTCACCAAAATCTCTGACAAGCCAGGAAACCCCGAGCTGCTGCTTGTGCTCCGTCCTGACATTATTTGGAGACTTGGCTTGGGGAAATCCCGGGATTCTGGGGCCGAAGCCACTGGTGGCAGGAGCACAGATCCACTGTCACCTCCTGGGGGGCTTCAGAGCCCTGGCCCACCCGGGGCTGGGGTATCAGGCCCAGCAAACACAGCCTGGTTCCCAGTGGAGCTGTGATCACAATGAAAAGAATAGCATTTTTGGTAAAATTATATAAATTGTGGGGGGGAATTTGCTTTAAAAAAAAGCATATTCACATTTTCAGAGTAAATGTCGGGGTTTCAGTTTAACATGACCTTCGAGTGGGTTTATTCTAGTAATTTATATTTATTGTTATACATTTATCCATTAGATATGGATTTATTTAGTTGTTTATCGCAGGGAGGGAAAAGGCAGTTTCAGTTCCAAGCATTTACTACATGAGTTTACCTACATTATACTCAAATACAATGTTTTGACTATATATTAAATTATTCCCGTGACTTCCCCTTTCCTGCCTTATCCTTTGTTAAAAAACTTGAATTTTGGCCTTTCAGCTTCATTTACAATCATTTCATTTCTTCCAACCTCCACTTTCTGAGGCAAACCATTCATTTTCTAGCCCTTGCTACTGCACTCTTTTAGTGCTTTTAATCCTTCCCGAGCACGCACAGGCAAAACTGCCCGATACAGAGGCTCAAAAATAAAACTCAGTAATTGACAACTTGAAAAACGTTTATTTTAAATTTTTTTTCATTTTATTACCCTTTTTTTTTCACCCCTAGCTCTGCTAAGAAGGGGTGAGTCACAGCTTTGAAATCTGCACTGGATGCCACCTGAAAACAGAGGCTTTACACGATCAAATTGACAGATGATTCCAAGGCAGCCCCACTCCGCACAGACCCATCCATATTCCCAGTTAAAAGAAATATTGCATTTTTAAGGGTAAAGAAACATATTTAAGAGATAAAGGAAAAGAAAAGTTTGCTGGTCATCAATTATCATAATAAAACAGAGGAGTGGGGGGGGGGGGATGAAATTCACTTTAAAGACATATTAAAGCCCCCTAATCTTCAAAGAGATAAAGGCTGCCCCTGAGAGAGCCACTTGGCCAGGAGGCAGCCACGGGCCTGGCCTCAGGGGAGGCTGATCCAGCTCCAAAATAAACCCGGGATCAACTCGAACCGAGTGTGGTCGGGTTCAGGGAAGGAGGAGAGGGGCCACGGAAGGACGCGGTGAGGCCGGGCTGGGCGGTGGCTGTGGGGACACCAGGGTGGCTTTGGGGTGGCACCAGGGGACACCGAGGGATCCCTCACGCTGCTCTCCTCCCTCCCAGCCCCGCTGCTCCTGCCGGACATCCCAAACAGCTCAAAACACGACCAAAAGTCCTGCCTGGCCCCGTGCAGCCGCAGTCGGGCCTGCAGGAGCTGAGCTGAGCTTAGCACGGCCGGTGCTCCCCGCCCGGCTCCGGCTGGGGCTGAGCCAGGGGAGCTGAGCTGGGCCCTGTCTCTGCCCCGAGCACCCGGCGGGCGTGCAGAGCCCACGGGCTCGGCGAGGACTCTCACGGCCTTGGGGCTTGTGGGGACGCTGAGGCCCAGTCTGGACTCTTCCCCTGTGATCGCTCACAGGAGATGCAGCAGGGCAGAAAATTCTGCCCTTTCCGAATTTTGGGAATTCAAATTCCACCTTTTAAGCAGCCCCCACAAAGGCTTCAGCTTATCCAACGTAGACCAAAGGGGAGGCTCCACCTGCAAACTGCGTTTCATGGCTCACCAGGTGGAAGAGGCTTCGGTGCAGCTCTGAGTCATTTCCCATCATCAAACATGTCTTTTTAAACAATTTGAGAAAGCAAAGTTCAAAAATCCAGAGGAAAAAAAAAGACCAGAAAGATGAGAAATGGCAAGGACAGGTGAGCTGGGATTTATTCTGGAAAGATGACATTGATTACAGCCCTTGAGAAGTAGAAAATCAACCATGGACGCAAAAATGAGACTGTGAGTTTTGCCAGGTTTTGACCTCTGGTAAAACTGTGGGAGAATTAAGATTTGGGTCCATCTGCTGGGGTAAAGATTTGGAGAAGAAGGATCCTAAACCTTGGTGAAAGGAGTGTCCCACTCGGAACCAAGCAGCAGGAGTTGTCAAGGGGCAAGAAGGACCACCAGGAAATAAAATCCTGGATGCAAAGAAGGGAAGGCAATTGCAGCTCTTTGGAGAGCCCTGCTGCATTGTGGAGGGAGCTCAGCACATCCAGGTGCTCACTCCTCCCAGTGCCCTCAGAGTGCAGAGTACGCGCCAGAAAAATGGGAATTTGTTGCAGCGTGCATGGATTAGGGATCATGCATTGGAACTGCATGACTGGATCATTCACACTAACGCAGAAATGCTCCCCATCCATCTGGACTGTGTCCCACTAACTAGCAGCTCCTCGGGTTTTCCCACAGTATCTTCCCCCAGCCAGAGGAAAACTGGCCCAGCTCGACCCAGGAGCCATCCAGACCCATGTCAAAGCTCGGGAAAACCACAGCCAAGTTCTCTCCAGCCCCTGCAGCTCTGGCAGAGTCAGAGCACAAAGCTCATTTTATTCCCCCAAGCTCAAGCAGGGATCTGAGAGCAAAGCTGGACAGGAATGCGTGGTGGGTGACCTGCCACCAGGTGTGGAGCAATCCCAAAGCATCCCAGTGCGTTTGGCTCCTCAGAGCATGGAAACAGCTGGGTTCTTGCAGGTTTGGCCAGCTCACTTTGCTCCTGCAGCGTGTGGTGGGCCAAGCCCAAGGAGGACAGTGTCCAAAGCTTTGGAGAGCTTGGATCCTCCGGCAGCGAGGGCTCATCCTGCCCCAAAACGCACCCAGGCCTCTTATCTCAGCCCTAACTTTCACTCAGCTCGTGCTGTGCCAGACTCTCACCCTCCTGGGCCCTGGAGGCTTTAAAAAGTTGTTTCCAACCTCAGGGCCCGCTGGTGAGGAGAGTTTATCACCGAGCTCTGCGCCAGACTTCTTCGGCAGCTCGCAAGCCAAAACTAACACAAACAGCAGGCTCCTCATTCATTATTCTAATTCCACCATAAAACATTCCCAAGCCAGCTCTGACTGAGGGTTTTGGGTGATTTACTGCCTTTTCAGGAGGCAGTGTCTATGAGCTGGGTGAGCTTGTGGGTCAGATTTACACCGAGGAGCAGCTGAAAGGCGCTCGCCCTCAGCGCAGCCTCTCCCGTGCCCAGGGCAGCAGCAACGCTGATGGCCTGCTGAAGAATTCCCCAAATTTTCCTGTTTCCCACCACAGGGAAGTGGCTGCCTCCAAGATTTTCCTAAAAGAGAAAGGGAAGGGAGAGCATAGGGCGTTGGAAGTGGGGTTGGCTTGGGCTCAAGGGTCTGCTTCGAGGTGGGAATTAAGGAGCGCTGCCCACTGCCAGCTCATCCCATCCCTGGAAACATCCAAGCCAGGCTGGATGGGGCTCTGAGGTTGAAGAAGGCCCTGCCCATGGCAGGGGATTGGACTGAAGGACTTTTGAAAGTCCCTTCCAACCTAAATTCTTTTATCCAAGACACCATGCACAGAACAAGAGGCTCTGGGAATGTCACTCACTGAGGACACCCACACCATGGCAGGTCCTGGCACCACGTCAGGGCTCTCGGGTGGCCAAGGAGGTGCCGGTGACAGCCATTCCTTGTGCTTGTGGCCACTGCAGAGAGCTGGAGCCAGCACTCAGCCTGGATGCGCTTCTGCAAAGCCTTTGCTCCTCCTGGATCCCCTTTTTTCTCCCTTTGGATGGAGGAAAGAGTTCCCAGCCTCAGCCTTGGCAGGCACCACACATCGCTCTGAGAGGTTCCATCTGACCGAGTGACTCCAACACGTGCCTTAGCAAAAAGATTCCCAGCCAGCTCTGCTTCCAGTGGCTCCAAAATCCCCAAATCCCCTTCCAAGACGTGCTCCAGTGAGTGGGATGGCAGTGGCATGTGTATCCCACAGCACTGCCTGCTTTGCCTCCAGCTGTCCCCTGGGGAGTGGTGCTGGCTCTGGATGCTCCTGGTTAATCCAGATCAAATATAAAACCTTTGCCATTTTCCCCATTTTTCTGTCCCAGGTTAAAAACCAGATTCCCAGGGAGCCTGGTGCATGGGCAGAGGGGTTCAGCTAAACACGAACCCTTTGGCATCCCATGGCAGGTGGTCTGGAGTTCTTTCAGGAATCCTTTTATTCCTTGAGATGTTCCTATTTTAGTCTCAGCCGAGCTCACAGGTAAAGATGCCTGAGCAGGGTTTTCCAAGCAACACCAGCAATGAATCCAGCAGCTTTCCAAGGGCACCAGGCAGCAGTGGCTGGGAGATATCCTGGGAGCAAACAGCCCAGGAGGTCCCCGATCGGCAGATCCCGGCTCAAGGCACAGTGCAGTGATGCCTCATTGCTCTCTTGGCCACAACCAGCTCTGACACCAGCCAGATGCTTCTCCTTCCTTGAGCTGAGGCAGCTGAGCGAGCCACATCCCTGGGGAGTTTGGGAGTTGGATAAACCCCTGCTCAAGCTGCCAGGGATGAAGCCACTCAAGCAGTGCTGCCAACGGTGCAACAACGCATCTCTCATCCCGAGCATCCCTCCAAGGCTTCCCAGCCCTGCTGTGCACCCCAGCCTTGGCCCCTGCCAGTGCCCAGGCCTTGGCACCACGCTGTGCTGTGCTGTTGGACACAGCTGGCAGGGCTTGCTGCTGCCCTGTTTTCCCCTGGGGGCACCGGGAGCAGCAGTGCTGCAGACGTGTGGAGGGGAGGCAACCTGGCTTTCACATCGGGGCTGTGAGGTGAGGGATTTTGGTGTCCCAGCTCGCTTTGGCACAGGAGAAAATGTATTTCCCCTCCTTCCGTGGGCTGGAGCCTTTAACAGC
>NW_008246061.1:541385-558298 GCF_000691975.1 Corvus brachyrhynchos
TCGGGGTTGTTCTTATGCCTGCTGCACAGAACAAAGCCAGTCTAACATCAAGACCAGGAATTTGGGTCCTTCTTGACTCACTGGAGTAGTGGAAGATGCAGCTTTCTCCAATCATCTCCAGGCTGCTTGGGAGGAGATGCGAAGAAGAGAAGGAAAACAAAGCTTTATCTAAGTGCCAGCGTTGTTCAGGCTTGGCTAAAATCAGATGTAAAACCAGCTCAAGGCTTGGAGTGAGGAGCTCCTGTGGATTTAGCTGTTAAAGTCAGGGGCAGACTCTCACCTTGTTGCAGGGATCACGTGTTTGCCCAGTGGCTCTTCAGCTGCCCAAGCCATTTCCAAAACACCCAGAGCAGGAGAAAAGCCTGGAAAGCTCCTTCTCCCATGCTACAGCCAGCCAGAAAACCACCACTCACTTGGATACCAGCACTCCCAAATCTTCCTCTGCCATCGAGCAGCTTTAGGGTGCCTTGCTTTGCTTTTCTGCCCGGATAGCCACACTTTGCACTAAGAAAAACATTCCAGGATGATTCCTTGCCTGTCCGGGGCAACAGCAGGGTGGATTAGAGCAGGATTTGCGTTTTTGTACAGGTGAAGTGGGAGGACACACCTCTCTGCCAGGAAGGGACCATTCTGCGCCGCTTGAACCCAAACGCAGCCCCTCCAGGACGAGACAGGCCCTGGCTTTTCTCTGCCTCCTCCCTTATCGGAGGTGAGAGTCGCCAGCAGCTCAGCACGGTGCTCCCCCAGGAGCGCGGGGAGAGCTGCAAGCCCTGACTCCGAACACCACCCCAGCTCCAGCAGCTCTGTGTTACCGCAGTCCCAGCAGAGGAATCGGCTCCTGCAGCCAGCAGAGCTGCTCAAACCCCGTCCGTCCCCTGCCTTCTGCTGTCCGCACAGGGGGAGGAGGGATCGCGCTGCGCTCCTTAACCGGGTGACATTCAAAGCCAGCAGCCTCCCCCCCGTCCCCGAGGCGCAGCCCCTGCGATTTGAATTACACGGAGGGGTAGGATTTAGGGGGCTGCTGGGAGCGGACTTGGCGCCCACATTCCCAAATCTGGAAGAGCTCTGGCCTTTGTGAATTGTGTTATGAGACAAAGGCGGAAGAAAACACATGGAACACTGAGGCCGGGGCGGGGGGAGAGATGTGGCTGCAAGTAAGGTTTGGGCCAGATTTGCAGAGGTCCTTGGAGGTCTGCCACCTCTGCCAGAGGGACCTGTGCACCACGACTTGGAGAGACAACTTAATGCCCAGAGATCTGGGTCAGGGCTTGCTCTGCACGGCCAGAAATCCTGGATTATCCTCCCTGAACGTACACGGAGCAGCTCTGCTGCATCCTGGAGGCACCGACCTGCTCCAGATGTCAGGCGGAGTCGATCTCTGCCTGGGCTGTGTTGGATTTGCTGCACACACTCCGGCAGGACCAGCTCCTTTCCCATGTGCTGACAGCGCTGTGCTCAAGCACCTAAACAAATATAAAAATGTGCCTGGTGGGACGGAGCGCGGGGCCGAGCCGAGCCCCGCTGAACTCGCAGCTTGCACCTTCCAGAGCTGCTCCCTGCACCTCCCAGCCACTCCTTCGCCCTCCAAAAAACTGTGGCACCCTTTTTGGAAACTCCAGCAACGAGCTCTAACAAACTTCAGCTCTTCCCTCGCCGCGGGACGCTGCACAAACACGTGCGGCAGCCAGGAGAGGGATGTAACAGCCCAGGGACGCGAGGAAGCGCAGATAAAGCCTCTCCCTCAGCTTTCCCCGGGAAATTCCCCTCGCAGGTGTGAAGAGAGGGGTGAGAGGTTTGTAGGACACTGATAGGATGTCCCCAACCTCCCTTCAGAGTCTGCAGCATTGCAGATGATGGAGGAGAAAGCTGGAGAGGCGGAGACACCAAGCGCCACCGCGGTGCCCCCGCAGTCCCCCCTGCAGCCCTGCCGGCATCGCTGCCTGGCGCCCCGGTTTGGGAGCTCCAGAGAAGGAGCTGCAGAGCTCAGGCTTCGCTGTGCCAGACACAGCCCCTCCCTTCCTACCAGGGGGAGGGAAAACCCCAAAAAGAAATGGCAATAGGAAAGGGATTGCAGGTCCTGCAGCAGCGCCTGGAAGCCGCCTCAGAGGCGAGGCGGGGGCACGGAGGGAGCCTGACTGACAGCCTGATTTAAGACCTGCCTGAAAAGCAAACAAAAGCAATTGAAAACTGCATCATCTAGGAAAACTTAGTAGGTTGTATTTTCACAAGTGAGGACTGATGGTAAGACCAGCTTAATCCCCCGGTGGACTTTCCACACCTCGGCAGGGGCCAGCTGGTTTGTCTTGCAGCTGATTGCTGAAATAACAGCGGCGGGCTGGGGGTTGGAACGGGATGGGTTGCAGGGAGCACACAGCAGAGGCTTTGGAAGAAATGTGCTCGGTTTCCAAGCCCACCTTGTCCCTGTCACAGCCAGTGGCACCTCCTGGACTTTGCAGCAGGGAGCGAGAGTGCCCCAGCCTGGCATAGTCTCTGCTCGAAGGCAACTGCAGAAAAATCCCTGGAGGATCTTTCTCCCTGTTTCCAGCGAGTTTGGGGGGAGCAGGAAACGCAACCAAGAGCTAAAGACGTAACTTAGGGCCTTATCTTTCCTTGCCGGGGACTGAGCTGGGGACACGACCAGCCGAGCACGAGCTGCAGAGCAGCGCTGCGGCCGCCCCGGGCTCACCCAGGGCAGGCGCGGTGCCTCACACAGACAAGTGTTAAAAGATGACACCATGTGCAGGCAGGCAAAAAACCCCAACCCAAGGCATTCTGAACATTTCTGTAGATAATGTTTCCATTTAGGTTTGGCTTGAACGAAACTGCAGAGTTTCCTCCTGCAGAATCCAAATGAAGTCCAGACAAAGAGAGGGAAAACCACCCCTTTGCCCCAGCCAGGTGATGTTCCGTGCCCAATTCCCTTCTACCCCTCCCCGAAACGATGAACCAGGATGACATTTCCTTTGCCAACATCAGACTTGTTCACAGAGCAGAAAAGCCCAGGTCTAGCTGGCCCAACACACCCTGCACGGATCAGACACGCGAGCAGCAGATGGACGAGCCCCTGGTACTGAGCACGACCCTTTTTGTCAGCTTGTGGTTTCAAACCCAGACCTGCTGGTTGGAGAACAAAAGGCACAGCAAACACCCCTCAATCCATCCCTTTCCAAGCCATCTATTTCACCCTGGATTTCAGGCTGGATAGATACGTAGGAGTGGAGATAGATAATTAAATGAAGCTGGGAGGTGCCTCACCTGGGATATTGGAACATTCAGGGCTGACAGCCTAACAAGTTCCTGCAGGGGAATAAAGCCAAGCCTGGCATCTGGGAGCTCGGGGGGATGTCCAGATGATTAAAAGCAGCTGAGGCAGATTTGGTAGCTGGGTCTTAATGACCATGGTGTGAAGTTTTTGGTCAGAGGAAAAATTTAAATGACACTTTGTGTTTGCAGCAGGTAAGGAGCAGTTGTGCAGGTTGTACCCGCTTGGTGACCAGTGAACTCCACCAGGAGATGGCCCAGGATGCTCCAGAGGATGGAGCAGCTCTGCCTGTCCCCAGGGATGTGCTGGCTGCTGGTGGCAGGAGCTCCCGGTGCTCTCCAGATCCAAGGGCTCTGCTGAGAGTCAGCGTCCCAGGTACTGCCACACATCTGGAATCCAGACCAGGCAGAGAATTTGCTCCTTTCCTTGCCGGAGAGAGAAGATGAATGAAGCTGCCTGGCTGACCTGGGATTGTTCAAAGGGACAGATGATATATCAAGGTCTCTCCCTCTGCCAGCACCTCCGCAGGGATATGGAGCTGGTCTCAGGGCCATCTGTCCCCTGCTCTGTCCCCACCCTCCCTTTCCTGCCTTCGGTGTCATTTCCCTTCGTGGTTATTCAGGCAGAATTACTGGTTTGCTGCCTGATGTAGCTATTTCAGACCCGATATTTTGGCTGAGACAGTTTTTGCTTTATGAGAACACGACATTACAGCCCAGAGCACCAGAGATTCTGATGTTCTCAAAGCAGAGAGCTTTTTGAAATCCAATTTTGTGGTGGTGTTTGATCTCTTACATTCATCTCCATCTTGGCAAAGGTGGTGTTTGGCAATTCCTGGCTAAGCCAATGCCATCTTCTCCTCCTGTGCTCAGGGCTCTGTGCAGCTGGCAGTGGAAAGGGTTGGGCAGTTTGGAATTTTGGGGGATTAAGTCAGGAGCAAGGCAAGCAAGGTCACAAACCACCAGGGGAAAGTAACAAAGAGGATATAAAGATCAGAGATTTGGTCTCAAAGCTGGGTCACCCTCAGGCCCCAGATCCAAACCCCTGGCTGGGTGTGATCCCAAATACAGCCAGTCCCGCAGAACCCATCAAGCCCGACCTATCCATTTTCTGCTCTCCTGTTGCCAAACCCCTCGTGCTGCCCCTTTGCTTCCAGTGTTTTTCCCTGACCAGAGCTGGATTTAATCCCTTCCCAGCCTTTCCTCATCTCTGCTCAAGCTCAGAAGCCAAACCCAGAGCAAGCACATCCTTCCAAACCCTCCTCTCCTTCACCCCGAGCCTGGAAACCTCCATGCCCTGCTCTGGCTCTTGCTGGTCAGGCCCAAACCCAGGGCTAATGCACCTCCTTTGGGATGCAAGCAGCTCAAACTGTGACCCTGGCAGCCTTCCCAGCCCCAGCTTCCCAGTGGATGGGGGACGGGAGAAGCACAAAGCCCCGGAGCCACGGGCTGTGAGCAGAGGGAACAGCAGAGCGGCTGCCTCGAGCAGCGACGGCTCCCACAGCCCTCACCTCAGACACCTGCCTGGAAAATGGAAAAGAGGAGGGGAAGGGAGGAGGAAAAACAGAGAAAAAGCCAACCTCAAGGCCCCTCATCTGATTGATTTCCTGCTGGAGACGGCTGGGTTACCACTGGCTGTTTATTGAGCGTTGCCTGCACGGCTGCTCCCGGGGATTCCTGCCTGGCTCCCCCTCCCAGCCTGCAGGGAACGGGCTGGGCTGGGCTGGGCTGGCCCCAGCCACTTCCATTTGTACCCCCGGCCCTGCTGGGGATGGATGAGTGGGTTCAGGTCGTTAATGCTCCTTTCCCTGCTGCTCCCACGTGGCCCTGCCCCGCTCTGGAGCCAAGCACCAAACCAGGCTGATTTCCCCCTAAGAGTGTTGGCTTTCCCTAAGCTCTGCCACCCCTCCATTGGAAACTGAAAACCTCTCATCCAGAAGCCTAAAAGTGCATTCGTTTTTAAATTAATTATTCATTTTCAGCTTTCCAATTAAAGGAAAAAAGCAGAATTTTCCTTCTGTGATGGACATCAAGGAAAGGGATTTTTCTTTTCCCCCATCACACCTTTAACTGCAATGCATTTTTCCAGGTTTTCCTGGTGTTGGGAGTGCCCTGAAGCTGCTGTTGCTGTCCCTTGTCTCCCAGTGCCACCAAGGGGATGGCAAGAGCCACCAGGTCCCCTGCAGCACCTCTGGCCTGGCCTTTTGAGAAAGGAAATATCCACAGAGCCATTGACTCTCCCGTTTTCTTCCAGCAAGCATCCTGCCTCCCCAGCTCCATGCCAGTAATTCCTAGACAAAAATTTATGCTAGAGCATGAATTTTAAGCTGGAGTGCTCCTGAGGAGGACGCCATTCCATGAAATAGTGGGATTTGGGCTGAAGTTATCCTGAAATCATTCAACTCCATCTGAAAGCTCCATAGCAGAGCGGCGCAGCGAGCATCCTCTCTGTGGTCCATGGATTGGGAATTCATTTCCCTCCCAATCCCTTTCAAAGGGCAGCTATAAACTGTTCCAACACACCCAAAAACCCCAGGAAAATTCCCTGCAATCATTGCAATCAGCCCGTTCCATCCATTTTCACAGCCTGGGCTCTGTTTTGTGCGGCTCAGTGTCTTCTCCCCACCTCCAGAACAGCAGCAACTCCCCTGGCATCCCAGGAAATGGAGTTCCTGCTCCTGTCCTCTGGCATCCTGCCGCAAGTAACGATCACTGCAAATGGTTCCCTTTGTTTGGGCATCTCTGCTCGGAGCAGATCGGGCAAGAGCCACTGCAGCACTTCAAAAGGAGACTTCACGCATGGGTAAAGGTCCTTTAAAATGGGATTAAAAATTCACATTTTTGTCCCGCATTTTTTTGACGTTTCTAATCAAACCTATCCTGGGACAGAGAGGAGGACGGGCTGAGCTCGCTGTTTTCAGTGATACGACGCAGGGAGGTTTTGGTGGGTATTTCTGATCAGCAATTTTCTTTTTTTTTTTCCATTTCTAAAAATAAACCACCTTCTCTGGAGCACTTACCTGAAGTCAAAAAGGTTCCATTGAAAACTTAGAGTTTTTCATTAAAAAAAACAGCTTTAAAATAGATATGCATGCATCGTTTTCTCCACAACATTTCACTTGCTGCATTTTCACCAGACTGGCTACACCAAAAACTTTCTCTTTCCACCGAGTCCTAACCAAAACCCGGCCAGGTTTAACACTCCAAAATCCCATTTTAGAGCTGGCCACGATGCCCAAAGTGCCAAAGCGGAGCCTTGGATTGCTAAAATCGTTATTCCAGCGTGGTGTCCCGAGGGCTTTGGTGCTCAGCAGCAGGTAAGTGGCCTTTGATCCCCCGGGGCAGCAGCGCCGGTGGATAAGGCTCCAGGGAGACAGACTCCGCTTCCATCCCTCCTTCCCTAATTCCCTTCTGAAGTGCTGGAGCCACTGTCAGCTCTCATTAAAAGAAGGGAATGCCCTTGTTTTAATTCCCAACCAGAGCCAGCTGGATAATGACATTAACCCCGGCAGGGGGTGGCAGGAGAAGGCACCTCCTCGCTTCGAATGTTTGGACAAAAAATTTGCTCTCATTAGGGCACAAGCCCAGGAGATGTCGCCTTTGTAGGGCGGGGGACGGGGCTTTGTTGGGTTTGAATGTCCCCTCCCAGAGCGCCCCGGGCTGTAATTGGGGCCGGGCGGTGCTGGGGGAAGAGAGGGAGAGACAAAAAGGGCAAGGAAAGCTTCAGATCTCCTCTGCAATTCCAGATGCTGCTGCAAAATGTGCTCCTGGAACGTGATCCCTGAAATCAGGAGCGACGTGGTGACCAACAGGCCATGGACGGCCTTGGGAAAGGCCAGACCCTGCCTGGTGCAGGGCTGAGGGAAGCCCAGTCCTGAGGGCAAAGAGAGGAATTCAGCTTAAAATATCCGAGCTGGAAGGGAGATCCATGGGAGGGACCCAGAGGTGTCCATGGGTCCTTTCTACCAAGAAATGGGGAGGGAAAACCAGCCCCTAACTGCCCACAGCGTTCCTGTTTCTCCTCGGGCACAGAAACATTGTTCCCATCGTTTCCAGCAGGTTTCCCGTATTTGCAGGTGGCAGAGATGCTGCAAACCAGGGAGCAGGATCGGGGAATTCCCAGTGCCAGGGACACCGGGAGGTGAGGGAAAAGCTCATTTTCCCACAGCAGCAGATGTTTTTCCACAGCAGGACACATCCCCTGGGAAAAGGAGATTCCCTTGAACTTGAACTCACCTGCTCCCAAGGATCACAGCACCTCCCTGGAGTCACTCCAGACCGGGAGAATCCAGAGCTGAAAGCCGGGATGTGATGGGAAACACTCCTAAATCCATGAAACAGCCCACGGTCTGCAAGTACTGCACAGGATGTGATAACAAGGAATTGTTATCACTGACTGAGAGCAGCTGTGGCTGCCCCTGGATCCCTGGAAGTGTCCAAGGCCAGGTTGGACAGGGCTTGGAGCAGCCTGGGATGGTGAAACCCAGCAGGGGATCGGAACAAGATGAGTTTTGAGGTCCCTTCCCACCCAAATTCCATTCTGGAATTCTGGGATTGACTAAATCACCACTCCCTGATACCGATGACATCTTTCCCACAGACAGCACTGCTAAAGGCAGAGCCCCAAATCTTCCTCCCAGCTCCCCACGCTTGGAAAAGGGGAAGAGCTGGTGGGAAAAGAGGAAAGAACTGGCAAGAAAGAGCCTGAAGCAAGCAGAAAACGATGGAAGCGCCAACCAACAGGGAAAAATCGTCAGCCCGCCCCTTTCCTCCCGTGGGAAGCGCACTGTCAGAGGGATCTCGAGCTGGGCTCAGGACGGGGGGAAATTAAAAGCAAGTGTTCAATTAATTCCTCATTTGTGGCCCAGGACCCAGCTTATTGCTTCCCTCGTTCCTGCCTCGCCCGCTGTCAGAGTGTTTGGAAGCTGGCTGGGAATGGCGGCCGGCCCTGCCTCCGGCGGCCATGGCACCGCAGGGATTCCTCGTCCATGATTTTGGTGTCACTGCAGCTGGGCGAAACCTCGGAGCTGCCCTGCTCATTCACACTCCCGGGAGCTGTGGAGTCAGATCCCTCTGAGAACAGCGCTGGGAGACCGAAGATTTGGGAATGGCCAGACTCCCACTCGTCAGCAGGATGGGAACACAGCTCCAGCAGCAAATGCAGCAGTGGGAACGGTGCTTGGAAAAGGACAACAAAAGCAGAAATATCTGAATTCAGCTGACCTTGTGGAGACTTCCTCCTGCTGCCTCCGCCAAGGAGAGGAACAGGCCCTGGCAGCCAGAAGGTGGGACCTTATCCTGCTCCAGGTGCCTCAATCCCAGCCCATCCCAAAACTCCCCCAAGGTCTGGGGTCAAAGTGCCTCGTGCCCCAAGGGCAAAGCTGCTGTGATTAACTGAGATTTGGAAATTGCATTTATTATCAATTTCCAGCTAAAGCTGCCTCACTAGAGACCTCTCTTCAGCATGCAGGGAGCTCCCACATCAGTGCCTTGCTTATTAAAACTTGTTTCCATGATAAAAACCCCTTATGGATGCCATTCCGTAAGGTTATTTATTTGTTTCCAATAGGAACTGGGGGAAAAAATCAAATTAATCGTGTTCCCAATGTTCCCTTTCAGCCTGAACCAGTTTTAAACTCATTAATATTAAAAAAAAAAATCAGTTTATTCTGTCACCCTTGAGTCTTCCCGAGGACTACAGAGATTCCCTGGGGGAAAACCAGGCACTTTAAAAATAAAAAGGAAACAGGTTTGAACGCTCAAGTCGGGTTGCAGCTCTCTGGAGGGTGACGTGACGGGACAAAGCCTGACAATGACGGGACAAACGCCACTTGTCACGTTGTTTTCCGGAAGCTTCTCCTGAAATCAGGATCAAGGAGAGCCAGAGGACACGGGACACAACCTCCCCCAAGGCTGAGCCCGCCCCGGCTCGGCCGCGCTGCCGGGCGGCAGCAAACGCACGGAAAATTGGGGAATGTTCCGGGGATTCCGGGGTGGGGGCAGCTCCTCGCCAGGGAGGTTAAACTGGGAATGGCAAAATCAAACTGGGAATGGCAAAACCAAACTGGGAATGGCAAAGCCAAACTGGGAAATGGCAAAATTCAATGAGAAATGGCAAAATTCAACTGGGAAATGGCAAAATCCAGCTGGGAATGGCAAAATCCAGCTGGGAAATGGCAAAATCAAACTGGGAAATGGCAAAATCAAACTGGGAAATGGCAAAACCAAACTGGGAAATAGCAAAATCAAACTGGGAAGTAGCAAAATCAAACTGGGAATGGCAAAACCAAACTGGGAAATGGCAAACCCAAACTGGGAAATGGCAAACCCAAACTGGGAAATGGCAATAGGTTGAAGTAAGAAGCCCTGCTGCAGTGTGTAAAAATCCCAGTTTTTTGGGGATGCAGCCCAGCAGAGCCCCAGGAAAGCGGCTTTCACTCCCCCAGCCCCTCCCCCAGAAGAGCCTCGCTCGGGCTTGGAGGAGCATCCACGGCGTGGGAAGCACCGAGCTGGCCACTAAATCTTGGCTTCCCCTCCCGCTCTCCCTCCCTACAACTTGGCTTCCCAGGCAGTAAAATGAGGATAATGACCAATTTTGTCTTTCCTTCTGGAGGGATAATTTGATTGGAGGAAAAGACCAAAAAAGAGCCCATTTTGGAGTTCCAAGTGGAACTGGAGAGCCATGGATCCAAAGGAATTCATCAAAGAGCTCCTGGAGGTGAAGCTCTTGGTCCTTCCAAACCCACATTTGGCTCAAAACCAGAATATTTTGCAAGAACTTGTCCATTTCTATGAAATTTTTTAAGAGGGACAAAGCTTTTCCTCAACTTTCCAGATCTGGAATATTTCATTTCACTCTGGGCATTATTTCTCTGGACCCCTTTGTTTGAAGCATATTCGAATATCTCATGACATATTATTTTACATTAAATGTCAGAACGCATTTTGATGCTGGTAAATTTCAACTATGTACACAAAAGTCCAAACAAAACATTTTCTCCTATTGAAATGTCAGATTTTTATTGAAACAAATGATTTGAAAAAAAAAATAATTCCCAGAGTCAGGAAGCATTTGAGACTTCCTCCACACTTAACTGCTTTTGTCCAATTTTCCTGCATGGAAAACTCTGGTTTCTGATTGTTTTGCAGAAGGGGAAAATCTCATTTTGTTGTTTTCAAACTAAAAAAATTGCAGTTTTCAGTCAGCTCTCAAGGCACTGGAATTCCTCAGCCTGGATTTTTCCCACAGGAGGAAAAGAGGAGGAAAAGCCCCTCATTTCCACCAACAGTTTTGAGTTCTCTCTTAAACAAAAACTTGAGGCAGCTGATAGAAAAGACTCCGCTCCTGGCGAGCCAAGAAAATCGAACTGGTGACAAGTTTTTTTTCCTGAAAAGCCCCAAATTTGCAAACAGGCCTTGGATCCTGTGGAATATCAAAGCTTTTTACCTTTCCAGGCTGGCATTTGGCACATCTTGGCCCTCCATCTGTCATTACCCGGCAAATTGTGTTGATGTGAGAAGGGGAAAAAGGAAGTTTTCTTTGTTGGGAGTTTTCCTTAAGCTTGGGGAAAACAAAAAGAGAAAAAAGAGGGAAGAAATAAACTTGTGCTGTAATTTCCCAGCATCTTCTGCTGCTCCTGTGGAGAGAAGAACAGGGAGCTGGAGACATTCCTGGGCTCATCATGGGGAGCTGGAACTCTCTGCACAGCCACAGAAACGATTGTTGGTATCACACACGTGGTGGTGAAAGTCCTCCCACAAACCTCTGGATCAATCCCTTATCTGATGCAAATGAGGCTGAGAAAGGAGATAAAACCCCATGGAACGACTGGTGCCTTCTCCTGGTGGCAGTGGTTTCCCTGTGGGTGAGATTTCATGGAAAAGAGAGGCAACTTCTGCTCCTAAACACCCCCAAAATGCACCGAATTTCCATGGAATCACGGGAATTCCATCTCAGAAGGGCCCTTGGGAGGTTTCAAGTCCAACCTCGTGCTCAAGGTCCACACTGAGTTCAGGGTGGGTCACTCCCGGCTGTGTCCAAAAGGCAGGACAAGCACATCCCTGTGCTTCCAGGCCACTCCCTGAGTTGTTCTTCCCAACTTTCTCTGGAAAGAAAACTCCTATTCCCCGGAAAAGGAGAGGGTGCAGCGAGTGGAGGCCAGGAGATGGAGAGCCAAGGAAAAGCCAAGTGCCAGCCTCAGCCTCCCCCCTCTGAGATCCCGCTCCAGTTCTGGAGCCCAGGTAACAAAGGCGAGGTTGTTATCCCAAACCACTCACGAGATGCTCCACCTTAAGTGCGGGAATAAAAGAGGAATCCCAGAACACCCTGAGCTGGAAGGGACCCCCTGGGGCCATCGCAGCCCAGCCCAGTCAAAGCTCAGCTCTCACCAAACGGGTTTAAGAGCGGAGAAAGCACCCAGGTGAGCTGGGGGTGAGCACAGCCCAGGAGAACCCTCACAGCACCGAGGAAAAGCTGCTTCTCCAGGATCCTGGCGCCAGAAGCGGCAGCACCCAGGGCCTGGCTGTCGGCAGCACCCGTGGGGTGGCACAGTGGGTGCTGGATCTAAGTGATCCCCACGGCCTGGGCTGGAGGATTGATCCCCCCACAGCCCTGCCCTACCTGTACCTCGAGCTCTTGGCTGTTTTCATTACTTTTTCATTTGTGACTCGCATTTGGAAGGGTAACAGGACACCCCGGGGCAATGTGTTTCCAGGGGATTATTGCCTCCAGCTCGTTGCTTTATGACACATGCCATAATCACCCAGAAATGTACAGCCTGTCACAACTCATTACTTAAGCCTGGCTTATGCAGCCACGTATTAGGCGTGATGGATAGAGCAGAGCCACAAAATCGTATGGACATTTGGTGGCAAGCGTTAGTTTGTCTGGAGAATGGCTTGCAGCTGGGCCAGCTCTGCCTGGAGCCATCCTCAACTTCAGAGCACTCACAAGCTGGTTTTGCTCCCCCTCTGCCCACTCTGCCTGAGCAAGTCCCACAGTTTCACGCTCCTCTGCTTCCCCTCTTAGCTGGGCAAGGCTCTCCCACCTGCAGCCACCAGCACCGAGCACCTTCCAGGCAAGCTGAGCCCCACAAAACTCCCCCGAGGCCTCTCAAAAGCAAGTCCCAAGTCAGGCTCCTTCTCCCTTTTACTGCCCATAAATCACCGGTCCCGAGATTTCCTGGAGAGCAGCGAGGTGGAGGAGGGAAAAGGGGAGAGCAGGGAACGTGGGGCATGAGCTGCTTTCTTCCAGGGAGTGGTGCCACTCTGGGTTTATTTTACAGCTCTGGGCACTCTGGGCAGCTGGCACAGGGAGCCAAATGGCTGAAAGCAGGGGTGAAGGGACACCCTGGGATCGGGAGAGGCAGAGGGACACACTGGGATCGGGGGGAGCAAAGGGACACCCTGGGATCGAGGGGAGCAAAGGGACACCCTGGGATCGGGGAGGGGCACAAAGGGACACCCTGGGATCGGGGAGGGGCAGAGGGAATCTGGGGAGCAGCCAAGGGCCAGGAGAGCAGCAGGGAGCTGGTGACCCCAGGGAATGTTCTTGGCCAACAAGGCTGGGGAGAGGAGCAGGCCTCAGGCCCAGAGCAGCCCCACAAAGCTCCCCCAGCACTCCAGGGTGTTTAACCAGAGCTGATGTTCATCATCTCATTCCAGCCATGGCACGGACACCTCCCACTGTCCCAGGCTGCTCCCAGCCCCAGTGTCCAGCCTGGCCTTGGGCACTGCCAGGGATCCAGGGGCAGCCACAGCTGCTCTGGGCATCCTGTGCCAGGGCCTGCCCACCCTCCCAGGGAACAATTCCTTCCTAACATCCAATCCAAATCTCTCCTCTTTTAGCTTAGAGCCCTTCCCCTTTGTCCTAGCACCATCTGCCCCTGGAAAAAGTCATTGTCCCACTTTTTTATAATCCCCCTTTAGGCCCTGGAAGGGACCCTGAGGTCTCCCTGGAGCCTTCTCTTCTCCAGGTGAACAATCCCAGCTCTCCCAGCCTGGCTCCAGAGCCTCCTGGGCATCTCTGTGGCCTCCTCTGGATGTGCTCCAACAGATCCACACCATTCCCATGCTGAGGACTCCAGACCTGGGTGCAATGCTCCACCAGGATAGAGGGGGGATCATCTCCCTCAGGGTGATTCTTAGGGATCTTTTCCAGCCTAAACAATTCCCAAGATGCTGGTGGGTCTCAGGAGAGCCTAAGCAAGCAGCAGAATCCCCTCACGCAGATCTGACTGTCAGAGGAGTCACGAGATGCTGTGGAAACCCTCCTCAGCCTTCCCTGTGCCTTTCTCTGCCTGGGAGCGCTCACAGTGAGGCTCTGAGCGCTGGACCACCAGGACAGGCATTCCCAGAGGGAGCTGAGATCCAGGGATTGCCTGGCAGGCTCCTGGCTCTCAATGCCAGCTCTGTGCTGGCCCAGCCAGCACACACCACCGTCCTCCTGGCCATGTCCCAGCCCCACAGCGGGCTCAGCCCTGCTCAGCCCGGCCAGGGTGGAGATCCATTTCTTTGTTGGGCTGGGGAGAGCCTGCCCTCAGCACAACCCTGAAAGAACCCACGGCCCCGCCCTTTGCACGGAATAAACTCACAGCAAGGCTGTTCACCCCCAGGGAAGTTCATCTCACCTGAGCCCGGGACACTGGCACAGGGCCAGAGCCCTCCTTGCCCCGCGGAGAGGGGGTCCATGCTCTGTGCCTCTCAGCTCGCTCTCCTTCTGCCCCTCTTTCCAAACGGCCGCCTCCGCGTTCTCCAGCTCTGCAGCTCAGATGTGTGCACCATGCCCTCTTTCACAGAGGTTTTGGGGCTTTTAATCCTTCTTGCTGTTCTCTGAAGTTAAAGGCATTCAGGTTAAAAATATGCGGCTGAGGTGTTTTTGTTCCAGACCCCCTCCGAAACCAAAGGTGGTGTCTCAGTGGAGCAGAACCAGCCTCCTGCAGGTGACAAAGGCAATTCACGAGCACATAAACTGCAGTTGTGACAGTGAACTGCTCCTCTCGGATATATGGAGACAAATCCCATTTGCCCACATCCCTTCTGCTGTACCTGCTCTCACTCAAGATTCCCTTTTTTCCTGAGAGCAGCTTAACGTAAGTCCTGGCTGTCCCAGGAGCTTCTGAAGGCTTTCTTCTCCCTGCCAAGTTTCCTCCAGCTCTCGGAGGGCAAACAGCAGCCACACAGCCCCTTTTGTGCTCCAGGGCTTGGCTCCTGCTCCCCTCAGGCCGGTGGGCAGGAGAGGTGCCCTGAGCCACGCTCGGAGGGCTGGCACAGCATCACAGCAGGCTTTGAGCAGCAGCTGCCGCTGGGTGTCCATGGAAAGGGCACCTCACCCAGCCCAGGACTGCAGAGGAGGAGGGATCTGCAGGGCAGGGCCTTGGCAGCATGGGGGAACTGAGTTTGGGGGCTGGGAGCCTCTGGGGGGGATGGTGCTGGTCAGGGAAGGGGAGATCAGCCCCGGCAGGGGCAGCTGGGGGATCCAGAGTTCAGTCTGGAAAGCACAAAATACAGCACCGAGTGGCACTGGGCTCACTGAGGGATGAGAGTCAGAGCCCGCAGCTCCAGAAGTGAGACTCCCTCAGCCCTGTTCTCCCTGCAAGGGAAAAACCCCAGGGCAGGCACGGGCTGTGGACAGGGCTCAGCTGCAGCTGTCCCTACCCAGCTCCTCACGACCTCCCCAAAACCTCCTCATTCCCCCTCTGCCTGTGGGAAGGGACACAAGCGACTTCTGCATTGCCAAATCAGCTTTAAGGGATGTTCCTGTGCTCCTATTCTGCTCCAAACTTGCAGGGCAGGAATGGAAACACCACCCAGGCCCCTGCAATGACGTCTGAGCACCACCAGCTCTGGCCCTGCAGCCTGGAGAGGCACGAGGGGCCCCTGTGCTGCTGCGGCTTGGGGACATCTGTGGGCTGCTGGGACACTGGCTCTGCATGGTGATGGCCACTGGGGTCTGTCCTGGGCCATAAACCCTTGAGAGGGTCACAGAGGGAGTTAATGAAACCCTACAGTCACCCAGGGACAGATTCAGGTAATGGAGGACATAAAATCCACCAGGTGAGAACAATAAACCCCCTGCAACAGCTCCACTTCCTTCTGCTTTCTCCCAGCTATTTCCTCTCCCCCGTTATTGTCCTGGGGTTGGGGTTTTTTCCCACCTGTTCTTCTGACTTTCTAGAGCACTTTCCCAGTCTCTTCTTTTAGGTTTTTCGCCCCTGCCCTTGTGTTTTTCCCTGCAATCCACAGCCCAGTTTCGTTTTCCCCTTACCTGGCACCCGTGGCTGCAGTTTGTGCTCGGTGTCACAGTCCAGGCTGTGGTTTGCACACACTGGGGATGTGCTCCCACATCTTCCCTGCCCTTCTTTTTTGGGAGAAAAAAGATATTATCTAAGATTTTCCTTAGTGGCACCTTCATATTAAAAAATTCCAAGCACTTTAAAGTCCTGCCTAATGCCCTTTCCCTTTTCCATGGCAGGCCGTGGGACACGCAGGGATCATGATCCCAGTGCTGCCCATCCCTGTCCTACATAAACCAGGGCTGGAGGAAGAGCCCAGGGTCTCCAACCTCTCCAGAAACATCAGCAGGGAACAGGAGGACATTTCACCCTCTCCTCTGCCCGGTCCCTTGGGAGATCCCACCGAGGAGGGAGCATTCCAGGAAGGAAACCTTCCTTTCTATTCCCTCGTGTTCCCAGCCCTGCCAGGGCTGTATTGATTTATTCATAGATGAGAAATGGGGCTGTGATCTCCTGGCCGGGGTGAAGCAGGTCCTGCCAAGCCACGCAAACGGTTCCTGTTACTGCAGGGAGCAGAACAGCAGCAGCCAGCCCCACCAGAGGACAGATTCCTTCAGCACAACACCTTGGGAGCAGAGCTCTGGGAAGAGCAGGATGTTTTTGCTCTCCAAAAGGTCCGTGTTAAGATAAAGGGGGAGGGTGAACACGGGCAGAGTGTGCTGTGCGTGGTTCTCGCAGCACTGCTGAAAGTCCGCAGTGATTCTCCAGCCTCTCTCTCCCTGCGTCCTCCATCAATGCCAGGAGTGGATCCCAGTCCATTCCCTTTGCAAACTTCCCTCCTTCCCTGAGTTTACCTCTCCATTTCCTCTGCTTCTTGTGTTGGGAGACGCTGTTGGATCCCACGTGGGACCTGAAAAAAAATCCCTTCTCCCAGCCAGCAGCCATCAGGAGGAGAGGAACCAGCCTCAGGCTGTGCCAGGGGAGGCTCGGGTTGGATATTAGGGAAAATTTCTTCACCAGAAGGATTATCAAGCACTGGCACCGGCTTGTCACCATCCCTGGGGGGTTGTGGTGACTGGAAGGGTTGGTTGGACTCAGTGACCCTAAAGGTTTTTTCCAGCCTACATGACTCTGTGATTCTACTAAAAACATTCAAAATAAAGCCGGGGAAGCCTCCAGAATGAATTCCCTGTTCCTACCACCCTCCGAACCCTCAAGTCTGAGATTCCCTGCTTGGGGGAACCTGCCAGGCTGAGGAACAGCCCGAGGGATGGGGTAGGGACACAAGGGCCGTGCGGGGGCTGCAGCCAGGCATGCTGCACACCAGATCCCGGGAAAAGCCCGAATCCCAAAAGCGGCGGCTCCTGGCACAGCCCGGGGGACGCGCAGGGGACAGGGACCGGGTGCGCTGAGCGGGGC
>NW_008246061.1:558496-571919 GCF_000691975.1 Corvus brachyrhynchos
CGAACTCTGCTCGGTTTAAGCGCTGCAGGTGGATAAGCGGGACCTTTAGGATCCGTGCGGACGCTCCCAAGATGCTGCAGCTCAGCCCCGGCACAATGCAGAGAGTGCAGCCCCAGCTGAGCTGCGTTTTATCTCCAGCTGATGAACGGAATTTAGGGAAAACCTGTTCCTAGGGCAGGCAGGTGTCAGCAGTTGGCTCCTTGATGGAAATATTGGAGCCGCCCTCTGCGGTGGGGTCAGACCCTTCCCCCCCAGTAACAGAGCAAGAGGAAACAGCCTCAGGTTGCACCGGCGGAGGATTCGATTGGATAAAAGGGAAAATTTCTTCAGCAAAGCCCAGGCAGTGGTGGTGGAGTCCCCGTCCCTGGAGGGATTTAAAAGCCGTGTGGATGTGGCACTTGGGGACGTGGGGCAGTGGTGGCCTCGGCAGTGCTGGGATAACACTTGGACTTGATACTCCCACCTACATGACCCTATGACCCGCCTCTAGTTTTCCCAGGGATGCGCTTCCGTGCCCCCACACCCCATCACCCCTCCACGGGATGCTCCCTCTGCCCCGGGCCTGGCCGCTGCTGCTCCCAAGCTGCTCTGAGGGACCCTTCGGGAAAGGATCTGCCCTGCTCCTTCTCTCCAGCACATCCTCGGTGACACAGAGGGGCTCCTGGAGAAGTCCCGCAGCCCTGCTGGGTTTGCTTGGCCAGTCCCCAGCTCCGTCCCCTGCTCCGGGCGCTTCCCCCGGGTGCCAGCAGCCCCTCCCTTTATCAGGCTGGGGCGGTGGGAGATAGGCGGCGGGGCTGATAAGCCCTCAAGTGGCAGCGTGCTGTAAACATTCCCACTGGTGCTGTTAGATTAGAGCGCTGGGAAAATGCCTGCAGCCCCCGGGCCACCAGCGCAGCCGGCTGGGGCTAGGGGGCTGCGGAGCTGCTGAAAAGCGCCGAGGGAGGAGCTGTGGAGGAGCTGAAGCGCTCCGGGGCACGCCGGATGCCGCCTCCCAGGGAAGCGGGGCTTGGCAGGGGCTCCCCAGGATTCCTCGGAGGGCTGGTTTGGCATCCGAGCCTGCAGCCAGTTCCATCTGCACCCAGAGGCTTCGCTGCCTGTTTTGCCCAGATGGACGGAAATCTCACTTCTCCGTCCCTCCATCCCCCAGGAATTCTGGTACCCAGCGGTCTCAGCTGGCTGGAAGCTCTGGCTGAGGGTTTTCACTTGTACCTGGAGGATGCCACAGAGCTAAAGGCTGTGCTCCTCCTTCCAGAGGAAGCGGTACCCATTTTAAACCCATTTTCCACCGTAAAACCAGCCCGTGCCAAGCAGCTTCAGCAGGTTACTGCCTCTAGGGCGGAGCGGAGTGGGGAGGGCAGACCCTTCCTGTCCGGGAGCAGAGGGGCTCTTTCCGTGCAGCAGCTCCTGGGCACGGGCTCAGCCGGAGCCGGGACCCTGCCGCCCACCGAGCTGTGCCACGCTGGCGGCTCTCGCAGCTCTGCCAGGCGAGGTTGGGCACAGAGGTGACGCCACCGGCGGTGACAGTGTGGCCTGGCGCTCAGTGTGGGGCGCAGGAGCAGGCCCTGGGAAGGAGGGGACGCGGTCCCAGCATTCCCACAAGGAGCGGGAACAGCAGGAAGCAGCGATCCCTCTCTCCTACCCCGCTCCGGTGCGTCCCTCCTGACCTGCTGGGCATCAGCATCACCCCGGACCTCCAGCTCCGAGGGTGAACACCGTGGCTGATGAAAGCTCCCCATCCTCCTTTTCCCGTTACCCTGGGAAGGAAATTCTCCGTTTCTCGGGGATACCCACGGCTCTGGGAGCTCGCTGCTCAGCGGAGCAGCCGCAGCTGCCTTGCAGAGCCGCTCGGAGGCAACATTCCCTCCTCTCCCATTCCCAGCAGCTCCTCGGGCAGCTTCCAGAGCTCACAGCCAGGCAGCGCCGGGCCCTGGGAACCTCCCACTCCCACTTTCTCCCTAATATTTCCACAGTGAGTAAATCTCCATCCTTTTAGGGCTCTCAAATCTATTATTTTTACATTTGCAGTGGATTCCCTGGCCCTGATGTTAATGAAAACCTCCAGGAAAGCTCCTCAAATACAGCTTTGACTTTCTGCCCAGGACCTGTGGACAAGGGAAAAAAAAAAAATCAGGCAACATTAATAAAGCAGGAGGTTTCTATTAAGTCTGAGGGACTGGACTCTCTGGCTTTCTTGGATGCTGAAATCCTCTGGTGCAGGATAAATCTTATGCACTTCATTTTCCCAATCTCTCCTTCAATATATTTTAAGAGAACGCTGCAATATCGGGGTAAATAATGTCCCGACTGCAGCGTGGGGTCTGCAGGGCGGCCTGGGGTCAGCCTGTGCGCCGGGGCATCCTCCACCGTGGCTGCCTGTGGGCTCAGCCCTCTCTCCCTAATCAGGGGGCTGAGCCCGGGGAGGCTCTGATTAGCTGTGAAAACAAATAACGAGCAGACCCTGCGAGGCCGGGGAAGGAAGCGGGTGAGTGGATGTGCATGAAGTCACTAAACACGCAAATCTCTGCAGCCAGCACCACCTTGGTGGGAGCAAACCTCCCCCAGGTCTCTTCCCTCGGAGCAGGACGCGTTTCCCATCCGCGTGCGAAGGAGTTTTCCATTTGCGGGCCCCCCTGCTGCCTTTGCACAGCACCTGCTCCTCCTAAAGACGCTGGATTTTCTTGGGAAGAGCTGTTACCTGGAAGCGTGCGCGCAGAAAAGGGAGCAGGTCCACGGGGTGCTGCGAACCCCAGGGCAGGCTGGGAGATGATTTCCCCCTGCTTTTATCCCTTTGAGTGCTCTGCAGAGCGCCCTGAACGCGAGTTAATGCAGCAGCTGCAGCACGGGGAGCGCCTTGGGGCTGCTTTCACACCCTGGGCTCGCACGCAGCCCCCGGCGGCCGCGGATGCTGCGAGCGGGGGGTTTTGTTGGGATCCTGGCACCTCGTTGCCCTGGGATCGCCGGCGATGGGGCTGCTGTGCCGGCACAATGCACAGGGAGCAGGCTGGTGCTTCAGGCTCCGGGGGATAAATACAAAGGAAAACTCCCTCCTTGCCTAGGAGCAGGAGCTGGCGTGCTCGGAGCGCCTCGTGCTGCGGGGTTTAACGCAGCAGCGCTCCCGGGGCTGTTACCATGGCGCTTCCAGCAGCAGAACAACCTTTTCCTGCCTGGAAAAAACCCGCCAGGCCAATCCCAAAGTGCCGAGGCAGCGGAGTCCGGCCAGTGTGAGGCAGGAGCCCTGCAGCCAGCGGGGATTGGGAGCAGGGTGCGGCACAGACGCAAATCGGTACAGCCCAGGGCGGCTCACAAGGCAGTTCTGGGGCTTGGGAAGCCAAGGGGCTCTGGCCCGGAGCTGGGAATGTAGGGCTGGAAAGCACCATTTGGATTATGGAGTGTCCTGAGCTGGAAGGGCCCCACAAGGACCATTGATCCAACTCCTGATCCTGTCTCCTCCCCACACACCCCAACAACCCCACCCGGGCATCCCTGGCAGCGCTGTCCCAACGCTCCTGGAGCTCTGGCAGCCTCGGGGCCGTGCCCATTCCCTGGGGAGCCTGGGCAGTGCCCAGCAGCCTCTGGGGGAAGAACCTTTCCCTGCTCTCCAGCCTGAGCCTGCCCTGGCTCAGCTCCAGGAGCTCCCTGGATGCTGTCCCTGGGCACCAGAGAGGGGAGCTCAGTGCCCCAGGGACAGGCTCCAGTCCACTGGCTCTGTTTTCATCCAACATAAGAAATCAGAATTTGTCCTCCTGTCAACGAGGGGCACCCTCCTAAGGCTCATCCTCCATGCCCTCCGCCTTATGGATCATCACAGGCAACCTCAGCCCTGCCTGCTGGAGATCCATGTCCTGCTTCTGCTGGAGATAAGGGCCCGAGGATGATGACAGGCTGAGAGAAGAGAAGGTTGAGTGGAGACCTCAGAACTGCTTTCCAGGATCTGAAGGGGCTGCAAGGAGACCACAGAGGGACCGTTCATCAGGAACTGGAGTGTCAGGACCAGGGGGAATGGCTTCAAACTGACAGAGAGCTGGTTTATGTTGGATACTGGGAATAGATTGTTCCCTGTGAGAGAGGTGAGGCCCTGGCACAGGGTGCCCAGAGAAGCTGTGCCTGCCCCTGGATCCCTGGAAGTGTCCAAGGGAGAAGCCTGGGACAGTGGAAGGTGTCCCTGCCCACAGCAGGGGTGGCACTGGATGATCTTTAAGATCCCTCCAAACCGACTCTGGGATGCTGTGAACGACTCCCACCCCTGGCAGATGAGGTGTGAAATGAGGCCCTGAGCAGAGGACAGAGCTTCAGGTGTTCCCCTCCGCAGGCTCTGGGAAGCTCTGTGAGGAGCTGGGTCCCGGATCCCTGCGGCTCCATCCCCTCTCCGTGGTTTTACAGGGCCCGGCAGCACTCAGGGCAAATTCACTCGAGTGGATTTAGGGGAGGGGGCAGAGAGAAAACTCCCGAGTGGCCGAGTGTAACAAACAGTCACTGGGCGGGATCAGGATGCTCACACCATAACGTGTGGCAGTAGTGCTTTCACCAGCCCCGTGGGACCTTGAAAATTCCCTACCCTGACCCAAATAAATGTCCTGGAGTGGAAATAAGAGATTGTCTTTGCCTGAGATCACCGTGTGCTCGTTCCAGGGGATATCAGTGAGCAATCCTCACTTCTCTGGACCACTCACAGCTTCACCCTCTTCTCCCTGAGCTCTGTAAGGACCCACTAATCCAAATTCCACCAGAGCTGGGGGTAAATCTCCATCTGGTTCACACGTTTTCAACAATTCCTCAGCCATTAAAAGGCTGAAAGGGATGGGTGGGCAGAGCCCACAGTTTTCTGATCCTCCTCAGAAAAATCCTTGCCCTCATTCCAGACCTGACTCCTGAAATGCCCCTCCATTGGGAATAGACACAGGGGAGCAATCCCCAGGAAAGCAATCCTCACCCCACACACACCAGCCCCCAACCTCCTCCCCCTCTCCCTCCCTTGGTAGGGTACCTTTAGGGCCATATTCTCATTGGGATTTTCCCTCTTGCTCCTTTCCACGCTGTCTGGAGCCACCAAAGCACAAAGCTGCGGCAGAATTATTTCTTGCCCTGCCCTACTCGTCCAACCAAGTTCCTTCCTGGTGCTGCTGGAGGGGACATTTCATTTCTCTGCAGGGTGTGGGTTTAGCAGGATGACCAATGGCTGTTTGAAAACTGTGGCTGAGGTCCCACCTAAAGTTGTTACCTCAGGCATCCTTTGAAATCTTCAGGAGCTCCTTCAAGGCCCTCGGTGTGAGAGGCCAAGGATTAAAGGATTCAAGTGGTTTCCTCTGTGCTGTGTGGAGACCTCAGATGGTTCATCTGGGGCTGGTGTCCCCTGGCCCTCCCAGGGGCTGCTGAAGGGTCATTGTCTCAGTTCAGGTTCCATGGCGCTGACACCAGGAACAGCTGTCGGCCCCTCTCGTGCCCCTGATCAATAACGTCCCAATCTCGGCGCTCGATGGCATCAATTATTTATCTCTAATTGGATTGGATTCCTCCTTGGTCCCGGCGAATCAATTAATGAGTATTTGCCACCAGAGCTCCTGGTGCCCTCCAGAGAGACTTGTCACAGCAGCACCGGTGGGAGCTGGGGCGGGAAAGGCTGGGAGGAGCGGACGGGAAATCTCCTGGGGGCTCTTCCCTCGCAGGACGGGCAGAGAGGCCGTGGCTGTCGGGCAGCTGAGCTGGGACAGGGCTGCACAAAACCTTTGTTCTCCTTGCAAGACCTTTCCTTGGAAACTGAAGCTCCTTAAGGTCCATGTGGAATGGGGAGAAGTCCTAAGTCACAGAATCCTGGGATGATTTGGGATGGGAGGGATCACCTCGTTCCAATGGCCTGCCATGGGCAGGGACACCTCCCCCTGCCCCAGGCTGCTCCCAGCCCTGTCCAGCCTGGCCTTGGACACTGCCAGGGATCCAGGGGCAGCCACAGCTGCTCTGGGCACCCTGTCAGGGCCTGCCCACCCTGCCAGGGAACAATTCCTTCCCAGTATCCCATCCAGCCCTGCCCTCTGGCAGTGGGAAGCCATTCCCTGTGTCCTGTCCCTGCAGGCTCTTGTAAAAAGTCCTTCCCATCTTTTCTTGGTAGATTCCCTTCAGGTCCTGGATGCCAGCATTGTCCACTCTGAGTTTCCACCACTTCCACCCTGCTATTATAACCTCCAGCCCCTTTCCCAGGGCAGTTGCCCTCGTTCCTGTAACTGAAGGATCCCTGCCAGGATACTCTCCCACGGACGCACAGTTAGGCGGCAGGGATCCCCTGCAGGCCAGCAGCTGCCTTTGATAATGAAGGATCTTTGGGAGCTTAAATGTTCTCCTTCTGAGCTCTGACAATATTTAAGCATGTGTTAACAGTTTAAAGAAGCAACCCACTGGAGGAAGTCTCATTTGTCAGGAGCAGTTGCTCGAAATTTCATCATAACTGAGTTAAGGCAGCCCAGAACGGAGCGGGTTGGAGCGAAGACAGGAGCACTGATGGATGGTTCACACCAGCTGCTCAAGCGGTCCTTTGAAAGCTCCTCGAGCTGAGGTTCTGCAGATCAGCGGCCCTGGCTCCTGAGGGAAGCAGGGCAGCTCCAGGAAGGCAGGATGGGGTTTCTGGACCCTTGTGCAGAGCCATACATCAGCACAAAGCCTGCCAGCAGCGCTCCTCGTCCTCCACATCATCCTTGTGAACCAAAGCGCGGCTTGTGGTGGCTGGGGAGGCTCAGAAATCACCTTCACTTCACACAGAAGAAAATCCACCACGGCAGCTCCAGGAGATCCTCACAGTTCTGCGTTTTTAGCCACAAGGCCATGAAATACCTTTGGAGCCCTAATGTTCCCGATCCCTGGTTCTCTGGGGGACCAAAACTGCTTGGAGAAGTCAAGGATTGGTCCTGAAGAATTGTTCAAATGTTGCTGCAACTGCTAAACCTCAGAACCAGCAAAGACACCGCAAGGAGGTTTTCCTCCAGCCTGTGAACCAGGAGGGCCGTGGAGTTTGGCTGCTCACCAGGCCAGGCAGGGAACAAAATCAGGGAGTCCCTCCTGAAGTCATCCACAAGTTCAGCTCAGCTGTCAGAGGAATCTGAGCAAGGTGAGGGCTTTTGGGGGCAGCCAGGGCGGGGCAGGTCTCGGTGCAAGGCGGGATAGATGGCACAAAGTTCCTTTATCCATCTGGGTTTGTTAAGAATCAAAGTTTTTCCCTATGACTGCATTGAGATGAGGATACTTGAGAACTTCAAAATGCAGGAAATGGGATCTTCATGCCGTGGTGTGGAAGGGCAGAGTGACACGGGTTAAACCTGGTGTGCCATGCAGAGAGCTGTGCCAGCATGGGAAGAGACCACTGGGAACAGGCAGGAAAAAGGGAAGAGCCTCAGCCAAGCCCCCGTGGGTGGGCACACCTGGGACCTGCAGCTCTCAGTGCCCGCTGTCCCCACCAGCTCCATCCAAGGGCTGCCCGCCCTGGCCCACCAGCACTGAGCACCCCCAGCAGGGGAAGGACATTATTCTCCCTTTTGGGGGAGTGTCCTCCCTGTGCCATCCTGAAGCTTTTTAGCACCCTCAGCAGCCTTCCCCACACTGATTTCCAGCAGATGTGGTGCTAATGAGTAACACTGCAATCTCAGTGCCTTAATATAGTGCTGGGGGGCGATAAGTCAGAAATTGCTGTCATCGTTGGGGTGAGGACGATCTGGTCATTGTTCAGAACTGTCCTCCTCTGATGATTACATCAAGGGCAATGCATTTTCTCCCATCTACTCCCACTCTGCTTCCAAATTTAAAGCTATTCAGCCATCAGACACTTCTGGTTTTTCTAAGGGCTTAATAAGAGGCCAGGATGCAGATGTTCAGATAAAGCCCTGACAAATTGCAAGTGGAGGAGCCACGTTCAACTTGACCAATTAGGGGATGCAGGGCAGGAAAGGGCCCCAGCAGCTCTGCTGACCCAGCTGCCACCTCTCCACGTGGTGGAGAGGGCAGAGAGGATGGCTCAGAGCCCAAGCGAATATTGCCACTCAAAGCTGAGAGCTGGAGATGAAATCCAGGGCTTGGGGGGGAGCAGATGGGTGAGGGGATGTCCTGGTTCCTACACTGGCATCTGGGCTGGAACCACGCTGAGATCCCAGGATTCAGCCAGCACAGTCCAGCCAGAGCAGGCCAGGCCCAGGGGAAGCTGCGTGGCAGGGAGCGTGGTTGGGCAGGGTGGGCATCCTGGCGGGGCCGTGCAGCTCCCACCTTCGGAAAGGCTGGGAACGGATGCTCCAGGCTGCTCTCAGTGCCAGCGCTGCCAGGGTGGGCCTGGGGACACCACAAAGCCCAGGTGGGGATTGTAAACTCCATCCTGCTGTTAGAGGGTCTGAGGAACATTCCACGTGGCCCACAGAATCACAGGATTTTTGTGATCCTGAAGCCCTCAGAGACCATCCCATCCAACCATCCCCCAAGGCCACCACCAACCCCTGTCCCCCAGTGCCACACGGCTTTTAAACCCCTCCCTCCCTCCCTTTTGAATCCCTGCTGACCCCACCACTGCCCTGGGCAGCCTGGCCAATGCCTGAGCACCCTTTCAGGGAATAAATACTTCCTAATATCCAGTCTAAGCGTGCTCAGGAAGGGAAGAGTGGAACTGGAATGGGGCAGGAATGGCAGCCCGAGCGTGGGGAGGGGAAACGTGCTGAGACACAGGAGGAAGCATTTCCTGGGAGAGAGCAGAGGGGTGGGAAGGCAGCCCGGGAACAACAAAACCTCTGGCAGTTCTGCTTTGGAAGGAGAGTGGAGGAGTTGGGGGCAGAGCAGGAGAGAGGGCAGGGGTGAAGTGCCAGGTGTGAGATCATTCAAGCAAAAGGAAACATCCCAACACCTGCCTTGGTGTCTGCAGGCAGCTGCACCCATCAGGCCACTTAATTCCAGCATCTGGAGAAGCACTAGGCTAGGAGGGACCCCTGGAGATCTCCAGTCCTTGTCCTGCCAGCTTCCAACATCCCCATTTTGTCCTCCCTGAGAGCCTTGGGAGGAGGAAATCCACCTGCAAGCAGCTCTAGCGGACATCCCCCCTCTTCTGCATCCTCATTTGTACATCACCACACAGTCCTGGGCCCAGACAAACCCTCTTCCCAAACTCCAGAGTGATTCTGGAAGGCAGCTGTTAAAATCTCGCTCTCCAGGCTGCCCAGGGAATGGGCCCAGCCCCACGCCTGGCAGGGACCAAGGGGCGTTGGGCCAACGCTCTCAGGGATTGTTGGGCTGTCCTGTGCAGAGCCAGGAGCTGGATTTCAGAGATCCCTGTGGGTCCCTTCCCACTCAGGATATTCCACAGCTCCGTGCTGGCAGAGCTGGTACAGGCAGGACGATGGAGGAGCCAGCAAAGAGCTGAAAAATGCCTCTGTTACCTGGGGACAAGAGAGAAGCAGAGCTCCAGCAAATCCCCCGGTCCTGGGGAAACGCTGGCTGAGCTCCTTCTCCCGGGCTCTGCTGGACAGCTAAATCCCATCCTAAGCTTATGAAATACCGCCTGCCCTTTATTCCTGGATCTGCTGGATTTGCTGCTGGCCAGAGCCGGCATCTCCGTGGCCCCTCTTCCCAAGCCCGTGGTGCTGGGAGCTGGAAAAGCCCCGCTGGAGCGGATGAAAACGCGGGGGGAGCTCAGGCTCGCTCGCTCGGTGTCGCATGGAATGAAAAGGGGGCCCAGAGCCCGAGCCTGGGGCTGTAAATTTTCCATCAGCGCAGGGCCTGACGTCCTGCTCAGGCGTTTCTGCTGCATCCCCTCCCGGCTCCCGCCGTGGGAATGCGCTGTCACTGTGCCTTGCTGATCCAGGCCTTCCAAAGGAGCGGATTGAACGGGATTTAACTCCACAGATAGCCTGGCAAGGGCGAGATGGCTTAGGGGAAAGGTGGGGGAAATAAGATAGCCTTTGCTTCTGCCCAAGGAAAAGGGAGGGAGGCACGTTTGATACAGGGAGAGGAGGGAAGGGCCCGGCAGCTCTCGCCCCTGGCTTGGGGCAGCACGGGGAAACACCACCAGGAGAAGGTAATTATTTAAATTAACTAATGGCTTCCTTATAGCCTGGGAATAAAGAGCCAGATGTGTCCCAGCTCCTGCCTCACTTCCAGGGCTGCTTTTCCACCAGTTTGTGAACACAGGGATGCGAATCCCAAGCCTTACCTGCTGCCAGCTCCGTGCCCTTCCTCTGCTGTCCATGTTCACCTCCCTGGTCCAGGAACAAATCCATCCCATGTCCAGTCACTCCTTGTCCTCCAAGCAGCCCGTGGCCGGCGGGGAGGGAGCTCTGGAGTGCTCAGCCGGGGTTTGGGATATCACGGCTCAGCTCCCTGGGCTCCCACAAACACCTGCAGCAAGCTGGGAGAGCCAGGCCTGCTCCAGCAGCTCCAGGATGGGGATGGCACCCATGGGGTGACACCCCTGCTCCCTGGCTGCAGGCTCAGTGCCGTCCCAGCATCCAGGATGGCAGAAAAAGGCTCCTCCATTGGGAATAGAGGCTGTGGCTCCAGGTGGGATCAGGCTTTGCAGCACTCTCCCAAAATGAGTTGTTGGAGTGAAGGTTTTGTCTCTGAGTAGAGGGAAAAAACAACTCCTGTGGAAAGCCCCATGATTTTTATCTAGAACAGATTATTTTTGGTTGTTGGAAGTTTTCCTGGCGGACCCACAGAGGGAAAGGGATGACGCTGTTCAGTCATCCAAGTTACAGAGCAGAGGAGCTATGGGCTGGGGGACCCTGGATGGATGAAGGGGGGAGAGACAGAGACCCCACTTCAGAGCTCCCCAGCTCCCTAACACCTCCCTCACATCCTTGTGCTGCCCAAAATCCCTCAGGCAGAGCTTCCCAGACAGCCCCCCCCTCCCAGAGACCCCATCCTCCATCCCTGGGAGCCAGAACCAACCCCGACCTTCTGGGGACGGGGACACCTCTCCCTCCCCTCTCTCCTCACCATCCAGTGCTGACTCCTGCCTTGGCTTCCCCAAATCCTGTAAATCTCTGGCTGCAAATGGTGCTCAGAGCCAGGAGCTGCCCCCTCTCCAGCCCAGGAAGAGGAGGAAACACAGCCTCCTCCTCCTCCCCCTTTTTCAGCTCCCTTTCCCCCATTTGAGCTCTGCTGCGGCTGTGGCAGAGATCCAGGGCTGGGATGCTCCACACCTGCCTCTGGCATCCTCCCATCATTATCGTCCCTGGAATTAGGGAGGGAGCAGGGAGATGGGATGTCCCAAATCACACCCTCTCCATTGCTTTGTGTTAAAACGTCCCACAACACGCTGCAACAAACAGGCAGACAAATAGCTGCGTTAAAATGTGACCCCCACAGCTGCTTTGGGCAGGAATTACCTCAGCAGAATTATCCCTGATACTCACCCCTCCCTCAGCTTCCCTGGAAAAAAAGGGAAAGCCCTGAGCCAGCGGCCCCTGATTTATGTGCTCAATGACAGAGATCACAGAGGAGCTGGTTTTAAACCCTTCCTTAACAGAGATGTGGATGGCAAAGTGGGCTCAGCCCCAGATTTGACCTCCAGCTCCAGGGAAATGATATTCCAGCTCTTCTTCCAGAGCCTGTTAGAATCTGGAGGTGCACAAGAATCTGGAGGTGCACAGGTTGCTCATGAAGTGGGAGAAGGAGGCCCATTGCAGCACCAGCATCTCCTGCTGCTGCAGGAAAACCTTCAATCCCCAGAAATAAACACCTCCACGAGGTTTCCCTGGTCTCAGGTATTGGCCCAGCTTTGAATTCCTAAAGGTGATGCTGGTTTGCCAGCCAAAGGGCTGGAAAACAGGAGTTTGACTTCCAAGGGATTGGTAAAACAGGAGTTGATTTGATCTCTGTTGTTCCTCAGTCAAACCCTTAAGTCTCAATCCATCAATTTAAATAAGGATTATTTCTGAAATGTTTACTACTTCACTCGGTATTGCCATAAACCCTTTCATAGTCAAAAACTCAAACCAGTCTGGCTCAAACCCAATCTATCCAAAATGTAAAATCTGAGGTGTTTTCCTCACCATCTTGTTCTTCCCTCCACAGAGAATCTCTTCTCCAGAATTAAAGCCCTACCCCGCTGTGTTGCTGAAGAGTGAGTGTTCTCACTTGTTGCTAATCTCCAGGATTTTAATTTCATGGCATTAAATTTTAAGAGCATTTTTGGAGTCTTCAGGTGGCCATATGCCTTTGCCATGAAAACCATGAGCTCGCCCTGAGCCACTCTGTGCCCTCCAGCACAGACTTTTATAACCATCCTGTGGAGGAAGATGAAGCTGTGGCTGGCCTGAAGCTCCTCTCCCTTCATCCCTCTCCAAGTCGTCCAGCTCTTCCAAGGTAGATTCCCAAACCTATGTGCGTGAACTCCCAGGGTTTTGGGAAAATAACACCCTACAAAACCATTCTTCAAACCCCCCTTATTCCTCAGCACCCCCTTTCCCCTCCCTTTTCCTGCTGCTATGTGCAGGCAGGGCCTTTCCACACCTCCTGCTTCAGCTTCCAACTGCTCCAAATATTTCCCTGGCATTTTTTTAAATGGCAATTAATGGAAATTAAGACATTCCCCCCACTCCTTTCTTTTAAAACGCTTCCCACTAAAATCACCCTGAGTGCTGAAACGCTGGGCCTGGTGCCCACCAGCAGGAGCAAGGACAACATTCAGGCCTCCCTCCATCCCAAGGAGCCGGGAAGACGGTGCAAAGCACCATGGGCTGCTCTGGAAGCCCATTACTGTTTTATGGAGGTCACCCTCACCTAATTATGCCACTGTTCCTCCCAGCCCCGGCCTGACCCTGCTGATCCTGCAGCGGATTAACATGTCCTGGTCACTTGAGCGTGTGGGGAGCGTCTGCTGCGGGCGGCCAGCGGCCCAGGGCTGCCTGCAGCTCCGTGTTATTCTGACCTCGGCCGTTTTTTTCCGTGGCCGGGCCTTGGAGGACCTGTTGAATGGGGCTTTCATTTGGCTGACCCCCAGGTCAGCTGTTTTCGGAGCATGAAATATGGCTGCGGGTGGACAGGAGGGAAGAGATAAACTCAGCTGAGGAGCCTTAACAGGCCAATGAGCCGTGACTAATGATGATTGGGGTTTGTCTTTCCAGGCCGTAATTTATTGGGCTGCTGACCACTTAGTGCACTGCTCGGGGAATTAACTCCTTCAGGGCAGCAGCTCTGCCCCTTGGGGATTGAGCTGCTCAGCCTTCCCCGCTTCTGCGGGGCCAGCAAACATTTCATTCTGCATCTCTCCCTGCTGTTACACACCTTGGTTGTTTTCTGGTCTTTTTACCACATGTGCCCACAAAAAATGCTTCTTGCAGCTTTTCTCTGGGCAGATTTCCTATCGCCCCAGGCTTTTTTGCAGGCAGAAAAGGGGCCACGAGTCCCGGTGACCCTTTTGGGCAGGCCCATGGTGGCTCCTGGCTGGCAGGTGGGTGGCACGAGC
>NW_008246061.1:571947-580782 GCF_000691975.1 Corvus brachyrhynchos
TGGCGTGTAAAACACGGCTCTTATATCTTCATCAGGGGCTCCCAAAGCTTGCAGCTCTCTCCTGGGAGGACAGCCCCAGCATCCATCTCTGTCATTCCCGGGCAGATGGAGACGGACAGGGATTCTCTGGGCTGGCTGCTGTGCCTTGCACAATGTAGGCTCAGCACTCTGAGATTCAAGCCCCGATTTTGCCTTTGTGTCTCCTTAATGTTCGGGTTTTGGAGCAGTTCATTGCAAAAATTTGGATTTCTTGCTGTTTAGAAAAGTTGACAGCACGAGGAACTCCTTAGCAATGTTAGTTCATTTTGTGGAGGGACCTGTGTCTTCTCCATCATCCTAAAAATGGCATTATAGAAATCAGAGTTACTCTAAAGGCTGAGTTCTGCCTTTTCCTGGCTGGGATTAAAGAGGCTCATTTAGTTTTCAAGTGCCCCAGTTTCCCCACCTGAAAACAAGATCAGGGGGAGGATGCTGCTGCTGCCAGTCCATGGGGTGTGTTTGGGCATCAGCAGGGTGAAAAAGATCCAGCAGGGAGGGATCTGGAGCAGGGAATGCTGCTGACCTTCCTCCTGTCACCCCACACGTGCCTGGGTGCCAATTGGGGTGCTCAGAGCCAGTGCAGAGGAGAAATCCCAGCTTTGGGGAGAGCCCTGGAAGAGCCATTTGCAAACCAGCCCCAAATTGAATCAATTAATTGAATTGTCAGCCGAGCCGTATTTAAGCACTGATCCCATAAATTGAAAGGAGAGTGGCCTCCTTTGGATAATTCCCCTTAAAAGCACAGGAAAAAAGATCTCAGAAGGCCTAGGGGGAGACTGGAAGAGCTCCCCATGGTCCAAATCTATTTCTGCCTTTAAAAAGCTGTAATTATTCCCACATTAAGAGCCATCCTGCCAGAGCAGTTCCACAGGAGCTATTCCTGCAGGAGGAATTCCCAGCAGTGGGCTCCTCCAGGGTGCAGGGACTTCAGCAGGGCCAAGGATCACGGAGCAGAGGGCACCAGATGTCCCCAGGAGCTCGGCAGCAGGCGTGGCTGGCAGGGAGCTGGGATGAGCCTCGCCATGCCTTTGGTGCCCCTCAGGAAAGTTCCCCTGGACATTTGGGGCTGCTTTGGTGCTGATTCGCCGGGACAGGCCATGAACCCGAGCCCTGAAATGGCAGAGGGAGCAGCAAGGCACAGCCCTGGGCGTGGTAATGCCCCGCACTGACCTGGCACTCCTCGAGTTTAATCACCCTGGAACTCATTACTGCAAATTAAAGCAGAGCCTCTCACCCCAGCCGGGCTCACCGAGCATTCCTGGGCAGGCACAGCATGGCTGCAGCTCCTCCAGCCAGCACCTGGGAGAGGATTTCCCTGGGAATCGGGGGTAGTTCAGCAAACAAGCTGAAGTTTGACTCAGCTGAGGGGCTTGTGTTGGGCTTTGCAGGCAGTTCTGTAAATAAATGGGTTCGGCAGAAGGGCTCTGAGGAGGTGAGTGCTTTACATTGAAATTCGTGGCAGAAATTATTAATAATTAGAAGAAATTGCAGGTAGAGCCTGGGAACTTGTGTGCTCATACCTTCCCATTTCCAGATTTCTTTCTAACTACTTTTCAGAAACTCAAAAAATAGAAGAGTTATTGATTTCTCTGCTCTTTTTTTTTGGCAGAAAGAATCGATTTTTGGAAAGAAAGGAAGCAAGTGCCTCTTCCCCTGCCCACGCCAACTCCCTGGCAGCTCCTGGGCTGCCCGCCCAGCATCATCCAGCGCAGCATTCCGGCTCCTGTTTGATGTCCCCTGGCCAGAGCCCTTCCTGCCGCTGTCGCTGTTATCACTGAGCGGTGCCCGGGCAGCAGAGGCAGAATCCCCGCTGCTGCCGCAGGTGCGAGACCACACACGAGCAAACCTGTCCTGCCAGACGGGAGGGACAGGAGGGGTGCTCGGGGTGGCTGAGGGATGGCAGCCGGTGGGGAAATGGAGATGTGAGAAATGTGAGACTGACTGAGCAGAGAGGAGAGGGGGAGAAAATGCAGAAAGAAGGGGGAAAAGAAGGGAAGGCTGGGAAATTGAGCTCCCGCATACCGGGGTGGGTGCAGCCCCTGGCGGCTCTGCAGCCCCGGTGATTAGCCCAGACATGATCCAGCCTCGGCTGGCCTGCGGCAGGGTAAGAGGTCAGCAGCTCTGATAAAACAGAGCATCTCCAGCTCCTCCTGGGGGGTGAGGCGGCTCAGACCGCGCCGGAGAGGTCTCGGCGCAAACGGCCTTGCAGCCCCCAAACCCACCACTGGCCACCGGGCTCAGCTCGGCTTGTGCCCGCCAAATGGGCCCATTTGGGGGCGGATGAGCCTTGCAAAGGAACGAGGCAGCTGCTTCTTGCTGTGCTGTGGGGGCGAGGCGCGGGGAGGCGGCGGGCGGGGCGCAGCGCGTCCTTGGGCGGCGGGGCCGTTACCGGCCGCTGCCAGCGCCGGGGCCCTTACCGGCCGCTGCCCCCGCCGGGCCCTTACCTGCAGCTGCCCCCGCGGGGCCCTTACCTGCAGCTGCCCCCGCGGGGCCCTTACCTGCAGCTGCCCCCGCGGGGCCCTTACCTGCAGCTGCCCCCGCGGGGCCCTTACCTGCAGCTGCCCCCGCGGGGCCCTTACCTGCAGCTGCCCCCGCGGGGCCCTTACCTGCAGCTGCCCCCGCGGGGCCCTTACCTGCAGCTGCCCCCGCGGGGCCCTTACCTGCAGCTGCCCCCGCGGGGCCCTTACCTGCAGCTGCCCCCGCGGGGCCCTTACCTGCAGCTGCCCCCGCGGGGCCCTTACCTGCAGCTGCCCCCGCGGGGCCCTTACCTGCAGCTGCCACCGCGGGGCCCTTACCGGCCGCCCCCACCGCCGGGGCCTCGTGGAGGGCAGATCCTGCCCGCGCCGGAATTCCCGGGCCGGCCTTGTAAAAGGGGAGCTGCATGGAAAAGAGAGGGGGAGATGTTTAACAGAGACAAGACCTGGCGATCAAGAGGAGAGAGGAGCATCCCAGCACGTCAGCTTAACCCTTACAGCACCGATTTCCGCGCCTCTGCAAAGAAATCCCGGCACGGAGTAGAGCAGGCAGAAAATACCCTCCAAAACCAACCCAGCTTGGGGTTTGGAAGGGGAAATGCAGTTTCTCCTACCCTGAAGCCTGTGCTTTCCTCTCCCATGCTCTGGGCAGCAGCTCGCAGCCCACAGGCAGGGTGTGGGTGGCTGGGAAATCGTTAACTGTGCTGCAGATGCTTGGGTGAGTTTGGATAAACAGCCTGCTGTTGTTCTGCACATGGGAGTTACTGTAGGAGCTGCTGAAAGGCTCGGGATTTATAGCCTTGGAAAATGATTTATTTTGGTAAGCCCACAGCTGATGCAGCTGGGGAAGCACCAGTGTGGGATCTCCCTGCGCTGCATCAGCGCCACCAGAATCCCTTAAGGAAAGGGAGAAATGCTGGGACAGGAAAAAAGCCACAAAAGCTGCTGCTGCTCACCGCAGTGTGCGGATCTGTGCCCTCACACAGCCCTGGAAGTGCCCCAGGCCAGGCTGGATGGGGCTTGGAGCAACCTGGGACAGGGGAAGGTGTCCCTGCCCATGGCACTGGATGAGGTTTAAGGTCCCTTCCCACCCAAACCGTTCCACGATTCTGGGATTCATTTGGGCACAGACCCAGCCAACCCTTCCCGTTTCCAGAATGAACACAAGCAGCCTGGGGATCAACAACCCCCGATCCCAAAGCACACCCTCAGCACACAGGCAGCAGCCGCTTTCTGGCTCTCAAAGCTGTCCCAGGTCTTTCAGGATCACTCCTTTGATCCCTTTTTTTCCTGGGAAAGTGCTGGCTTGGGGTGGATCTGCCTCTGCTGTCTCCCACTCATGGCACCCTGGGGGCCTCCAATTCCTTCACATTCTCCCCACCCCACCAGGAAATCCTGTCCCCAGCAATGTCAATGATGAGGTTTTGTGGTGGCAGGATCACGCTGGAGAAGGAAACCCTCCCAACCTGACAGCAGCACCTTGCAGGGCTGTCATTTCTTCATCCACAGCATCATTTTGGGGTCTGGAACTGTAGGAACTGAGGCTCAGCCTCCCTTAAATCCAGCCCCTACCCAGAGATGCTTTTACTGCAGGATTTCTCTGAATTTACCTCACTGGAGCTCACAGCCATGCAAAATCTCAATCAACACTGAGTTGTCCCACCTGCAGCATTTCTCCTCTGCCCCTGGGGAGTTTTGGGAGGTACCAGTCCTTGGTGCCAGTCGTTTCACACCCCCCAGGCCTCAGCACTCACGTTCTGGTGAGAAGCTGCTGCCTCTGGAATTCTCTCCAACTCGTGTCACTCGTGGGACAGGCTGCAGTAAATCAGCTCACGGCCTGACGAGCCCTGTCCCATCGTCTCTGATGGACAGAAACACTTCCTGTAGGAAGCACCTACTCCCTCCACCCTTTTTTATTAATTAGGGATCCCACTGAGTTAAAAAGGGAAGGAGTTCTGTCTGTGAAGTCCCTGCAGGAGGAATTTACACTCAGCAGGTCTGAAAAGCAAAGCCATGCTCCGGGGTGCTCAGTGCAGCCCCAGCTGTGTCCCCCCAGGACAGACACCCTGGGATGGGCTGGAAGGGGCAAAACCCTCCCTGCCTACCTTAGTCCAGGCATGAGGGCAGCTGATGTCCCCTGGAGCCGCTGTGGCTGACCCTGCCTGCAGCGCTGCAAACCAGGTTATTCCCATTCCGAAGGGTGAAACTCTGCAGAGGAGCTGAAGTGTGAGAAGCAGCGTGGGATTCTCAGATGGAGCAGGACATTTGGGCCAGGGACGGCAAAGAGCGAGCAGGACGTGGAGCTGTTCACTCACCCTGGTGTCCCAGCCAGCCTGGATGGGAAATAATCACAACTTTCCTCATTGGGCACCCATCCATCACCCTCCAGTCCCACACACCCAGCAAGGGGCATCACCTCGAGGGCAGATCTACCTCTTTGGTCCCAGCCGAGGGAAAAACTGGCAGAACAGCTGGGGGACTCCCACATGAATAATCAGAGGTTACCAAAGCCCTCATTAAGCAAACCAGGCTTGGCTTTCCAAAGGATGGGTTGAAAGGCAAATGTCTCCTGTTACAAGTGCAGTGTCCAGAAAAAGAATAATCCCTGCCTGCTCCAGATAAGGGCAAGGGTAGGTATGCCTGAAATATTTCTATTACTTCAAAGTTCATAAATCTATTGGTTTAAAACTGTCAACAAGAAAGAGGAAATATGAGCTACAGACGTGGTTATCACCAGGAAAGGAATTTCCTCCAAAGGGAGAGCAAGACAGTAAGGCCAGGAAAGAGGGACAGATAGGGAAATAGCTCTATGAGATATGTCAGGAGTCTGGATGAGCCTGGCCTAGGAATATCTTTTCATTGACTCCAGCGGACTCTGTCTGTGCCCCAGCACAAAAGGATGGTGAGGGAAGACTCATTTTACAGTCCCCAGCTGAAAAAGCCAGGTGGTAGAGGCTGTCTGGGTTTATTGGTGTTGTTTTGTTGGGTTGTTTTGGATGGGTTTTTTTAAGCCTTTGAAATATTTCAGGATTTTGTCAGAAAATCCCTGACCCTGCTTTTTGGTAGGCTGAGCTGGTGTTCCCAGGGGGAAAAGTCACCCAGCAAAGAGGTTCAGTGGTCTGGGAAAGAGACTCCAAGGACCTTTGGCCTCAGACGGAGAGGGCTGCACGGCAGAAAGGAAGAGGGAGAAGGGGAAGCAAGGACTGCAGGAATGGGCCCTGGAGTCTGCACTGGACACTGTTTGCACAGGGGGAAATTGAAATCAACCCTCAGCAGCAGCTTTTCCACCCAGAAGCATCCAGACCATGAGGGGCACTCAGTTTTCCTGCCTCAACATTGGAGCTCCCCAAACACAGCCCCCGTTTAACCCCCTGAGCTGTTCATCCCCCCCAGTCACTGCACACCCCTGGGGCACCGCTGCTGCGCCAAGGAGACCTGAGGGACTGCCACCTCCCCAGCAGGAGAAGGCAAAGGGCAGGAGCTGCACGTGGAGCAGGCACTGGCACTGCTCCAGAGGGGATGGAGCACCCCGGGGAAGAGTCACGGACCAAAACATGAAAATGGGTGCACCCTACAGGTGGGCCAACAAAGCCTCCAGAGGTGAAGAGCACCAGAGCTGTGTGTGCTCCCTGCCAGTGCTGCACACTGGGCACCTGGGCTGTCACCTTTACTGTCCCCACCAGGGCTGGATGGTCACGGGCTGGGCCCAGACATGGCTCTGCCTGGAGCTGGGAATCCTCCGAGCACTCCTGTTCCCAGAGCTGTCAGGGCAGCGCCAGCCCCACCAGGAACAGCTTCAAACAAGCGCGGGCAGCAGATAAAGGCTCAGAGAGGTCACTCTCACTGCCTCCTACCTGCGAGCAGCACCATCACACCCCGCCTGAATTTCGTCCTTTGGATGTCTGAGAATGAGTCTTTAATAAACCCCATCCTTCCCCTGCTTTTTCCCTCCTCCTTTTATCTCATTCTGAGTCACCACCGTGTCTCAGGGCAGAGGTCCCTGTGCTCCCCTCTCCCTCGATAACCCAGCCCTGCTCTGCTCCGTGGCTAAGCAGTAACTTGCTCCTAGAAGAGTGTTTACATTTGAAAATAAGTCCAATTACACCAGCCCATCTAATAGTCCTCTCTGTATATGTTACTGAGTACTTAGGGCCATTTTTCTCAAAGCCATTATGCTCATGTGATTTTCCTCAAAGCCTTTCGAGGGGATTTTGTTTTGACAGCAGGGCATTAAGGGGGTGAAACTGATAGCATAAGTACCACTTACAGACTTTGATCAGCTTGCCTCATAATTCTCTTGGAGAAAGTCTTGTATATATTAGAGAAGGAAATTAATTTTATTGCCGCCGTGGCTTTTTTTTCCCTGCCAGTTACATCCAAGCACTTGTGCTCAGATTTTTTTTTCTTTCTTTTTTTTTTTGTTCTTTTTTTGGCAAGCCCCTCGTGTTCATAGCTGGAGCACAGATTGGGCTGTCCTCCTCCCAGGAGAGAGCCAGCATGGCTTGGGCCCTCATCCCCCTTCCCAGGAGGATGTTCCCTCTGATATGATCCCAACCAGGTAATGAGAGACTTTCAGACCTCCTCCATCCCATGCACTGGGTCTCAATGTTGTACAGATAAATTGCAGCAAGAATATACAAATTTTGGTCTGTAAATACAAAAAAATAAGCAGATGACTGGGCTCCTCTCTTCATTCAATATCATGAAATCATAGGATAATTTGGGTTGGAAGGGACCTCACAAATCATCCCATTCCACCCCTGCCATGGTCAGGGGCACTTTCCACTATCCCAGGCTGCTCCAGCCCCCATCCAACCTGGGATATCGGCTTTTCCCCAATTCAGAAAAGGAAAAAAACCAACCTTTCATTTGTTTCTCTTGAGTCAAAGATCCATTCTTCCTCCCAGCCAGGCCCCTGCCATCCTCACACCCAAATTTCTCTTCTTGCTCATCCTGGAGTGACTGTTCCCTGCATTTTCAGCTCTAGCACTAGCTTTATTCTGGGTTTTCTTCTCCCTTGGACACTTCCAGAGATCCAGGGGTAGCCGCAGCTTCTCTGCGCCAGGGCCTCCCCACCCTCACAGGGAACAATTCCTTCCCCATATCCAACCTAAACCAACTCTCTGCCAGTTTGAAGCCATTCCCCCTCGTCCTGTCACTCCAGGCCCCTGGAAATGAGTCTCTGTCCAAACAGGGATCCAGGAACTGCATCAGAAATAAGAAAAAGCCCACAGAAATCGGTGAGGAAGACCTGTAACTCAGCAGAGGCCTAACCAGGCCCTGTCTCTGGATCAGCTGCCCAGCCCAAACCCAGCTCCCAGGTGAGCCTTTCATAGCAACGTTTAATGTTTAATCCCTGCCCAGGTCGGCCAGGCCAGCAAAGAGAGGGAGCCTTGGAATGTCCCTGGAATCAGGACGCTTCCAGCCATCCTGGGCCCTGTGACAGGGTGACACATCTCTGACAGGGCCTGAAAGGAATCCCCCTCTCCATCCTTGCCCTGCTCCCTGCCAAATCCCCGTTGGAATCGAGAGCGGAAATGTTTGTGTGGAGCGAGCAGAGCTGGTTGGAAAATTTTTTGTCAAAACAGATTTCCATCACAAAGTGACACCCTGGTGGCTTTGGCAAATTTCTGTTCAGGAGCAAAGTGGAGAGAGAAAAAAATGTAAATGTCAGCGTGGCCTTTTGACATTTTCCCCAACGCAAAGGATGGGCTTTCTTGCTTGGGAGTGACTTTTCCTTGACATTCATTTTCTACATTCAGCTCAAAACAAATCAGCCTTGCTACCAAAATGGAATTTGTTGACTACTCTAAGAGGCTTTTTCCTTTTGGAATTGAATATGCAGAATTTCACGGAATGGTTTGGGTTGGAAGGAACCTCAGAGATCATCTCGTTCCCACTCCCTGTCGTGGGCAGGGACACCTTCCACTATGCCGGGCTGCTCCAGCCCCCATCCAACCTGGGATATCAGCTTTTCCCCAGTTCAGAAAAGGAAAAAAACCAACCTTTCATTTGTTTCTCTTGAGTCAAAGATCCATTCTTCCTCCCAGCCAAGCTCCCGCCATCCTCACACCCAAATTTCTCTTCTTGCTCATCCTGGAGTGACTGTTCCCTGCATTTTCAGCTCTAGCACTAGCTTTATTCTGGGTTTTCTTCTCCCAGTCCTGAGTTAGCATCAGACCCCTCAGAAAAAACCCCAAACAAACCAAAAGCAACTTGGGCACCACATGTACACCTGGAATCCAGCAGGTGTGAAGTGTGTACCTTGAGATCACTGCTGATCTCTGTATTCCCAGGATTTCTCCCAGGGCACTCAGCAGCA
>NW_008246061.1:580867-648417 GCF_000691975.1 Corvus brachyrhynchos
CCCCCTCCTCCAAAAAAAAAAAAAAAAAAAAAAAAAAAAAAAAAAAAAAAAAAAGTCTGGAGAAAAATCAACTGTGCCTTCTATAAAACCAGCTCCAGTTGTTCAGCACGGGCATTGTCTGGTGAAACATGATCCACTTTTTCCTCTCTGAAATAGGTTCCCAAAGCAATTGGGAATTTCATTCAGGAGACTGTAATGTAGCTGCATTTTGCTTAAGCTTAACCAGCTGCAGGGAAGTGTCTCCTCCACGCCGGCTGTGTGGCCGTGTCCTGCTGCCAACAGGCCGTGGATCCGCAGGGATTGATCCCCACCACATAGCTCCAGGGGCTAGAAAGGGCACTTGGATGTCTGTCCTGGAGAGCTGCAGCTTGCTGAGGCACATGGCACATCATTTCTTTCCTTGGAGTGCAGAGCTGGACTCACCCCAGCTCTGGAAAACGGGGAGCTGGGACGCGGCTCTGTCACCGCAATATTTCCCGGCCTCTTTGCTGTAATGGAAAAGGCTCAAATCCACTCCTGTGTGAGCTCAGCAATACAGCTCCAACACTGAGTGTTGGCACTGCAAGTCAATTCTGGAATGAGCCTGGAAAACGAGCCGCTCTCAACAAAACCTCCCCAACCTCAGCTTTTTTAGACACCAAGTGCCAGCAGACACAGAGCATCATGGCACAGGCAGAGCTGTGGCCTTCACTGTGCCACCCTGCACAGCCAAGTTCTCAGCCCACAATGATCAAATGCTCCCAGAGCTGTGGAGGATCCATGAGAGATAACCAGGGAAGGCAAGTCTGGAATCAGGAGCTTCAAATCCCTGTGCAGGTCTCACGAGGAATTCCAGGGGGACTCAGCGGCTCAGACAAAGATTGCGAACAGCCAGGCAAAACCTTGATTCTTTACCCAGCCAAAGCTGATGAAACCTCTGCCTCCTCATCCCCACATCTCGCCCACGTGCACTAAATTCATCTTGCTAGAAACTACCTAAATGTTCCCACAGGGACTTTCCGGGCAGCTCTGCTCTCCAGCACACAAAGCCAAGCCGTGCTCAGGTCCTGCCTTGCCCAGGAGCACCGGAGGTTTGAAGCTGGTGCCAAGGATTTCCCTTGGCTTTGCAGCTGATTCCAGGTTAGGGCCAAACTCCAGCTGTGTTTCACCACAGGCAAGACCCAGGATCATTGCCTTCCATCTTGGGGGAATTACACCACGAAATAACATCTCAACACCAAGGTTTGGGGAAGAGAACTCAGTGCTTAGACCCAAAAAGTGACATTTTGTGGCCCTCTGGGTGTATCCTGGGAGCAGTGGGATTTACCAGGGGGTTACAGGCTGCTGGCCCTCCCTGGTGTGATGAAAATCAGCTGCTGAGGGCAGCAGAAAGCACTTTAGATAAGAGGTCAGCAGAGGGGAAAGAGGAGCAAGGCTGGGGGATATTTGATGCTGTCAATCGCAGATCTCACAGGGCCCTGTGGAAAAGGCTGGAATTCAGCGAGCTGGGAGCATCCCAGCGCTGTCCCTGCAGGCAGGACAGCCGTGCTCTCAGCTCAGGTGGCCCTGCTGCACTTCAGGAGCCTCCCAGGGGAAGGTGCCCGAAGCCCACAGCCAGTGACCCTCACAGAGAAATCCAGGCTGCCAATTTATTGATAACATCAACCAACACCTGAGCACTGCCTGACACGGGTGGGGGCAGCAGGGGATGCTTCCCAAAGTCCCACCTGGCCTCACACTTCCCTCGCTGCCACTTCCAGGTGCTTTCAGCAAGGACAATCGATGTGTCCCAGCTCTCCCTCCCTTTGCTGACAAATGAGAACTTCAGAGCTTCGCCTGGGGTCAAGAGCAGGGGCTGTGCTGACAGGGCAGGGAGGAGGAGAGGGCCCAGGCTTCCTGCTCATAGGAGCCTTTCAGCAGTGACTTTCTTGGGTAAAAAAGCAAAAAGAGGGGGGACGGAGCTGAAGAGGTAATTAAACAAACACACTCAGTAGAGCAAATTGTTGGAGCCCAGCAGAGCAGCATTGGAGCTAACAGAGAATCCAGCACTAAACACCAGTCAGGATATTTAATGGGATCATTTGTTCCCCAGAAAAGCATCACTGTCAGGACGTTCAGAGTGCAGAATCCCAGTCCTTGGGAAGGGAAAGCTGATGCCAGGAATTTGTGCGGCCCATACTGAACACCTCCAAGGAAAGGCACACAACTGTGGAGCAGGAAACCCCTGCACAGGTTTGATGACAGGGCAAGCACAGGGAAAGGAGGGAAAGGAGCAATTCTATCCCTCCAGGACACCAGAAAAGTTACTCACAGGGCTGAGGTTCATGCAGGAGGGAGGCTGGAGACAAACTGCCCACAGCACACAATGCAGGGCACAAATTCCCTGCAGCACATCCAGAGTCCATCCAGGAGAGCAGGGACATCCCAAACACAGGCCAGGCCAGGGGCAAAGGCTCAGAGCTGCCTTTCAACAGAGCTCCAGGGCTGGGGGAAGAGGACAGATGGGTGGAGGCCACAGGTGAGCCTCATCAGGTTAATTAAGGGCAATTAATGCCTCAGGATGACAACTTGCACCTGCTCCTGCTGTGGTGTCTGTGACAGAGCAGAGCCTCTGGGGGGAAATCCATCTGAGGAAACACCTCCCAAGGGCAACAGGGAGCTGGGCTCACCCCACTGCCAGGGCTGCTCAGGCTGGTGGGGCCAGCAGAGGGACCTGCTGGGGTGGCACAGGGGACAGGCGGGGAACGCCACAGTGAAAGTCACTTCTCGCTGTCCCACACGGACCTGGGAGTGTGGAGGATGCTGCACCTGCACTTTTCCCAGATGAAAGCCTTCCCTTGGAGCTCTCCTTCCCAACCCACACTCTCCCAAAGCTGGGTGACTCTCCTGGGCACCAAGCCAGCTCCATTCCCAAGCTCACAAGGCTCAGCTCTGGGCACCTATGCAACAGAAAGGAGAAAAATTTAGGAGAAGCCAAAATTTAGGATAACTCCCAAACACAAGTTTTGGAGCACGACCGGACTTTGAAGGGGCACAGATTTGTGCAGCCTTAGATTTAAATCAGTGCTCTGTGTCATGTTCAGGGAACTGCAAATCAGACGTGGTTTGGGGCCTCAAAGATAATTTCAGCTCCACCAGGATAGCAGAGGGAAACAGGCAGGGGAGGAGGGAGCTCCGAGCACTATCTGCTGATTCCTGCACTTTCCAAGAGCACCTCGAGGTATTGTACAGCAGAGGGAGGCCTTCGGAGCCGCCTTTGACTGCGCGCCAGGCCTGGGCCGTGGGCTGCTTTGTATTAATTTGTGTAACTTCAGGAATAAACTGTGCTTGGCTTGTCTATGAATTTTAAACGAATTGTTAACACGTTTTTATGAATGGAGGAGGAGGTGCTGGCCGGGGAGGGTGCCTGCTTGTTGTTTCAAGCAGAGGAAATCAATCATGGTTTTTCGCAAAATAAAACTTTATTGAGCTGTAATAAACAGATACTTCCAAAAAACACTTCAAACCACAGAACCAAGGGGAAGGTGCTTCAGTGCTTCAGCACAAAGTGCAGGTCAGTGAAGGAATCTCTAGATTAAAGCTCCTTTTAATCCCTCCTAACATCAGGAAAGAAGATGTGTAAGTGTGCTGGGGGGTGGCTGGATGGCGGGTGGGAGATGAGCCCACAGCCGATGTCTGGGCTTAGCAAGAGACCCCACAGAGCTGCTGCCTGGGGCCAGCTCGGAGATGCTTCCATGCAAAAAGGACTTGATGATCTTCGTAGTCTTTTCCAACTTAGCAATTCTGAGATGCTCTGCAGGGCCAAAGGCTGCCTGGGACTGTGACACAGGAGTAGCACTGCCTGTGCTCTCTGCTCCCACCCACCCTCTCCCGGCCTTTCCAGAGGTTTTCACTCATGGGGGGGTTGGGAAACACAACCTCCCACATCTATTTCTCCATCCCCTTTTAGCAAAGGGGCTTCTCCCTGGGGTTGTTGCTGGGGAATAGGGAAAACGGGAGGTTTTTCCTGTGCAAATCTGAATTAAGTCAGCTTTAATTGAGAGCAGAGGAGCAGCTCTCACTTTGGTGAGTCCCTCTCCCTTCTGTTACCCACTGCCAGCTGCTTTTGGGAAAATGGGGACACAGAGCTGCAGATAAGACCCCTGTGCTAAGGGGAGGCCATTTCAGGCCTTTCAGCAATTTCAGATTGCTCCTCTCCCTCTGTTCCACAGCCTCAAGGATGAAAAGCTTCCGATGGCTGTGATGAGAGAGAAAAGAAAGGTGAGAGACAGAGACCTGCAGGTGTCCAGGGTCTCCAAGGCTTTGGCTTCTCCTGGTGTGGAATGAAGGCAACTTCCTGTCCATGTAACAGAAGTTGAAATAATAGGGAACAAAAAGGAGATCCAGGCCAAGAGAAACCCCGAGGTGAGGAAGTTCACAGCGCTGCCTGTTCCCGCAGGCTGAGCTCTTCAAAGCCAAACTCTCCCAGCCAGGAGACAAACCAGTCCTGCTCCTTTCCCTCCCAAAAACCCCGGCCGTTCATCTTGGAATGGGAAACTGGGACTGGAAAACCAAGGGGCTGGCTCTTGGTGCTTCCATTAGGTTTGTGTTATGGAGTTGTTCATCAGAGGTCCTGCAGGCTGAATGACCAGTCCCTGGATTGCTTCCAAGGATTATTTCAGCTTTTCCATATTTTCTAGGCCTCGGTTTGAACGTGTGACTTGGGCCAGCGCGCTGATGGATGTTGCTAAAAATGCACGCTGCCCCCCCCGACTCCTCTGGAAAAAATGTGTTTTGGAATGTCTCTGGATTACTTTTCATCAGGAGCTTCTGGAGATCGACGGGGTTTGTTGCTAAAATCAACCTCCAAGGCAATTCCCTGCCCCCCGTCCGCGCGTGTTGGCTGCGTTTTTGTGCTGCTTGAGGGCAGGAGATGAATTTTCAGAGCTCATGAACAGAACAAGGCAAACACAACCTTGTTCCTTCGCCTGGTTTTCTGTGCCTTTGTGTCTCCAGGCCCTGATGGGGAGTGGCCTGGGGTGGGATCGTTTTTGTGGCATCTCCGTCCTGATGCTGCTGGGTGGGATCCTCATCCCCAGGTAACACCATTTCCCCAGGGTTATCCCAGCAGAAAATGAGCTTTTCCATCTCACCTGGTGCTGAACACCGAAGCGGGGGGGACACAGCAAACCTGTCCTGAGCTGCTCAGAATAAAGGAGGGATGGCCACTCTTGTCCCATGTGGTTCATCCGTCCCACCCGAGGCAGGGATGGACTGAATTCCCCAAGGAATCACAAAATCCAGAGCCAAATTTGTGCTGTCCAGGGCTGCACAGAGCCCAAGACACCTTAAAGCCAAAAAGCACAAGGTTTATTTGTGAATTTTACAGTCAGAACCAGGTGCTCGAAGCCAATGGACCTGAGACGTCAGCAGCACCAAGGCACCAAGCCTCAGATCATTTCAACATTGCAAGACTCGAGGCAGAGAAAGACAATTTCCAACAACCCCAGTCTGCAAGAAAATTCATTAAAAAATATGACAGGAAAGAAAAAAAATCTAAAAAAGAAGAAATAAAGGTGGGGTTTTCACTCTGTGGCTCCTGAGCTTGTAGGAGGTCACATTTTCCGGTGATTCTCTGCGAGTGTCAGAAATTGGCTTTATTTAAAGAAAATGAAAGTTCAAGTAATTACAGGGCTGCAGGAGCCAAGACTCTAAGAAAAACACGGAGTATTTTGAGAGCTGGCAGCGCTGCCTGTGGAAAAGGAGTGAGTCACAGCGTCCTTTTGGACTCGTGCGTGGGGGAAGGAGACCAGCAGGGCTCGTGTGGCTGGAGCCCACTGGCCACCTCCCCAGCACGGCTCCGACACAATCCATGGGTGCTGGAGTGGCCGGGAGCAGGGATGCAGAGCCCAGGGTGCCCTCAGCCACCTGCCTGAGGGGCAGGAGGGACAGAAATGTGGCAATCTGGGGGAGAAGGAGATGGGGAGGGGGAGTCCCTGGAGGGATTCGCTGTGAACCAGAAGCTCTGAGCCCTGCAGGGAGGAAAAATCCCTCTTTTTCTGGGCAAAGACTTGGAAATAGCTGGTCCTGCTTGTTCCTTTTCCTGCCTGGTGCCAGCAGAAAAGGGTAGAGGGAGGATCAAGCCCTCAGGCCCAGGTGGCCCAGTGGGAGCGAGGGCATGTTCAGCGTTGCTGGAAGAATCCGGAGGGTATTTCAGCAGTCACAAAGCTGGTTTGTTGTTTCCCTTGTAGCCAATGTCCTTCCAGGCTGCCACCTCGTCCCTGGCAGCTTTGTCCTGCCTGTGTCCCTGGGCTCAGAGCATTTGAGTTAAACTGATTTTCCAAAGGGAGTCCCTGAGAGTCAGAGAAACTCCTCTGCTGTTCCGTGTTGGAACAGGGAAGGGCATCTCAGGAGCTGGGTTGTGTCTGGAGGAAGAACCAGCCCCTGTCTCACTGCAACATCTGTCCAGGTGTCCCAGGGCACGCACAGCTGGATCAGGAGGCCTCAGGAGCTCTTGCTGAGGTGGCAGAGGAGTCAGGGAAAAGCCCCTGGCTGGTGGTGCAGTGTGTGGGAAGAGGACAAACAGAGCCAGGCAGGGAGCCGGGGGGTGGGATGGCCTGGGAGAGCAGCTGAGCACTCCCTGAGCATCCAGCTCCCCAAATCCGTGCTGCAATCCATCCCAGGGGAATGGGGCAGCCCATGCCGGGGGGTGTTCCAGCTGCACAGGCAGTCAGCTCCCCGCTGATATCCCTCTGCCCTCCTTCCCAGCAGAGGGAGTTTGGGATTGATCCTGCCTTGATCCAACCTGTTGTGTCCAGACCGGGGTTGTTGCCTGATGAAACTCACATTAAATACGGATTTAAAAATTCAGATGCTGCTTTCAGATGTGCTGCAGCTCCCAAGGAGCTGTCACCGGCATCATGGCAAAGGAAGGATTCCCTTTTATTTCCTTTCCCGTGCCAGCCCAGGGAGCAGGGGGACAGCTCTGCCTCAGCTCTGCTTCACACCGCTGGTGCTGATCAGGGCAGCCGTGAGTGCACAGTTAATTACCTGCAGAGAACAGTGCGGCCAAGGTCCCTGCACCGGGGCAGGACGAGCCTGGAGAATCCCAACGCTCTCTTTGTGCTGGGTTTGTGCTGGGTTTGTGGCTGTAGTGGAGGGGGTTGGGCTCAGGAGCTCAGGGCTGGGGACATGGTGACAGCAGCCGTGACGGGGCTGAGGCTCCCCTGGGACACCAGAGAGGAGCCCAGGGAGTCCTGGAGATTCCAGCAGCTCCCTGTGGCTGGGGAAGGTCTGAGGAACGAGCTGTCCTGCCAGAGGCTGGGTGATTTCACTGCAGTCCTATGAAGGCCACCCTCAAAGTCACGTAACTCAGTCGCTTTTGTACCCAGACTGAACTCGTTTTCCCCCTCACTGCTGTTTAATTGGCTCCACAGGACCGAGAGCTCCCGTTCTGTCTTGCAGCACTGAAGACACCAATGATTCCATCTAATTACAGCCATCCTGGCTCTGGGACTGGCGGATCCTCTGGCATTATTTATGTCACCTGCTTTTCTCCTACACGGGGCTCCAGCCAGCTCCACTTGCTTTTTTTAGCAAGGCACATTTCATTTTTCACTCCCCACTGTCATCCCCTTCCCTCTCTCATTCAGAAACTTCACCCACTCCTGTCCCAGCCTGTCTCTCCCTGCTGCCCTGCACCATAAATCAGCATTAATTATGCTGCTAAAATCCTCTCCATCACTCATTGTCCTCATCATTATTATTTATCCCACCTGAAGGTGGCACAGGCAAACTCAAGCTCCTCCTCAATCCTAGGAAGGATTTTAATGGGTTTATGGGCTTGGCAACCCAACTGCAACACCTGAGGCAGAGTTTCCTAATGGGGCTGCAGCTGCCGGGTTCTGCATCATGGAATTGCGGAAGGGTTTGGGTGGGAAGGGACTCTAGAGCTCATCTTGTTCCACCCCCCTGCTTGTGGGCAAGGACATCTTTCAGTACACCAGGTTGCTCCAAGTCCTGTCCAGCCTGGCCTTGGACACTTCCAGGGATGGGACATCCCTCAGGCTGGGTCTGTTGGTCCCTTCAGGATGATTCCCAGCCTGCTCCAACTGTCCCTTCATGGGTGGGGTCAGGATGAGACACTCAGACTCACATTTCCCTTGCCTTGGGATCACTGTTCCCAAGGCTGTGTGTTGGAGTCACCTAATTCAAACCTGCATCCTCACCTGTGTCTGCAAAAACACCTCACAGACAAATCCAGTCTGGGATTTTCAGGCTGGTTAAGGTGCCAAGTGTTCATCATTGTTGCCCTCTCAGTTATCCCATAAACGGAAGGGGTTGAAGCTCAGTGATTCTGGACAGTGCAGCAAAAGCAGTGCGTGTAAATAAACAAACCATGCAGCTTTCCCTCCTCTGCCTCCCCCGGGCAGGACAAACAAATGTAAGAACTGAACTGAAGCTGAAGGTGTTGGAAGCCCTCTCTCCTTCCTGGAACAAACCCAGCTCCAGCAAGGTGGCAGCTCCTGCTTTGGAGAAGGTCCCCAAATTGCCACTGTGCTGAAATTCCAGCTCCCCCTTCCCTGGTGTCACACCTCTCCCCTCACACCTTCTGGATTTTCCACTCCACCTCTCCTGTGCAGCAGAGATGGAACAAGCTGAGCCCAGCCCCCAGGAGTGACAATGCCCGGGAATATCGATCCTCACACTTCTCACTCCGCATGGACACGGCACCACTGGATCCCCGACCTTCAGCTGTGCCTGGAGCCTGTGAGCTCCCACCCTGGAGCCTGAGAGCTCCCACCCTGTCCTGCAGGCCGGGAACACCGTGTCCAACAGCCTGGGAGCAGGAGAACAGCCCGGCCCTAGAAAAGCCACGGGAATGCTGCTGGCAGCGCCCTGGCGTGCCTGCCTGCTTCCTTCCCTGTTCCCTGCTTCCTTCCCTGTTCCCTGCTTCCTTCCCTGTTCCCTGCCTGCTCCACCCCCAAAGCTGCCAGCAGCTCCAGCTGAACACCAAAAGGACCCCGCATCCAGCAACAAGAGCAGGGAAAGCAGCCATTGCCCACTTGCTGGATTCAAGGCCCACTTCCCCTAAAAAACAAAGAGGATGAAGCTCTTCGGGGTGGGATGCATGGGAAGAGAAGGATTCTCGGCTCATTTCCAAGCGTGCAGAGAGCAAGGGCCTGATTGTCTCCTTTCTGCACTGGAGAATTATTTGTGAGCATGAATATTTTGATATGAGATCAGGAATGAATTTATGGTTTCTTTGTTTCAGGGAAAATCATGCGGAGGAAGGTAGGTAACAAACTCCAAGTGGTTTAGGAAATTCCCCAAAATGTTCTGACAACATCATATAATCCTAGAATGCTTTGGGTTGGAAGGGAACCACGGGCAGGGACCCCTCCCACTGTCCCAGGCTGCTCCAAGCCCCAATGTCCAGCCTGGCCCTGGGCACTGCCAGGGATCCAGGGGCAGCCCCAGCTGCTCTGGGCACCCTGTGCCAGGGCCTGCCCACCCTCCCAGGGAACAATTCCTGCCCAATATCCCATCCATCCCTGCCCTCCAACAGTGTGACCCCATCCTCCCTTGCCCTGTCACTCCACATGTTGCAGGAAGTCCCTCTCCATCCCAAACCGGTCCTGAATTATTTCAACAAAGACACGACCCCGCCCCAGCTGGGTCCTGCCTGGAACTCGTTTCTTCAGTCCTTCCCAAGGAATTGCACCATCTGTGGAGGTCACCTGGCTCCCTCCAGGAGTGACTTTGGAAATCCGTGGGTCCATCTCAGCCAACTCAAATGCAAAAAGCCCCAAAAGCATCAGGAGTAGGCTCAGCTTGATGGCTGGAGAGAGGGGGAACCCTGAATTCCTGGGAGCAGGAGCCCAGCAGGGCTGTAGATGCTGGAAAAGGCACATGGGAGAGAGCTCTTCCAAAGGCACCGGGATCAGGAAATGCTTCAAGCAGAGCTCCCACTTTATTTGGCACCTGCTGATCCAGCCCAGGGACATGGGGCCACGGGAAACCAAGCTCCATAAGCCCTGAGCCTCATGGATCAACTTCAACTTAAAAAAACTTTAAAATACGAGGAAAAACCTTTCATAAGGCAGGGAATTCTGGAGTCTTCGTGACATAAAGAGGATTGGGATTGGGATTGGGGGGAAATGCCAACACTGTTGCTAAAACAGGGACACTGAAAGACAACAAAGAGGATTTCCATCCAGCCCTAGGGAGGGGTGTAGGTGCCAAAATACTCTCCAACGACACTGAAGAGCTAAAAATTTTTTAATAACTCTACCTCCTCGAAGACAGCCTGGTTTTAATATCTGTTCTTGCCCAGATTTGGTTTCATTCTGGTTTTATCCTATTCCTATGAAAGTTGTTACAAGAGCAATAAAAAGACCTCGTTACAAGACCTTGAGTTCACATCAAACCCCGTTTCTCTGACTGGAGAAGATTCCCTTTGCTCGTGTGCAAGCTCCAAACCAGTAGCAAACGAGGTTTGATTAACTGGATCTTGATTAGAGCTAAAGGACTTTTTATTGGCCACAGTTGTATTTTGAAGCCAAATAAGTAGAAATCCAGTCAGAGCAAACAGCTCTGGAATAGATTTTTTAAACACAAATAATTTGGCAAAGCTCAGCGAGGAGGGAAACTCCAACACTTTGTTTGATTATTTTAAAGCAAATCGTTTAATTACAGACCACTTCAAGCTAAAAATGTCTGTTTACATCAAAAGTAACTCTCAAGTTTTCTTGAGTACAAAATGATGTTCTTTTCAAATTGACTAGAAGAGGGGTTTTTGGCAGAAGAATATTGCTGCTTGTTATCTAATTCATCAACATAAAATGTGGCTGTGCTGCTGTTCATTGTCCTACGAACTGAACTGACACCATTTCTTTCTGAGCATTAAAGAACTCAAAGCCACAGGCTAAAATCCAGTCTTTTTCTCTGGGGGGTTTGACATTCAGCCTTAAATGCTATTTTTCCTCTAGATTTCAGGCATGTGTGGGAATATTTTTTAATGAGGTTGGGGAATCCAGCCCAGCCCAGCATTTCCATTGAACACATCACTAATCTGAGGAGGCTTCAGAGTCCTGAGCTGTCCCCTCCTCTTTCACTGCAAGTCCCAGCCTTCCCCAGCCAGGAATTCCCTCTGATTTCCTCCTCAAACCACTTGATTCCTCCTGCTTCCTTTACTATTCCCTTTAACCATCCCTGACATGCTTTTGGCAGCCTCCTGCGAGATAATCAGGTTGTAGCGCTTGAGAGCAGCCCCGCTGCGATAAAGCAAAACTGAGTGATAAAAACCAGTGATGTATTTGCAGATCAGAGGCAGAGCAGGCTGGGCTGGGGACTTTTGATCAGCACAGCACACACGTTCCTCATTGGTGCTGTAATCCAGCAGCCACTGGATTTGTCTGGCTCAGTTGTCAGGCTGGGGTTGGGGCTGGAGCCTGGAGTTCTGTCTGCAGAACTCAGCTCCTTCCCCAGGGGACTGGACACGGCTCCTATTTTCTACCCTCCCAGATATTTCTCAGCACAAACTCTGCCAAATGCTCCGTGTGTCCTAATGGACCTCAGCTCTCTGGCAGCCGCCCTTCAAATCTTGGTCTGGTCGAGGCTTAAACCTGAAAAACTTACAAGGGAACTGAAAACTTCGATGGAAGTGAGGGGGGAAAAAACCCAGCAGCAACAATGACCCACAAAAAACGAACCCGAAACAAGCCCAAAGCACGCAGCTGTTGGCCCTGCAAAGATCTGCACCCCAGCACTATTGATTCTGTGACACCCCTGCTGCCTGACCCTTTAGACACGGCTCACTGGCAAGGTGTCAGACATTCCAGTGGCACCTTGTTACACCCTCGGGCATCTCCGGTGTCCGGAGGTGTTGGACACCCCCTCAGCTTTTAAATTCCCTTGGTTTAGCAGCAAATTCCCATCAAGCTCCAGGTGAGAGGAGTTTGTTCATAACCCAGTTCGTAGGAGCTCCTCCCAGGCTGTGCCGTGACTCCCCTGGGGTGATGCTGGTTGGCGTCATTGACCCAGCTCAGCCACCAAAGGTCACTTCTGCAATATGGGAAGGGACTGACACCTCAAAGCTCTTTCCTTCCCCCTACAAACAGCAGCTGGTTTGAAAAATGATGCCCATCACCTTCCACGGACTGTGGCTGGAGTCTGGACAACTGGAAATCTGCTTTGGAGATGTGGAGAGTTCCCTGAGGAGGATCCCTCTCCTCCACCTCACGTCCCTCAGTGCTGGGTTCCAGACACGCTCCCAAAATTTATTGGGGCACACCGTGGGGTCACGACACAGCCTTTCCTCACAGAGCAAAGCCTCACAGGAAGGTCCTTTCCAGGGAAACCAGGGATCGATTTTTCTCAGAGCTGTTTTCCCTTTCCTTACCCAGGTGCTCTGGGTTGTCCCTTTTCCCAGGATACTGGGCAAGAAGGTGGCTGGCCAAACATGGGAGAGACAAAAGGAAGGACACAGGGAAAAGCCCAGTGATCGCTGAAGCCACTGACGTTCCCAGGTGTCCGGCTTCCTCCACTCCCTGCAGCAGGAGCAGCAAGGAATGCTCCTGGATCAGGGCAAAAATACCAAAAGTTCTGCAGATCAGCAGCGAGAGACTGAGGCAGCAGCAAAGCCTGACTGGCACAGGTCTGGCCTAAGTTAAGCCCTGCCTTTTTATGCAGCGTTGACACAAAACCAAACACAATTCCGGTGTCCTGGATGCTCCAAGGGCGCACTTGGTGCTGTGGGGAAAATTTCACCAGGGAAAACTCTTCCACATGGGAAAGCCCTTCAGAAAGAGCTGACCCAGCCCTTCCAGTGGGAGAAATGCTCTGACTTTCCCAGTTCTCTTCCCAAGCCTCTCTGCATTTCCAGCGTGCTGTGCCTTTTCCTGGAAGAGGACCCAGTGCTTTTCCATGTAGGGGCCAATTCATCCTCGTGGGTCAACGCACAGGATTTGATCTCAGTTCTGAGCTCCCATCAGCTCTGTCTGTCTGCAGAGGATGTGCCTGTGCTGGGGTTTCAGCTTGATCCCACGTTTTACCCAAAGTCAGCTGTAGCCACCACTGAAAAACAGAGGGGATTGATCCTGTGGGAATGACTCTGTCCTCTCTGGCGCTGGAAAACCGCAGGATCTGGCTTGTTGATTTTGGTTGAAAAATAACCACCGACAAAACCTAAATTTCTATTAATTTCAAAGAAAAATTTCAATTGAGGACACTTTAAGAACTGAAATACTCCAGGAATCCATGTGCATCTCCCAGGCAATCCCTGCAGAGGAGCAACAAGGGTGTTTGATTTGATTCCTTGGGCAGCAGAGGATAAAAAACACGTTACAGAAACTGCTTAGCAGCCCCTTGGCAGGAGCAGCTTTTTCCAGGCAGATCTTGGATATTTCCTTGTTGTCCCCTCTCCTTGGAAAGTCTTGTGTGGAGCTTCCATTGCGAGTCTTCCCCAAACCCGAGGAACAGCAAAACTTTTGGCTGCAAAGCTGTGCTGAGATTTTGGGTGCAGCTGAGCACGGCTCAGCACTTGACCCGCTCGACGTGGGCAGTTCCACGACACCTGCTGGAGTGCACCCCGGCGCGCTGCCGAAGAGACGCGGGAGGAATTCTTCGGATGCGTTTCCCTCAGACCACAATATATTCCATATGCTCCCGCTGTGGAGGAGAAGGGAGCCGGGTACGTGGAGTTACCTCTGGAAAATCCATCATTCCCAGCTGGGGGGACAGCAAGGGCTTATCAGCGTTTTCCTGGACTTTCCAGCTGGAAGGAATTTCCAGCCCAAGGCACGCTGGTGGTGCAAAGGAGGGATAAGCCCTCCCCAGCACTGCTCACAAGCCACAGTTGTTATCAGAGGATCAGGGGGCTTTGGAGCCCCTTTACTGCTGCCCACCAAGGGCTCCTCGGGACCCTGCTCCCTGCAGATTCCATCGGAGGAGCCGTCCCAGCGAGGGGCTGCGATGCTGCTGTTCCAGCAGCCATCCCCTTGGAAAGCACCTCCACGAGATCTGCATCAGCTGGGAGTCTGCCTCCTCCCGGAGGTGCTGACACAACAGGTTTTGTCCCCTCTCTTCAAGCTCCGTCCTGGGGAATCCCATCCCACACCTCTCTTGCCTGCACTCCAGATCCACTTTGTCCTGGAGAATTTTCCAGAGTCTCCTCCTGCTGCAGGAGGTTGGGTGGGTTCTTCTTTGCACATCCTGAAAACAAAAGGTGGCTGGAACCCGAATGTCCGCTTGGTTCGTGACTTCTCTGGGTTCTCAGCTGGGCAGGGAGAATTTTATGTCCGAAATCCATCTGCTTTTGGCAAACTGGCAGCAGTTGGGTACCCAGCTACGATTTTAGGATTTGAAGAGTTGATAAGCATTTCATGGGTTTTTTTAACATGCAATTTTATAGGCTTTTAAATTACTTATCTTTCAGCAGCTGGCCTTGATCTCCAGGTTTTAAAACCACTGCTGAGCTCTTCCAGTCTCACATCCTCCCATGGAAAGGGTGAACTTGGCAGAGGGAGCCCTGCTCAGGTCACTGAGGATGAATGTGTTGGGAAATGGGGCCTCAGGGAGATAATTAATTGTTATCTAAACAATCGACTTGTTTACAATCACTTTTTATAATGAACTTAATTGTCCTAATTAACATTGATTGTTTCTATTTAAGTGGTCATTATCTAAATTGTCATCTGAACTACAGGCAGGTTAGGCTGGGCTTAAAACGTCTGTGTCTTTGCAACTGATTTCTGCTTTTAAATATAGGAGTATTTATTAAAACTTCCATAAATCAGAGAAAAAAAAAAGTTCAGTATTTCAAACATGCTGGTTTGCCTTCAGAAGTAATTTTTCTGCCTTTGATTTTTTTCCAGCTCCATAAAAATACCTTGTTGCTGGCTTCCCTCTGGAATAACGAATCAGTGCACGTGGCCCACGATTCCCAAAAAAACCCTGTTTATCATTAACCCAGGCTTTGCAAAGTGAAAGCCAAGCATGAAAACAAAGTGTGTTCATCACAGAAGGCAAGAAAATTCATGAGGAAGCAGATGGAAAATCAGGCTTTCTATACACTCCAGCAAATAATCAATGAAGGAATAATAACTTGAAAAATGCTGGGGCCAAGCTCCACCCTGGCACAGCTCCCCCAAAGCCAGTGGGGATGGGCCAGCAGCGGATGTTCCCTGGATCTGAGGAGTTTATTTTCCAAGCCACCCCTCCTCTCCCTCCAATCCCCTGTCAAGGATCCATGGGCGTCCCAAAGACGCTGAGCGGGGGAATCTGGCGCTCGCAGAGCCGGGGCTTCGCTGGGTGAAAGCAGAAGGGCTGGAAATGGCCAAGGGACTGCTGCAAGGGCTGCCAAAAGGAGGGAAAAAAGAGATAAAAGAAAAAAATATAAGCTGGAGGCTGTGCTTTCTGAGGCCACTGCCAATTTTTCCGAAGGATAATCCCAGCAGATAGAGCATTAGATGACAAAAGTCCCGTTGTGGAAACACTGCCAAGTTTTGGAACATTGGCATTCAATCTCTTGGTGATAATGCTGGTCCAGCTATGATTTATCTTTGGTTTTTTATATGCACCAACCACATATTTGCATAAATTTTATCATCTTCAGGTCTGAAGAGGGTTCATTTGCTCTGCAATTCATGGTGGCATGAAAACTTGCACACGGACTGAACCAAGAGCCAGAAATCCACTGATGTTGGAGCTGGAATATGGAGAGGAAAGGAATATTTGCCAAGCACCTCACTCTGTTTCAGCCTGATTTTCTTCCCAGAGCAGCACGAAGGCAGCAACAGGTTAAATCCAGCTCTGTCCAGGCAAAACTCCTCCTGGTCGTTTCACAGATGAAATTTTCTAGGCTTTGTGAAGAGGATTTAAGGAGCCGGCACCCAAAAAGGGCTTAGGGGGCAGGGCTTTCCAGGGAGCAGAGCACGAAGCCAAGATCCTCATGGCACCCAGCAGTGGGAGCAAGGATGAGCTGTAAAGAGGCTGAATGGGAAGAAGCCAAGGTGGAATGGCAGTGGAACCACTGAGCTCTGAGCAAGGAAAGAAACCCCTTGGAATTATTATTTACATGCAAAACATCCAAATTTTGGCAATATAGAGAGAGATACAGCATTATTGCAGCACCGTGACAGCACAGAGTGACTGTGTGTAGCTGTGGATGTTTTTATCTGCATTATATCTACAAAGGACATAAAACCAAGCCTAGGTTTAGCTCAGCTCAGCTGGCACTGCTGTCCCTCTCTTCCCAAGACAGGAATCCCGGCTGCTCATCCCTGAATCCCAGGCCCAGGCAGGAGCTGTTGCGTGACACTGTTCTCCTGTCACTTGATTTTGCTGCAAGTCCTTTTCGGAGCAGGCGGGGATGGGTTCAGAGAGCCGGGCCCCCTGTGGAGGGAGGGAGGGAGGGATCAAGTCCTTCCCCTCCGCACATCAAAAAGCAGCAGGAGCCGGGGAGGAAACGAGCAGAAGGTCACTGAGTTTTGGAGAGGAAGATTCTGCTCTCAGAGGGAGGAGGAACATCTCTGCCCTGCCCAGCTGCAGCATCTCCTGGCTCTTTCAGAATCACGTGGTCAACCAGAATTATTCATCATTAACGAATCAGTTCATGTCTGGCTCACTGCTCATCTTGGAAAGCTGTGGAGCTGCCCCTGCCTCGCTGCCCTTGCTCTGGGGATGGGTCTTTTCCACCTTGGCTAAAGGGAAATGAGTTAGGTTGGGTTTGTACTGCCAGCCACTCTCCAGGTGAGGCAAGGGGGCCCCAAGGATGTCCATAAAGGCAAAGCTCAATAGAATTTTGAAGAAAATTCTCCTTCAGAGCCAGGCAGACCCTGGGAAAAAAAAACCAACCCTGTGCCTTTCCTGAACCTGGTGACAGCAAATTTGTTTGCATTTCCTCAAGCCCCAGCTCCTGGAGTTGCGTAATTACAGCACAACTCAACTTTAAATAGAAAAGAAATAGAAGAAAGGGGAAATGGTTCCCACAGCACTGTTTGGGGAGGCTGGAACAACGGGAATCTACAAAAATCAGCAAAAAGAACCCCAAACCTCCCACACTTTCTGATGCTTTCCTGATGCATCCCAAGCTGTAAATTTTGAACACTCAAATTCATGCTCTAGCACCGGCTGCCCAGTTTGGCTGCAGGGGAAGGACAGGCTGCTCCAGAGGGTTGGGAGCCCTGGGAATGACCTTCCAGAGTCCCTTCCACCCTAACTGTGCTGAGATTCCCTAATTCCCGTGGGCTGGTGATGGCAGCAAAGCTCTGGATGGGAGCTCGGAGCTTGGCCAGGAACCCAGAGCTGAGCCTTACCTGAGCTGAGCCTTTCCAGGAGGGAACCAAAGCAGGATGATTCCCCCAAATGCAGCTTCCATCACTTTAAAGGATTCCCTGTGTGGATTCTCCTCAGCTTTGGAAGGGCCAGGGGGGATGGACAGCAGGAGCAGCACAATCTGCTGCCTTCTAGGGAGGGGAGCAGATCCCACAGGGAGCACATCCGCCGCGAACAGGAGTGTCCGTGGAGATGGCTCCTCTTCCATGCTCCTGTGTCTCTCTGAGGTGAAGGGGATGAGCAGCTCCCCTTCAGTCAGGCTGAATTCCGAGCACAGCGATTTGCTGGACGTTTGACACGAGGCAGAAGATGTGATATCTGATGAGAATTGCTTCGTTTCATATCCTGGCCTGACAAGCACCGAGCTGTGCATCTCCTGGAGAATTCACCGGAGCAGCTGATTTCACTCAGCTGGAAGATTCAGATCCCCCCTTCCTCCTCCCCCCCCCCCCCCAAAAAAAACCCCTCACAGCAGAAATCACAGGAATCTGTGGGACTCTCCTCAGAGACATTCTGAGGAGCTGGTGGTGCCAAGGTGACCAGCACTGAGGAAAAACAGAAGGTTGGGGTTTTCCCAACCAGAAAACATTGCAGAATTATGTGGGGTTTGCCACTGTCAACCTCCCAAAAAATCAGTCTTGGGAAAAAGAGTAAAGATGTCAGGAGGAAGAACAGATCTAGCTCTCAGAGCTGGTTTTGGGCCATATTCCACTTCTGAATGAAAGTCAAACTTTGCTCTGATAGATGGGAAAACCTTCTAGGAGCCATCTACAGGATGGGAAAGCAGAGGAACATCTCAGTCTCCATGCCTCAGCTGAATAAATCTGGGATCATCCCAGCTTCCCCAGAATTTCCTCTTCCAGCAGCCCTTGTTAGTCCAGGTCTGCACAGCCACAAACGGACGGGGACTGAGCTTGTTCCTCCCAGCAGGTGCAAGCTCCCCCTTCCCTTGCAGGCAGGGCCTATCCAGGAATTAATTTCCCAGCAGAGCCAGGCTTTCCTGCATGGCCACGAGGAATAAGCCCGAAGTTTTCCCAAGGAAACTCTTCCAGGCTGAGCAGACCCTGGCAAGGCACAGGCCAGGAGGCAGCTGGGAGCTGAAGGCTCCTGAGTTACCAGGATCTCCAAGATCTTGCCATAAACTCATTTTATGTATTGGCCCTGCTGCAGGATGAGGCTCCCACTGCTGTGGATAAAACCCAGGGATGTGATTAAGGAACTTTACCCCTGCTGGCAATCTGATCCAAACCCAAGGCTTTGATTAGAACTGAGGGCTATTCTGATTTATGGTGCTGGGTTTAGTTCAGTGGTAGAAGTCGCTGTCAGAGGAGGCTGTGGGAGCCAAGAGCATAAATGGCTTCAAATAACAATTAAAAACATGGAGAGATCCATCCTGGGCCATGAATTCCACACAAGGATGTGGCTACGACCCCTGGCTCAGGAAGTCCTTCAGCTGCAAGCTGCCAGCAGTTGGAAGGCCCACAGGAAGCGTCACGAGGGACTTGCTGTGGGTTTGCCCTGAACATTTGCTGCTGGCACCGTCAGAGCCAGGATCTGGGGAGATGTGTGTCTTTGATCTGAGCCATCCCAAAGTCTCCAAAACATGGCCTTTAACAGGTTTGCTCTTTCCAAAAGAGTGTGGTTTAGGGCTGCAAGATACAGACCCGTCTCAAAAGCTGTGTCTTCTCCATCTGGAAGGTTGAGCCAGAGTCTCAGGTCAGGAGTTTGGGATATCTTCCAAGCTTCAGCCTCAGCAGGTCCTTCACAAGTGAGTGTTCATTAAAGGAATTTTCTATGGTAGAAAACCTTGATAAACAAATGTTGCAATGTTTGGTAGGGATTTCTGATTGCTTAAGTTGGCAGTGCTTTAAAAAAAAATAAATATCTGGGGACAGCATGAACATTATCCCATATGGATGAATTTTCTTGCTGCCTCCTTGGCATGGCACAAACCCAGTGCTGAACACTGAACTGCAGAACACACCTGGAATTTCCCAGACCTCAGCTCAGGGACTTCTTCAGCTGCTCCAGGTCCTCTCTTAGTAATAAAAACAGGCTGAAGGGAAGCAAACCGTGTTTATGTTTATGCATCCAACTTCAAAATCTTTGACAGAATCTGCTCGTCCACCCAGAGGCTCTGTGGGAAAACTGAGCATATTTACAGGAATTTTTCCGAGCTGTAAATGATGGCAAAAAATAAAACACAAAGGAGAATCTGGCCCTATAATTCATGCTCAGACCTTTCAGTGGGAGGGTGTTTTGCAAGGACAGAGATGTCATAACCAGAGCTCGCTCTTTAACTTGTTTTTAAGTGGAAATCAAAGGGACCATCATCTGAGAAGTCTCAGCATTTCATCCCTGAAGTTCTCCCACCCACTGAATTTTTGGCCAGCCCAGGCCTAGAGAGGACATCCCTACAATGTCTTGGGCTGGCTCAAGAAATCCTCAGCAAATAATAAATGCCAGGCTTGAGGGCATGGAGGGGTGGGATTGCACAGCACCTCCCTGCCATGAGCCTGGGACAGTGAACAGCACACTGGGCAACACGAAGGGGAGGGAGGGGACAGTGCTGGAAAAGCCACAGCGGGGTCACAGGGGAGACTGGGCTGGAGGGTGGGCAACAGCCAAAGTGAAGCTTCTTGCCAGAGCTCAGGTGCCTCCTTCTGTCTGAGCCTTCTCCAGCAGATAAATCCCCCTTATTCATAAATCCAGGGGTAACCTGGGTGTCCCCAGGCACCACCACAATGACCCAGCTGCCCTGGAGCCACACACGAAATACAGGAAATTCTCATTTCCCTTTTGCCAGGGAAATTCCGAGTGTCCAGTTTTGTCAGCAGCTGCAAGACAGAAGCACAGACCAGAGAGCAAATACTTTGGCAAGTGACTAACGTGGCACACAGCTGGAAAATAAAGTATTCTAGGAAAAGCAGTATTTTAGGCAAAGAAGTATTTTAGGTTCCCAAGAAGGCAGGAATCCTTTCAACTTTCCAGACAGATTATAGTGGCCAGTTCACGTAGCATTTATCTCCTTGCCCAGCAATTTACAACCTGCAGGGTTTGCTCTTTTTGTTGCTCTTTTTAGCCCAACAAAACACTCTTGGCCTGGGAGAAGTCAGCGAGCTGGTACAGGTGACCCTGCTGAAGTCCTGGTGTAACAGAAAAACCTCATCACAACTAATTTGCTTAGGCAAACGAGCCAGCTAAGACTTCCTATGGCAGGGAACCTCAGTGCTTCTACAGTCCCAGCTTGAAAGCAGCTCCTGGATTTAAAACATCCCTGTTTGGAGAAGAAATGGGAGGGGATTTTGTTTGTATGGTTGATTTCCTCCTCTATTTCTGATTTAACACGGGAGTGTGCTCGGCTGGAGGAGGTGACTCTCTTAACAATCTTTTCTTGGGCTTTTCCAAAGGCACAGCCTTCCCTCCAGGCAGCCAAGCTGCGGATTTGCCCACTCCTCTCCAGAAATCCATGGCACAGCCAGATCCCTTCAGCCAGGAATGCAGCCCTGGCAAATCTCAGGCCCCGAGCAGGAGACGCCCGAGCTGCCCTGACCCTCTGCTCCCTCCCAGCTCGGCCGGGCTCTCCCTGATCCCTGACCCCGGTGCCAGACGGTGCCACTGCAGCTGGCCTGAGCACCCATTCCTGGTGCTGGGGGTGGTCGCAGTCCTGGGGAGCAGTTGGGAATCTGCAGCCGCTGCTGGAGGGTGCCCAGGTGCTTCTCTGTCCCTCGAGCTTTTCCCTCCTTGCTGCCTGACCAAGCACAGCACTGCCTTCCATGTCAATGCTGGAGAAATCCGAGAGCGCTCTGCCTTTGAGCGCTTCCATCCTGGCCTGCACAGAGTATCCCAGAAGAATGCAGCTGTCTCAGGCCAGGATCATTTCTGTAAAGCAGGAGATAGACTCTTTTCTGATTTATTTATTCATTGCCTCTGACGGCTTGTCCACAAACATCCCAGCTTGGTTAAATCTTTGACATGTAAAACATTTCCAGAAATTCTTGCTGCCATCCCACAAGACAAATGGGGAAGACTTGGCTTTATTTTTTTTTTAAAGACTCCTCACTTTTCTTCTGTTTTCTCCTTTCTAGTGTGACTTTGTCTCTGGCTTTCCCAAAGCAAGGCACTCATTTATCAGGCTTGCAAGTTCTTAGGGATTGGCAGACTCGGCGGCTTTTCCGCTTGGCTCGGGCCTTGCAGCCACCATATGGAACGAGTTGCACATTTTCATTCCTTATCGGAGTTTAAGATGGAAATATCTCCTTGGTTCTTCTCGGGGCATTTCTGCAATTGCAGACATGCTGGGAGTGTTTAACCCTGCCATTGCTGATGAGTGGCTGTCCCGTTAAAATGCCATCCAAGACTGAACTGGGAATCTTTTACGGGGAGCTCCGCCAGCAGTTGGATTCTGGTGCTGGTTACAAATAGCTCCTTTACTAGCTCTGGAGTTCCGGGCACAGAGCAGAGGAGAAGCTGGCTCGCTGTCTATTTGTCTGGCTGCTTGTCTCTCTGAAGAGACAACTTTCTCTCCCCCTCTGCATGCTGAGCCAGCTTTGCTGTAGTGCTGCTGCAGCAGTGACGGTCTGTGAAGGTAAGGAAGCAATTCCCTCTCCATCCTGCCTTTGTTCAAGTGGATGACAGCTGCAGACAGACAATTTTTCAGGCACAGATCTTCCATGCCTGCGTCTCCCACTGCTCTGCATCTACTGAGGAATTTTCTCCCTGTTCCCTGTGAAGTCCCACATCACACTCAGGGTTTGTTCCAGCCCTTCTCTTCAGCGCAGGCCACCAGCCAGCCCAGTCGTGGTGAGTGGCGGGTGAGCCCGTCCAAGCCAGGCTCTCTGGATCCATGGAGTCCTCCAGGTTCAGCACTGGCCTGGGAAGTCCAGAAGAAGGCGAGGCAGGGTTGAATTCCAGCTCCAGCTTCCCCAATCCTCTCACATCCACAAACCAGCAACAACATCAGAGGCAACTTCCTTCCACTGCCAGGATGGTGTTCCAAGACACTTCAGGAGACGCTGCAGCCAAACCCAGCCCTGGGGCAGAGTCCAGGAATGGTTGCACCAAGTCCTGGTTCACAAACCCACAGCTCTGCTGAGGAGCCCCAGGGAACAGGAGCAAGGGCTCTCCTGCTCTTGCCTGTGTCCTCTCTCCTTTTTCTGCAGCAGCTCCTTTTTCTGTTGAACTGTTGCTCCCAGCTCCACATCCAAGGCACAGATCTTTCCTCATTGCACATGCAAGCCTAGAAACCCTTGGATAATATCAGTGGTGATGGATGTGTGCACTTCCCTTCACAGGTTCAGCTGTACACCAACTTACACATTTAAAGCGAGCTGAAAGTGAAGGATAAGTTCCCTAAATCCACAGAGAAGAATCACAGCAAGAATGAAAGACCAAATATGATGCAAGATCTTAAACCTCAGCGTGTCTTCCTTCACAGAGGTGAGGAACTTCCACATCTTCCACAACAGAGGCCTGGAGCTGGATCAGTTCAGTCCTTGTTGCATTTGACAACTTGCTGCAGCTCAAATACATCACTGGGCTCTGAAAACCCCGATTTTTATGCTTGTCAGTTCTGCTTTTCCCATCCTATGTGGCTCCTGGCCACGTCCAGCCCAGTCCCCTGCTATCCCAGAACAGCCCACAGGGGTGGAATACACAGGCCTTCAGCGGGAAGGGAACTGAGCACCGCTTTTAGGCTCAGGAATGCTGCCAGGAGGCTGTAAAGCAATATTCTAAACAGCAAGCAGGCTCTGGTGCCCATAGATCTGAGACTGGTTATTCTTGGCCAAGTTTCTTCATTATTATTATTATTATTATTATTATTATTATTATTATTATTTTACCTGATTTGCTTGTCTGGCCTGAGTATCTCACTGTGAGCCCCATGTTTTTCCAGCAGGCTCAACATTAGTCCCACGCTGATTTCTGTGTTCGATCCAGTGGTTTCAGCACCAGCTCAGCTGCCAGAACATCACCTTCAGTGAACATACATCACCATCAGTCTCCAGAGTTGTTAAAAACCCCAGGTTTCCATGGAAATCCCTGCTGATCCTTGTCTAGATGTCTGGTTTTCCTTTTTCTGTGCCCACAGTTAATGGAGTAGAAAAAACCCGACGTGAATCCCTGGGGTTTTTTAAAAATTTCTCTCTTTGCAATGGAAAAACAACGATGTCTGAAAAACTGAGAAGAGGGATGGAGTCTGATTTCCACATCCAGGGCCCACAGCAGCTGAAGCCACACTGCTGAGGTGATCCTGCACCTCCTGTGTGAGATGGGACAGCAAGTGCGGAGTTTTCCTTTATCCATCTATATCGGCCAAGGAATTTTCCTTGCTTTTGCCCCCAGCTCCTGAACCTGGGAGAGCACTCAATCCCAGATCTCCTCGGACACTTGGGCAAAGCCATAGGGAAAAAACCACCAAAGCACAGGCAGCTTTAGGCTCCAGTAGAGGAAGGCCGAATATTTTAAAGCCTCATTCAACTTCCCACATGCTGTCTCCTCCCACTACAGCCTCTCACACAGAGGCAGCTGACCCCAGGGAGATTTTGGGTTGAGTTCCTTGCAGGCAAATGCCATTTCTCCACCTCTGGAAGCCTGGAAAGGCATTGGGAGCACTGTCCAAGACAATTTTTTCCTCAAGTTCAAAGGATTGTTTTCTAAATCACTTTCCAGCCCTTTCAGCAAGCAGGAGGCTCTGCAAACACTCTGAAAGATTCTCTTCATCTTGGTGCATCTGTTCTATTTCTCCTCCATCTGGACAGAGCACAGGTACGCAGCCCAGACCCTGGCCTTTGGCCGACGTGGTCTTTCCAAGGAATTTTTTGGACACTCAGTGAAAAATCCATCCAAAGCTCGCTCCACAAAGGGCTTTTATTTCCATTTGAGTCCACTTCAAGGGGCTGTGGCGGGCTTAGTGATGTTGTTTTTGTTCCCCTTTCCAGAAGAATAGCCGAGCGATCCAAAGCTTGGATTTAGGGAATTATTGGGCTGTTGCTGAAAAGGAAAACAGCAGGAGCTGCCTCTCTTCCCTTGTATCTCAGGAGCTGAGCCTTGACCACTGATTGTACACCAGATTCAGTTCTCTCTGTCATTCCCTAAGTCCAGATCAGACTCCTGGCCTGACTCCACACAGTTGGATGAGGCAGGAATGGGAGCTGGCAGAGCCAAGTGGTGCCGTTCTTCATCCAGCAGGAAGAGCAGAGCTCTGGGAGTGACACTGGCACGTCCTAGAAGCAAGATGGGAATGCTGGCTGGGAGCCAGGACAGAGGGCACAAACTGGCACATCTGAGATGGTTCCTGAAGCAGAGTGCCAGGTGCCGTGGGAGCGACAGGAGGAATCCTATCTACCTGCAACTTAAAAACAAAATCATCATTCCAGTGCAGGAAGGACATCTCTGCCAACTTTCCTCCAGGATCCAAGTTCACAGAGCAGGTGTTCTGGCTTCCCGCAAAGCACTTTGGAAACCCAGGGAAGGAGTGGATGAGCTGAAGTGTGGGAAATTGAAGAAGCCAAGGTTTTCCAGCAGGGAAGCTCCACAATGAGGTCGGGAAGAGGAAAGCAGCCTCCAGCTTCACCCTCCTGTGCCAGGAGCTTTGCTGCCGGCAGGGACAGAGTGACACCGTGCCCTGGGGTTGGGGACAGGGCCACCAGGAGAGCTGGCAGCACCCAGGCAGGAAAGGCACAAAGGAGGAGGACAAGGAGGTGAAGCACGTCCATGTGCTGCAGATGAGGATCCTGGAGCTCGCTTTTCCAAAATAAACGCTTGGCCCTCCGAGGCTGACATCCTGCCTCCCCAAGAGCCAGGACAGGATTCCTCCCGTGGAGCGAGCCACCCTTTCCATGCACACAAACACTCCTCTTTTTCTCCCTCTCTGGGGCCAGAGGGAAGGAAGTCTTTAGTTCTAGATTCAAAACTGCCAATGGCTTTTCCAGGCCTGGAAGATGCTCTCATCTCCCCAGGCAGAACACACAGCCTCTGCCACAACCTGGAATTAGACAAGAATTTCCTCTTTCAAGACCATTTCAACCACTTCCTTTTATTTCAATCGCCTGTCTTTGATCCTGGGAGGGGCACAAGAGGAAGAGCAAGGCTTGGATTTTAGCAGAGATTCAGCAAGTTCAGCTCCAGGCTGAAGTCATTCTGATCAAACAGCAGCTGCCTCTCTGCTGCCCCATCCAACAGGGAGTTTTACCTACAGAACCCCTTCCACGTCCCACAGTTTTATGTTTTGCAGAGGAGCTGATCGTGCCTGACTCTTGGTGACATCCAGGTTGTGAACCAGCAGCTCATCCAAGCACAGCAGGATTGGAGCCAGGTCCTAGAAAGCTTTTTTGTGGTTTCTACAGCAGCCATTCCCTTTTCCCTCATGAATTGCCTTTCCTGTTCATCTTTGAACACAAGAAAAACCAAAACCATTTCAGTTTTAACTCTGGAGCAATGTTTTTCTTTCTCTCAACTCACTTGGGCCAGCGAGAAAGTTTCCACAGATTTTCCCAGGTCTCTTCTTCGAAAACAGAGCAAAACAATTCATGGAAAGCAGTGCTCGTGTTGCCTGCTGCTGTTTGCTTTGGAGGGCAGGAGCACATGTGGGAGCAGGATGGAAAAAGGGGATTAGATATCCTCGTGCAGCTACTGAGCTCCTGGATCCACCTTTGGAAAACAGCTGAGCAGGTGCAGAACTAAATTCACTGCTGAAAAATGGAAAAGCACGGGGAGCACGAGCTACGGCCAGCACGGGAGCAGCTCTGGGGAAGGCATCTCTCAGAACACCAAGCTAAATGTGATGCTCAGCACATGGCCAGCAGCAGAGATGGTTTGAAATTTGTTGCAGACAAACACCCTGCTCTCATCCTGTCTCATGGCCAAGGTCTGGATGTTCCCGTGAGGTCAAAGCAAATGTTTGATGTTCAGTATTACGGGGTTTTGCTGGGCAAAGGTTTTGGCTTCTCAGAGGCTTTTTCCCTCTCCTGAGTACCTCACCAAGTGCAGGGAGAGCAAAGAGTCCGGAAAGCCACCTCTGCTGGAAAAGGTCCCTGCTCCAACATCCAGCTGGCTCGCCAGTCTCTCTAGGTGCTGGCTTGGAAGGGGTTTATCATCTGAAATGAACAGTAAGAAAAAGCAACAGAGCCCAAGAAGGGCCACATGTGATGACCCCAAAGCCACCCAAAGCTCCTGCTTTACAAACAGAAAGAGGAGTTTGTCTTTATCCTCATACCTGGATAATCCATGGAATGGTTCGGGTTGGGAAGGACCTTAAATCTCATCCCATTCCACCCCCTGCCATGGGCAGGGACAGCTCCCACTGTCCCAGGCTGCTCCCAGCCCCAGTGTCCAGCCTGGCCTTGGGCACTGCCAGGGATCCAGGGGCAGCCCCAGCTGCTCTGGGCACCCTGTGCCAGGGCCTGCCCACCCTCCCAGGGAACAATTCCTTCTGTATATTCCATATATAACCCACCATTTTTCTAACACTGCTAAGTCCAGCGCTTCCTTACCCCTAAAGTGAGAGGGAGGCCTGGCCCAAAGGGCTCCAAAGCCTGGCAGTGCCAAGGGTCCCTGAGCTGTTCACTCCCTGAGGCCTCACTCACAGCGAGCTGGGTGAAAGCAGAGCCGCTGCGGTTTGGAGGAGCAGATTGATCCCTGTCCCTCCAAGAGAACAGAGAATTGGCGCTCAATTTGCTCCAGGGGCTCCCGGGTGCTGAACCCCCCAGCCAGGCCTGCTGGGGTTCCTTCTGTGCAGCTCTATCTCTGGTTCTATTTCCAGTGCACTCTCAAGTGCAGGAGCTCGTGTCTCCTTATCGCTTCCCAGCAGCGCCGGGAGCCGGCAGCACACAGCCCCTGCCAGAGCAGGCTTTAGGGAACAGGCCGAGCAGACACGCTTCTTATTGTTGCTGTGATTATTATTGTCTTGTTGTTGACTTGCTCTGTGCTTTGAAGGAATGCAACCAGCCCCAAGAGCAAATATCAGAGGAGAAGCTGCATTTGTGTCGCTCCAGCCACTGTTTCCCATTGCTGTTTATCTTTCTGTCTCGGCCTGTGAGAGGCTCTGAGCAGAAATCTGAGTCTGTGCCAGCTCCCTGTCCTCACCCAGAGCCAGAGCATTGTTTTGCACTGCTGGGGCATCCCTACAGCCGCCACATGCTCCCTCGGTATTTTCTGCTGACCTGTGGAGCCTCCAGGAGCTGAAGGACGTGTGTTTGTTAAAAAAGCCTGCATGAGGAGCTTAAATTTGAGGCCTAAATTTTAAGTAGCTGAAATTAGATGCCAAGGACTCCCACAGCCCTGAGTGCAAGAACACCAGATCTCTCAGAGGCAGAGTTCTCCCCCTGGGCTCTTTTTGGCTTGGATAAAGTTAATTTTCAAGGAAAGCATCTGTGGGGACGGGGTCACACTGCAGCCATCCCGTTCTGTCCTGGGAGAACACTGCACATCCTGGGACACGCCAGGTAAAGGCTCCCAGGGGTATTTTGTGGGTTTAGAATCTTCTTTTTTCAGGTTAATTACTATGAGGCTTGTAGGAAAATACAAAAGCTGGATGCAAGCACAGGATGCAGCTCCCAGGGACATTCCCCAGAACCGCTTTTGGCTTCTGCTCCATTTGGGCCTGCTCTTCCCAGGAACTGATTCAAGGCAGCTTCATATGGACCAAGCCAGGGTGGGAATTTGCTGGAAAAGCCCCTTTCAGGCTGGAATTAAGAAGGTCATGACACAGATCTCAGACAATAGCCCTAAAGACAGTTCTCAAAAAGAGCTGTGAGCTCCAAACCACATCCCTGTTCCCACTCACTGCACCTCATTCCCCTCCCCACTCACTTCCACGCCTTTCCCCCAAAGTTTTCCACACAAAGTTATTTTCCTATAAAAAGGTCCAACTGGGTCTTAAAAGCACATGAGACCTTTGTGGCCCTCTTGGCAACCGCCTCCATCCTCTGACTGTGCTGCCAGGGAAGAGTTTTGTCTGGAATTCCCTTTTTTTCTGGTGGTCCCACTGGCTTTGGACCTCCCCAATATGAGTAATGGGCCACTGACCATGTGGAGTCTCTTCCTAAGTTGAAAAACCTCAGTTTAGGGGTTCAGGTACCCCCATCAGAGAGAACACTTTGGAAGTGTTACCCCAGTTGCCCCAGTTCACAGGGCAGTAAAATCCTCCCTCACAGACACAAGCCAAGGCAGGCTTTTTTGGCGTCCCAAGGTGATGCCATGACTGTATCTGGCCTAAGTTCCCAGCTGACTCCTTGCTCCAGGGAAGCAATGTCCCATATTCTTCTGCTAGCTGTGGTTTTTATCCCATTGTAGCTTTAGAGCTGAAGGCATCAAAAGATTTCTGGGATTTATGAGGCAGCTTTAGGCCTTCCTCCTTTCTCTTTTGTCCTACAGCCTGGCTTTTCAATATGACCTAAAAACCATTCTGATGTCCCACTGGATGGCTTCAGAAGAGCCCATTTTCATGCCAGAAAGAGGGATTATTGATTGGGAATGGAAGAGATCTCATTGTTTGGGCCCTGGGGAGCAGAGCAGGAGGAAGCAGCTGGGTACCTGGTGTGGAGTAGGAGCACAAGCAGAGTCCATACAGCTGCCGGTCTCTGCCTCACTCCCTTCTGGACACATCTTTCAAACCTCCACCTCCAAAAGTGAAATTCCAAAAGATACAACCTTATGAAAGGACAGGGAACTCAGCCCAGCCATTCTGATTTCCCAGAGAATTCCAAATGGCATGAAAACAAATAAAGCCAGAGGTTACAGAAATCTCCACTGATCCATATGAAAGGCAGTGGATACAGGGCTGTGCATTCCAGACCCTGCAAGCTCCAGGGATGCTCCAAATCTTTCATTTTGCCAACATTAATAAGGCCTACCTTGAGGCCATTGATCACTCCCAAAAGCCAAAGTTATCAACTTCTCTTATCTGCTCCCTGTCTTTATCCAGCTGGAAAACACTGTGTGCTCATTTAGCCATCCTTCAGGCACGGTCTGGTTATTCATCACATCTTAAAAAGGGGAATTCGGTGCCTTGGCCACAATGAAAGGAGCAGGGATGGATCTCTGCATCTCCAAACACCACCTCTGATCCCAGCTCCACCATCCAGCCCACAGGGGAGCGAAAAAACCTCCCAAAACTCAAGTTCAAAGGGGCATCCTGGGAGTGGATCCCTAAAAAAAAATCTCCCAGCGGAAGCAGGCAGGATTCAGCCACACTGAATTGCCCCCAGCTGCCAGGAAGGAGGAGCAGGAGTGACTGTTTTAGGTAGATAATTAGATGGACAGACAGATGGAGATATATATATATATATATATATTTATATTTTTACAGACACACTTCCATTGAGTTGCATGCACAGAGAGAATTCTCCAAGCAGGTTTCTGCCCCACAGCTGCTTTGACCTGCTGCTCTGTTTCCCCCTCTCTGAGTGAATAATCTCACTCGTGGAACCTTATCAAGTGATGTTTGACAGTCTGGGAGCTCTATTGCATCCAGGAGCTTTCTGTCCTGCACCATAGCAGCAATATCTCCCCAAAACTCCTACTAAAGCCAGGCCCACTCCTCATAAATCACAGGCACACATTGGCTGTCTCTTAATCAATCTTCCCCAGGTGTTCCCTCGCTCAGCCTCACCACGAGCATCTTGAGGCTTTTCCTGGAAATTCTTTTTTTTTTTTTTTTCCTAAAGCAACTGCCTGGCCACGCTCAGGGTTTTTGGATTTTCTCTTCTCTCCCTGGTAATGTCCTGCTATCAATTTTCTCTCTGCAGAAGTCTCTGGGGTCCACAGATACCTTCTACAAATGTCTGATGAGGCAGAAACTCCCCCCAAAAATATCATGCTGGTGTCTCTACCTCTGTGTTTTGTTGCCCACCAATCAAGCAGATTAAAAATATTTTATAGACGCCTTAAAATCTTTTATATAAATGCATAAAATCAGCTCCCTTCACTTCTTTTCCCTGTCTCCACAACATCTCCAGGAGCACTTCCCTGGTACCCAGAGAAAGCTTTTCTTTTTGAAACATTTTTTTTCCCCAGGGAAAAAAAGTGATTTTTCAACAGAATGATAATTTTTTAACTTCAATTACCTGGTCTATTTGAAGACAGTTGATAAATCACTAAAGAAGTAAAACACTTCTCTGCATTGAATCATCTTGTAATGAAAAAGATTCATTTTGTCATAGCTTCAGTTTTGGACAGTTTGGGGCTTTTTTGGCTTTTAAGTCTCTCATGAAAAACGCGGTGTTTGCAAAACCCCTGCTCCATTTCGGCTTGTAAAAAAATAATTTAAAAAAATCAATGAATGCATTTTTAATTTCTATTTTTGGGAAGAGCTCAGGCTCAGCAGCAGCCTGACAAAGCCATACAGGGCTGGCTGAGCTCCAGCCAGCTGAGGGGACGGCAGTGAAGGTCATGGGTGCTTGGAAAACTTCCCAGAGACATCCCCCCAAAATTCCCTGGGCTTCTCTGCCCAAATGCACAAGGTGGTACCAAAAAGACCCCATCCCTGAGAGAGCTTTGATGGTCTCACAAAAACAAGCTGAGATCTAATCCGAGGATGCTCCTTGTCCATCCTCCCTGGCTTTTCCCTGTCTCCACAGGCTCCTGGAGGACGCTCGCAGCGCTGGGATGTGCTGGGACATCCCTGTGGCAGCACCTGAGCTGTCCCAGCCAGGGTCACAGAGCCCTGTGGGCACAGAGGCCATTTCCCAGTGGCATTTGAGGTGCTTGAACACAGCCAGGGACCTTCTCCAGGGCTGCACGTGGTCCCCAGGCAGAGCCAGGAGCTTCCCAAATTCCTGTGCCCAGCTGGGAGCAGCCACGTCCCTCCCCAGCCGTGTAGAACCCGGTGAGCGTCACAAATCAGGGGGGCAAAAAAAACCTTTTCCATGTTGTGCCTATTGAAGGCCAAATGTTTGGGTCAAAAGCCAGAAAATTGGCATTTCTCAACCTGATTATTCTGTTTTCTGGCTGATAATAAAACCCTGCTGTGCACAGAGTCACATCCCACTCCCCTTCTCTCACGTGAGACCCCTGCTCTGAGCCATCGCTGGAGCTGCCTGAAACCCCAGCGACCTGAGCCCATTTGGGATGTTTGAACAAAGTGGATTTCCCAGAGGAAAAAACCCCTATAAATCCTGTTTCTAAGCAGCTTTGATTGAGAGCCCAGCTCCTCTGCAGTCGAGCCTGTTGTGTCTGAAGTATCAGGCACTTGAGATAGCCCAGGGAAGTCGTGGTCCCTGCCCTTTTTATATCTATTGCCTGGTTCTGGAAAGCATCCTGTGAGGAGCCACTTGGACTTTAATGGGATGAATCATTGTTCAAACCAGCCTGTGCTTCTCTGTGTTTACATGAGGGGGCCTGAAACAGAGATACCGTGAGGGGAAAAAAAATAAATTCAGCTGAAAGCTGCGGTCAGAGCTTGAGAGACACTCATGTGTGGAAGGTTTAGGATCTGCTGGTTCCTTGTTTGAAGTCAAAGTGCCACCTCGGGTGGAGAATTACTAAACCCAGCATTTGGGGTGTCTCCAGAAGTTCTTTCCCCTGCTGATAAATGACCCCAGGATCAGCAGTGCCTGATGCAGAGGGAAATAGTTCAAAAGAATCAACATCCCCTGGCACTGGGAGCCACGGGATTATTCACCTGTTGGGAATGGCTCCTGGAAGGGGTTCAACCTGCAGTGTGAAGCCCCCAGAAATCACTCAAAAGCAGCAAAGAGCACAAAAAGAGCAGCCTGGCGTGCCTCTCCCCTGAAGAGCATCCAAAGCACAGCTGCGACACAAATTTCACTCCAGCGAGTGATGTGTTCCTCTGCCACCCACCTTTGGGAGAAATTCCCATCATCCCAGTCATTCATCCACGTCTTTCTTGCTTTCTCTTTCATTCAAGGTGTCACACTGGGTGTCTGAGATCAGTTCTAGCCTTGGGCCGAAGTTTAGGGAACACTTTGAAGTGGAACACTTTCTTGGAGCCGCACGTGTTACTTTTGAACACCGCGTGCAGCCAGGGAACTGCCAGATAGGCTGAGGATGTTTGAGGGCATGGTAAAAAAAGCTCCTGAGGGTTGGGGGTGAGATTCCCACCAACTCCAGCAGCTTTCTGATCAAACCCTCCAGGAGATAAACCTTAGGCCCCTCGCAGGCTGCTCTGGGATCTGGGAGCTTTGCCCTTGGCTTTGAGACTTTGAGCCAGGGCCAAGCGATTGCAGCTCCTGGTTTAGGGGAAAAGGAAACAGAAAGGAACTACAGGCTTAAGGGATTAGAAGGAAGAGCTAAAAATAAAGTACCAGCAATGCCAGACCCCCAAATTTACTGCTTCCCTGTGAAGAGGATGGGTTTTCCTGTTGTTGAAGCGAGGGGAATCAGCTTTGTGCGTGCCTTGGAAGGGCAGGACACCGACGGAAAGCGGAGCGCTGTTACTCTCCAGGAGCACAGTTGTTCCTGCTGCTCTTCCTTCTTCCTGGAACTCATCCTCTGGCTAAACATGAAGAGCAAATGGTTCTTGGGGAGTGTTTCTCAGCTGCTTCAGCTGATTCCAGTGAAGGGTTGCAGCCCATGGGTGCCAAAAGATGCCACAGTTAAAGATTCGGGCACTTCGGCGTGTGCAGCCTGGGTTGGGGGGGCCAAAACCAGGGGAATATCCCTGCCTTGACTGTTCCTGCAGTGCTGTCCATCTCCTCCCGCCTTTCCCTTCAGCTCCACATCGTCCTTCCAATCTGCTTGGTCCTGTCTTGGGCCCTGGATGACCTTTTTGGGGTCCTCCAGATCCTATCTCCCACCCAGTCCTTTTCCAGGGCACACGGCTCAAGGAGAAGGAGCAGGTGCCACCAGGACAGGCAATTGAGGCTCAACAAGGGATTTTTCTGGGAATGAAAGGAAAAGTTTGAGTGTGGCTCTCTGCTGCTCTGAGCAGCCGGTTGGCTCTTGAGAGGAAGCCCAACACTCAGCCCTACAAAACTAAACACACAGAGATATGTTACATATTTATCCGAGGCAGAAATTGGCCAGGAAATGGCTATAAAGCACACATTTTGAATAAAAGCAGGGAGATTTATGGCTCTTTTGTGAATCTGAGTCATATCTTTCTGCATCCCCCAGGCAGGAATACTCTAATCACTAACATACCCCAAACATGGACTCACAGTGGGCCGGGAATTGCTTCCTTCTGGCCACAGCTCCAGCTAAAGACGTGATAGGGATTGAGCTACTTTATCTGACAGTTGGTAAATGAATTGCCAATTCATTCTGAGCTCGGAGGGGGAGTTTTTCCCCTTGAAAAAAAAGGGTCCTTTTATATATGTCTTTGATCAGGCAGGGCCTTGACAAATTATTTTCCAAGGAATTTCTTGAGCCTTAATGCCACAAGAAGGAGAAGGGGGGGTGGAAAATAAAAAAAAGGTATTTGCTCTCAAAGAGGAGCTTTTACGTCTCCAAAAATCCCAGCGATGGAAGGGATTTTCTGCCATTTCCCCTCATGCCCTCGGCTTCGAGGAAGGGAGGCAGGTAGCCTGAGGGTTGTTGCATCCCGTGGGAAGCCGGGAGGCAGATGGGGAGGAGGCAGTGCCACGTCTCCCAGCCCGATTCCTCCCCGTGAGGGGGAGCCCGGTGAACTCCAGCACAGACGGAACATAAAGGTCAGGGCCATCAGTGACACTGAGAAAGAGCCCCTTCAGCACCAGCACGAGCCAGGGGAGAAGGGGCAGCTCAGGGTCATGGCACCAAGGAGCTGCTCCTTGCCACAAGGGCTTTGGAAAGGTTGGGATTCAAGGGAGCATCTCCTGCCGGGGTCACTCCGAGGTGTGAGGAGAGAGCAGCATTTGCTTGTCTTTTACTGGAGTCTGGCGGCTTTTGCCAGTTTGTTCCTTTTATCCTACCATTGGATCCCTCTCCTCCAGGCAGGGATCATGTCCTGGATGGACTCCCAGGTGAGGTGCACGAGCCAGCTCTGGGCAATGGCTGTGCTTTCTATGATCCCCAATGTACAGATAACTTATTCCCGTTATCCCACTCCTCTGTCCTGAAGGAGAACGGATCCCACCAGCACAGGATTCCAGTAACACATTTCTGCTACACTGAACTCCATCAGGACGGATTAAGCAAAAAAAAAAAATTAGAAAACCCCCACAAGACCTTTTTCTCCAACCTAAGCCTGCATGGGCCCATCAATAACCTGTCTAAAGGAATATTCCTGTAGGAATTCCCAGTCGCAGCCCCACTATGGACAAGAGTGATGGATAAAGCCTGCGGGTTAAGGGATGGTTGGTCCAGAGGGTTAGGAGTAGCTTAATTTCCTAAAGAAATGGGCCACTGCCGTTGCCTTTTGGGACCTTCATGAGCAAAATTCAACCACCTTCAACAAAAAACCCAGAAGAATTTCAGGCTGAGTGTTGCGGGTCCTCAGTTAAGTGACATTGAGCTTGGAGAGTTTCTCCAGCCAATTCGCTCTTTAAATAGTGCCTGTTCAACTTTTCCTGGCTCCCAAACCCTCCGGCTTTGGCTCCAGATGAAGCCCTGATTCAGGTTATGTTTAGCGACTGTCCCATCCCAGCCTGCGCCTCTCAGGCAGAGAGTTACCTGTCCTGAAATTCTCCTGGAATTCTGTCCTCCTGGAAAGAGCAGGATTCACCTACAGATCCAAGGGGTTCTTCCCCTGTCCATCAACATCTGATCAAGTTGTTAAAAAAACCCCAAAACTGGCATGACCAGGTGAGAAAGGACATCTGCCACACAGCTTTCCTGAGCTTTATTACCAGCTGTGTCAACAGAATTAAAATCCAAGTAAACCAACCTTAAAAACAATCCCAGATCAGGCTCAGCAATACCCTGGGGTGGTGCTAATCCTGCCCAGACCCAGAGCTCCCTTCCTGATGGGTAAGGACCTTCAAGGACTGGCATAGACTGAACCACAGTGTCTGGAAGGCAGTGGGGAAGTACTTGCGATTTCTTTTTTATTATTATTTAACGCTATAACAGAGCTAGGAATGGGCTGAGCCTTTTGCTTCCTGACTTTCCCATGTTTCATTTCTTCTTTGAATACTGTTGACAGCTGAGCACCAAGTTGGGATGCTGGGGTGGCCAGCAGCAATATTTTATGCCCAAAATTAAGCAGCTCTGATGCTTCCTCTTCTAGGAGAGGCTTTACATAAAGAACAGTTCATGGTTTCAGGTGATTGGGTTAAAGAGGGTGGGGAAAGTACAACTGCTCCTCTGTAAGGTGAGCAAATGACGTCATCCAAGCCTAAAAGCAGTGTTTGGTGCTGGTTAAACACACCCAAAAAGCACAGATACCCCCACGGGTCCAACACTGGGATTTACTCTCCTTTGCAAGTGTTTTTGAGGCTTTGAAGGTCACCCAGCAGTGCAAGGTTGCCTCAACCTGGAGCTGCGAGATGCTGCTGCCTCCCTGCTTTGCGGCACAACCCCAGCGCAGGACCCTTGGAAATGTCCCAGACCAGAGTTTCGTGGCTTGCTGCCCGCACAGGCAGGGGCTGCAGTCACTGCCAGCCTTGCTCTGTCACCATCACCTCGACCCACTGCCAGCCTGGCTTTGTCACCATCACCTCGACCGGCACCACCCCAGCATCAATATTGGTGCTGTCACTCGCTCCAGCTCTCAGAGTGTCTGTGCAGAGCCACCCTCTGTCCTGACTCCCTGAGCAGCTCCAGACTGTCCCAGCAGCACAGACCATCCACAGGACCCCCTGCTTTCAGTTAAAAGCTCTCCAAGTCTGGAATTCCCTCTCCTTCCCTGCCCAGGCAGCAGCAAGCTCAGGCAGGGGAGCCAACACTGGTGGAACAGCCCCAAATTCATCATTCTACTCAGCTTTCCAACCAGGCTTCAGCTGGCCTTGCTTTCTCCAGGTTGTGCCCCACAGAAGCCATCCTGGGCATTTGTGGGGCACTTTTTCTCTCATTAAAAGCTCTGATGAAGAACTTGCACCCCGACATCTCAGGTTTGCAGTGATCCAGAGATGGGAAATGCTGGGGCACTGCCCACCCTGAGTTTCTGAGGAACATCAGGACCCGAAACTGCCTCTAGCAGTGATCTCCAAGTCCAGATTGATGAGTCAGGGACTGGGTAAACAGACAACAGAGTGGGTGGAAAGTTGGCTGGGCCATCAGATGCCAAGGGGGATCTTTAGCAGCCACAATCCCAGGGGACGTTTGGCAACAAGCAGCATCCCTCAAGGATCGGTGCTGGCACCAATGGTCTGGAGAAACTCCATATATTAAAGACTGGGATGATGGGACAGGACCCCCAGCTCAAGGAGCAGCACACTGGGAGGCAGAGATGCTGCTCTGATGGATCCCAAAAAACTGGAGAACTCCCCAAAATTCAAAGGCAAAGCCCTCCCTCTGGCACAGCCAATCCCATGGAACAGCTCATGGTGGGGCTGGAAAGGAGCTCTGCAGAACAGGACCTGGGGCCTGGTGAACGAGCGGAGCAGGAGCCAACCGTGGAGCAAAGATCAGCTGCACCCTGAGCTGGAGGAGCACAAACCCAGGCAGGAATGGGGTCATAAAGGAGGCCTTAGAATTCCACACCCCAAGAGCAGGAAAAGAGGAACCAGCATTCCATCATGAGTGCCTCATTGCTTTTTCAGGGGCATGGGAAGACCCGGGAGCAGCAAACAAATTCCTCATTCATAGCAGAGCAGGTCTGAGTAAAAGCTGAAGTGAAATATCGATGGATTTAGGGTCCCTGGAGTTGGTGACAGGGGTGTCCCCACAGCACATAATAATAATAATAATAATAATAATAATAATAATAATAATAATACTCTGGTTTGACCTTACACAACAAAAGCATGTTTATGGATATAGGCACCCCCAGAGCCCTCAGCCCCTCGCTGTTAAAGCGCTCGCTGCGCACTGCTGCAGGTGTTTGCTGCTTCCCCCCTCCCAGTTTAGGGCTGTACTTTCTGTTCACAATTCAGGCAACATTTCTTGCCCTGAGGCAGATTTCAGCTCAGTTCTTCAGTCTCTGGCAGAGCCAAGCTGAGTGAGAGCAGGGCACAGGTTCCATCTGCAGTGACCACTTCCCATATTCCACCACATCCCCTGCTTTTGTTTTACTCACTTGTGCTCCCAGCAGAGTCACTGCAAGGGGTTGAAGCAAAACCTCCTCAAAGCCCAGCCCTCCTCTTTCCTCTGCCTCTAATCCCTGTGATGGGAGGGCTCGTCCAGGTGCAAATGGTGCTGGGGGAAGCATTGGGATTGCTCCAAGGCAGTGATGGGCTTTTCCCAGGTGTTCCCAGGAGAAGCTGGAGCCAGGATGTTCAAAGCAGCCCTTCTCATGGGCTGTGGAAGCTGTTGAACCTTCATTTGTCGCCTTTATTTGTGTCATGAACACTTTTAAATCCACTTTTCTGTAGCTGAGTCCTCACAGGTGCAGGGCAGAACCTCCAAACCCCACAGGCAGAACCAGGCACTGAGTCTGAGGGATTTGTTTCAGCCGAAAAAAGGAAGGAGGAGATACTGGAGCCCCTGGGTGTGGTGGGTCCCAAATGAAACACCCCCCTCTGAAAGGACTTCAGGTTGAAAAAGTTCCTTTGAAATTTTGAAGGAGGAAAATCAAAATGTGAACAAAGTATCGCTCCCCTTTGGGGGTGGGAATTAATTCAAGCCACTCTCTGAACATTTGCCATCCACTTCAAACTTTGTCATTTTCATTACTCAAAAATAGTGCAGCAAAGGCTTTGACTTTAACAGAGAAAAATAAAAAAAACAAGCAAACAAATTTTAAAAATACCCAAAATTTTGTCCCATGATGAGTTGTGGTCCCACCTTCCCCAGTCGTGTTTTCTCTGCCTCACTTTCCTCTCCAGTAAAACTTCCAACTTTACAGTATGTTCTAAAATCAAACAAAAAATCAAAAACAGGGCAGTGGGGAAAAGACTCAGAATCCTTTGAGAGCCTCATATGTTCACTGGTCTCCAGAAACTGGAAATTTTAAGAGAAAAAACTAAACCACACTTTTGCAAATCACATGAGACCCATCATAAAATTGTCAGAGCTGGCAGTGCTGTAAAATCTATGATATCGTGGGCTGGATTTATGGACAAGAATCCTGAGGCTTTGGGATGTTTTTCTCCCTCAGCCCTCGAGGCACAACAGCAATTTTGGGGAGGTTGGCTCTGCCCTGGGAGCAGCCTGAGGTGACTGTGCCCCTTCCAAGCATCCGTGCCTGAAGGAAAAACTCCACCAGTGCAGGTCTGGGGGCTGCTGGTGGGGAAAAATCTCCCAAACCCACCCAGCGTCGTGGCTGGTGAAACCTGAAATGTGGAGTGGCTGATAGGGGCAGACAAAGAGCTCTCTGTGCCTCTCAGGGCATCAAAATCCTCCCTAGGTACCAGCAGGGAGTGTTCCAGCCCAGGGAGGCAGCTGGAAAAACAGCATTGTGACCACAGCCCGGGGCTTGCTGCTCGCTCTTTAAAGGTGTTCTCAGCAGAGCTTGGCTTTCCTCCTCCGAGGAATTGCTCAGCCTGCTCCTATTTACTCTGTTTCGTCCCTAAAGGCCTGTTTGCCTTCTGCCTGGTGACGTTCCACGGCTCCTTGCCTCACCAAATTCCCTGCCCGTGAGGAGGAAGGGCCTCCAGTGCCTTCTCCACCCAGCTCACCAGCCCTGCTCCTCCTCCTCCGGAGCTCCCTTTGGAGCCCAGCTCCCTCCTCGCCCCGGGATACGGCTCTGCTGGGCTCTCCTTCCATCATCCCGGGAGCAGCCCAGGCCCAGCCCATCCCCAACACCCTCAGCAGGGTTTATGGAAACCACCAGAGGATGTTTGGGATGGTCGTCCTCGAGTTTCAATGCTTCTCATTATAGAATCATGGAATGGGTTGGGTTGGGAAGGACCTTAAAACCCACCCAGTGCCACCCCCTGCCATGGGCAGGGACACCTCCCACTGTCCCAGGCTGCTCCCAGCCTCAATGTCCAGCCTGGCCTTGGGCACTGCCAGGGATCCAGGGGCAGCCCCAGCTGCTCTGGGCACCCTGTGCCAGGGCCTGCCCACCCTCCCAGGGAAGAATTGCCAGTTCAGCTCTGAATAGGCTGAATTTTGCAACTTCTTTTGTCCAATTCCTCTTCCACTGACAAATGTAATTTCCCTCCTACTTTTGCTGTTTATTGTTATCGTCAGCATTATTATTCTTGGCTAAGAAATAAATCCATAAGCAAAGAAATCAAACAAATCATATCAGGCTCCCTGGAACATAAAATCACAATCAGAGGGAGAGGAGAACCGTCTTCTTGACAGCTGCTGGTGTTGTTTTGGACCACCTGGGAAAAAGTAGAAGCTCGAGGTAGAACAGGCACATCCACATCCACGCTGGGGGCCGCCTTTTCCTTTCACATCCTATCTGACGCCTGGGTACCTGCAGTCCTGCCCACTGCAATGGAATCGCCATATGGAAATGCCAGATTGACAAACTCCTTCAAAAGAGGAGGAAAAGGCTGTGTGGGATCCTCCCCACCACCTTTCCTTCGCCTTCATCCCAGATTTTGCTTCTGTGACAAGAGGTGATTCTGCCACTGATGGCCTCCCTGCTCCCATGCCAGTATGGCTCCAGCAGGCTGTATCCTCAGGGATCTTCCTGGTTTTCCCGCACCAAAACCCATCACAGAATCTCAGCAAAACCCCAAAGAGCCGAAAACCAAACCTGAGGAGCTCCGAGGAAATGAGTGGAGTTGGAAGCTTGAGCCTTTTCTCCCGAAGCTTAAGAAGTAATTTTCCATGGGAGTTTAGTTCTCCCTAATCCTCTCTGAGAAGGCTGGCAGGCATTTCTGGGGAGACCTCTTTACTTACGGGGTAGCCACTGCCCGTGTAATTGCACGGGAATCGCCAGCTAGGGATTAGGTGATTACACGATCAGCGGTGGGATAAGGAAGCCGGGAAAGCACCGCGGGGATGACGGCTGAATGCAGCATCCTTGCTGCATCCCTCAACTCCACATGCAGTTTCCTCACCAGCCTCGGAGCTGTGCATGTTCTGGAGGCGCCCTGTGTGATTTAATGCAATGTTTGGGTGATTCCCTGCCGGTGGCTCCATGCAGACAAAAAGCTTTGCAAGAACCGAGGTCCCAGCCATGCCCCACACGCGGTGCCTGCGTCTCCTTCTGCCCACAAACCTTGTGGATACCCAGAGCGAGCTCCAGCAGCACATTTTGGCTGTGTCACACCCAACAACTGTGAAATGTTCTGCAAGCACGAGGCAGTAAAAGCAGAGACATCCGAAAGAAGGAAGTTTTATTGGAGCCAGAAGACTCTGTCCCACAGGTCCTTGGGACAGCAGGGTGGGAATATCACCGTGGAGTGACCCTGCTGCTCCTGCTGCCTTTCTGTGCCTTTGCAGGGCGGCCCTCGGTGTCCCTGCCATGTGGGACAGGCTGGGGACACCTCCTCAGCTCCTTCCATGCTCTTCCTGAGGTGGTCCTGGCTCAGCAGCCCCACAGAGCCACCCTTCCCGCCGGGCTTCCCAGCTGCCATCTCCTCATTCCCCTGGAGCCCATTTCCCACCTGGCTTCCGCTTCCCAAAGCATCTCCCATCCTTTGCCAAGGCTGGGACACAACCCCACACCTCCCCTGGGCCAAACCCTTCCCACCAACCCCACTTCCATGGGAACAGGGCGGAGTTCCACCTCACTGGGGCTTCCCAGTGCCACCCCAGCACCCACGAAGGTCACTTCTAAATCCTCCTTGATGGGAAGGTGACCCCAGGAGAGCACGGCCCTGGGAGACCCAGGCAGGTCTGGAGCAGCCAAGGCCACATCCCCAAGCTCAGCCCAAGCTCAGCCCATCCCTTCCTTCCCCCCTGGGATGTTGCACCTCCTCTGCTACGGCAGAAAAGAGTGAAAATTAAATTAAAGGCATCAAGTAGGAAAAAAATCAAGTAAAACCACCCCAAACCCAAAAATGCATTAAAAAATAGGTGGGTGCTCCCTTGCCCTTGGGAGTGTGTGGTGTTTGTCAGCCATAAATTGGCACACAAAAACGGGAGAGCGTAGCTAGGTAGGGATTGTTTTGTCTCCTCAGCTCCATGGCTTTGGATGCCCGTCTCGATTCCCTCCCACATCAGCATTTCCACACATTCCCACCCCTTTCCCAGCGGCTGACACGCAGGTATACCTCTTTAGTTAATTAGAATTACTTTTAATTAAAAATATATGTAAATTATATAGAGTGTGCACAGCTTGGAGAGAAAAAAAAAAAAGAAGAAAAGAAAGCAAACTTCCATTTCAATAAAAATTTGAACCTCTTGGAATCAGCTGCTTTTGTGACATCCTCGGAGTTATTGGAACTCCCACGTATAAATAAATAGGACCAGGAAATTTTACACCTGAAATACTCTGCAGTAGACATTTTTCCTTGCACATATTTGCTTTTCCTTCTCTTTCTGCCTCCACCACTCCCAGCCTCTCAGGATCATTTTCTGCCCCTTTTAAGCACATTTATTTAATATCTTGCTTCACATACCCACACTGATATCCCTCTTTGTTTCCTTTCCTTTTGGAGAGGAAGCAAAGGAACACGGGAGAAAATGAAAGCCCTGGATTGCAAACAAGCGTCATCATCGTCATTTTTGTGAGCAAACTTTTTCCTCTCAGTGTCTGCACCCTCTCCCCCTCTCTCCCCGTGGCAGCTGGCTCAGAGCCTGGCTGTCCACACGACACTAAAAATCCAGCAGGAGTCGAGCTGTGGATGTTTGCAAGCTTGGAAATAACCCCACGCTTCCGTCAGAGACAGCTGAGGGACCAGGAAAGACCAGGAGAGGGGAAAGGAAGAGGAGTGAGAGAATTACAAGTGGGAAAGGAGATGGGGGGATGGTTTATGGGATGGATCCTGGAGAGAATTTTGCAGGAATTTGTAAGGACACAGCTCCCTGTGGGAGCAATTTCTCTCTTGGCACAATGCCTGGGCAAGGCAGGTACTGGATTTCTTTATTTGGGGGTTCTCAGTACCTCTTTCTGTTGAAAAGGAACAAAGATAACACTAATGAAAAAAAAAAAGAGAAACACCACTCTAAAATCCACCCTTGGTAAAAAGGGCTTTTCTCTTTTTCTTTTTTTTTTTTTTTCTGAGAAAATGGAAAGAAAAAATATATATATTATTATTTATTATATAACATTGTCAACATCAACACCACAAAAAAAAAAAAGTAACATCCTAATTGTTCTCGTTCAAGCATTCTGACCGTGGTGAGGAAGGCAGCAGGACTTTGGTGTCCCTTGGAGAACAAAAAGAGCAGAAGGGCAGGGGGGGACGAGGGTGGTGGCAGCAACACAAACTGGGTGGGACCGAGGAGGGGAAGAAGAGTGCTGGGCTGTTGGCTTTTCTTTTGAAACAAAAGAAAACAAAAGGGGGGTGGGGGCAAGTCACACGGAGGCCGATGGCTTCCAGCCGCGGTTTCAGTCAATGTCCGCCCGCCTCGAGTGCTAGCGGTGAACATTCCCCTCAAGGAGTCTTGCAGAATGCTTTGTTATCAACAGGGGGATCCTTTTCCTCTTCCCTCTCCCGTTTTCTCGGATTCTCCCGTGGCTCCGGCGCTTCCCTGCCCCCCTGGTTAGCTGTTCTCGCTCCACTCTGGCACCATCCCCACGCCGTGCACCGAGTGGTACTGGTGGGGCGACAGGGTTCGAGGCACGCCGTGGGAATACAGGAATTCCGCCGGCTGGAGGCTGCTGGGAGGGGACTGGATGCCCGTTTGAGGTCCACACTGCCTCACGATGGGCTGGTGAGAGCTTTGGTGCTGGAACATGCTGTGGGTGTCGGCGATTTGGGGCGACGTGTGGTTGGCCACGCTGCCCAGGCGGGGCATGAGCGGCCCCGAGGTGAAGTGGGCAGAGAAATGCTGGTAGGGTAACCTGTCCATGGGCTGCATGGCAGACACTGTGCAACTGCTGTACGAGGGCACGCTGGGCCACGTGTTACAGCTGATGTCCTCCAGGCTGGGCACGGGCTCCGTGGGCGGCGCCGAGCTGGCGTACATGCAGGCCTGGCGCTGCGCCGACTCAGTCCTGTACGACGTGTTCAGTCCCTGCTGCTGCGGGTAGCTGGACCTGTAGAAAGGGTCCTCATCTGCTGGAGAGGTTTCCATGTAGGGCTTCTTGTAGGGATGCTCGGTGGTGGAACATTCCTCATCTGCTGGGAGAGAAAAGTCCTGGTAGCCACCAAGGATAACGTGCCCGCAGCTGAACTGTCCTGGTTTTACCAAGGACAGCCCGACACAGCCCTCAGTGTAAATCCCCACCAATTCCTCGGAACAGATCTCAACCTATCCTGTGGAAAACAAGCCTTGCACTTGGCCCTCTCTGCTGGAGTGGGGAAGGGATTAGCCAGGAGCTCTGGGAGGAAAATCGAGATGCTGGAGGGATCCTGAGGTTTATCTTGCCTGGTGATCCCACCACACACTCCCCATCTCCTTCCCGCTGCCACTTTGACCTGAGGAATAACATCTGCCTGTGACCTCGGCACCTTCCAGGGTCCCCACTCCCAGCCAGGAGGCTCAGAGCTGGTGCTGGCAACTCAAATCCTTTACAACAAAACACTTCCACGAGAAAAAGAGACAAAAAAGGAGATCACAATAAAAATCCTCCCAGGAGAGCACCAGCGATGGCACGGTTGGGACAATCAGATTTGGAGTTTGACAGTCCCAGCCTTCAGCTGTGCCAAGGCAGCTGGGCACACAAATCCGCACGGGGCTGTGGGCACATAAATCCACACAGGGCCGTGTGCTGGAGCCAAGGGGAACAAAGGAGAAAAGTAAATTTCACAGCTAGAAACAACAAGGCCCATCTTGCAGAGCCCTTTGTTTCCTGCAGCATCCCCAGGCCAGCAGAGGGAAGAAGATAAATAATTTAGGTGAAATCTCCAGGGTGAAGCCAAATGACTAAATGAATGTGCACTTATTTATTCATTCGCAGGGTCATCAAATGAAATCCAGCTCCGCTGGAATGGATGGCAACATTCCCAGGGACGAGCACTTCGCTAAGAGATTTTAAGGACAGCGTGGCAAGGGAAGGGGAGCTTGTTCTGACACGGATTAACTTTGCTGCTGCTTCAAAAGCAAGATTTCTGGTGCAGGCAGGAAAACATCCCACTTGGTTAGAGCCCTCCTGGCTGCACCCTTTTAGCAGGGTCAGATTTGAAAGAAATTTGGAACAAATTACCCTTTACAATTTTTTGAGCTGTAATTTTTTTCACCCCCGAAATACAAAGGAGATAAAAAACCCCAGTTTCACAGAGAGGAGGATTGAGTGCAGCTGCCCCACAAGATGTTGCTGCCAGGCTGCTCGGAGGGGAATGCTCATGTCACACCTTCAGGAGGGGCAGGTGGGCAGCACGGGCACCTTTTGTTTCTTCTGAACACACGCCTGCACATAACCCTTATTGCTGTGACCAGCCCCGAGGGCACCCCTGGAAGCTGCACCCTCTCTGCATGCAAAACAACCCATTATTCCCACCCAGGGCTCTTCCAAGTCCATCTGGACCAGCTGCTGCTGTTCATCTTGGTCCGACAGTCCCCCAAAGAGCAGGTACTGAGGGACAGCGTGGGGACATTCCCCCCAGTGGCCTTTGGCTTGGTAATACCATAAACTCAGCTGCAAAGGCACAGTCCCATTCCTTTCCTCCTGACAACGTCAAAGCCTGGCTCCTTCACCTCAGCAACACAGACCCTGATAATCGAGTTCCTCCTCTGCCTTCCCTGTAAAAGCAGGATGGGATAAATGAGCAATTCCATCCCGTTTTTAAAACCAGCTGGGACAGTAAGCAGGGGGATACAGGAACATGTCACCCTCCTTAGCCCTGCTCAGGTCCATGGTGTGTAGGAGCAGGGGAGAGGATGGAGCCCCCCGAAAGCCAAAAGCTGGAGACACAGGTCCAACCTTCCCCCGATCTCAGCTCCATGACAGGAGGGACATCTGGAAGAACAGCCTGAGCCGGAGCTTTTATGGACAGTGTAAAAAGTTTGGATTCCTAACCCACCGCTGAGTAATAAGAGCACTGGGGTGGAAAAACAATGTCTTGTAAAATGCAGCATTGTTCTGCTAATAAAGTTTTCAGCATTAAACCGCATCACTCTGCTGGCACCAGAAATCATTGGCTTGGGGTTTGACTGTTTATTTTATTTTGATTTTTTTAAATATACAACACAAACCAGTCAAACTCTGTTTTTCCGTTGTGTAAAACTGCCTGACTTACAACCTGAGCTTGCTGATTTTTCCATTTAGCCCAGACATTTCTCTGCCTGCCGCAGCCCAGCCGGGCAGAGCCGCAGCGTCACGGAACCACTTCCAGAATCCAGCACAGGTGAAGAGGGAAAAACAAAGCCAGCCAGGATTTCAGTGCAAACCCCATGGGTGCCCTCTGTCCTTCTGTAAGCTCTCAGGACTGCTCTGCTGGCCCCTCTAGAGCCAAGCTCACCGATGTTTTGCGTGGAAAGGGATTTTAAGGTGTGTAAGGACCTTGTTCCCATCTCCAAACAGGACCTAGGCACTAACAAAAGATCACAGCCTGCCCTAACAGCTTCTGCCTGTCCTCCTGCCCCCCTTCCCAGTGATTTTCCCGTATATGGAGCCTCAAAGTGCTGGAGAGGGGAGAGAATGGTCCACGTGCATCCTGAGGTGGGATGGTGCAGACCAGAGAGCCTCAGCTGGTGCTGGCTGAGGGATTCACACCGGGCCAGGCCCTCTGGTCCTGTCCCACCGCTCCTCATGGAGGAGACCAGAGCCAGCACAGAGCAGCTGAAGAGCTTCCCCAGGGGGTGTGGAGCAGGTCAAGGGGTGGAAAAGGGACATCGTCGGCGACAAAAGGAGCACAAGACAAACAAATCTCTCATGCAATGCCAAATGTTGCAGTTTCAACTCATCCCACGGGCTCTGGAGCCTGGACAGTGCAGCTCAAGGCCATAATCCTGTCCCTCAAGGTCCTCTTGCCTCCTCCTATCAACACAAGCAGGACACAGGAGACACTGAACTGCCTGCTCAGGGTTTGATTCCCTGATGCTCCTTGTCCTTTTCCAGGTGCTCCTGAGCCCTCAGGGGAGTTTTGGCCATCCTGGGAGCTGTCCTGACCATCCCCCACTGTTGTGGCTATTCTTGGAAGCCAAGCGTGGTGATCAGCTTGGGGAGCAGCCCCTCGATCCTGCACAAGCCTCAGGAAGCGGGAGGTGCTGCCAAGCAGGGGAAGCTGCCAGTGCCGGGGAGAAGCTGCTCCGAAGCGAATCCAAGGAAAACGGAGCCTGAAGAATGGGGTGGAAACTGGCTCCCTCACAAGGAATTTGATGATCTATCGAATGAAGGAGCCTGAGCGAGAGCGCTTCCAAGATTTCCGGTATTTACTGCTTCCAGCTGGGCTGTAAATACCACACAAATGGCTTTTTAAATGGAATTTTCCCAATTCCGAGATCGGGGCCGTGTAGAATGAAATGCAAACATGGAAAGTCTGTGGACTTCAGGGTGCACTGGGCCCTCCTGTCCCCCTGGTGTAAATCAGGAGAGCTCCTTTTCACCCACGGCACTCAGCTCCCCAGGATGGAAAACAATGAAGAACGGGACACGACTGCTTTGGTTTTCAGAGCTCCCCCACACTTCCAGGGCATTACGGGAGGGAGGCTCATCCCAACTTTGTGAGGGAGACACGATGGGTGATTGTCACTAACTCTGTTGTTTTACCCAGTCTGGATTCCAGCATGGATCTGGCACGAGCCTGAAGAGCCAATACCAGGGTGCAAGAGCGACAAAGGTTGTCCAAGAAGGAAAGAACAAGTAAAATTCAGTCAAAATGAACATCTCTAAAGGGCAAACAAGTCCTAAATCCTAGGGCACGGAACCTAAGGCACGCCAGTCATTCCAGCTATTGCGCTGTTTGTGATGTGGCCGTGTTGTACTGGAACACGACAGGGTTGTGGGGCAGGGACCATCCAACCCCCAAAAGCTGGAATCTTTTCCACAGGCAGCACGGTGCCAGCACTGCCTGCAGAGGCACCTCTGGCAGCAGAGTGGATCACAGGATGGGGCAGGCTGAAGGGAGCACAGTGGGTTATCTGGCCCAAGCTCCCTGCTCCAGCAGGGCCATCCCAGAGCACCGGGCACCGGACTGTGTCCAGAAAATTCTGGAATATCTCCAGTGAGGGGACTCCACACCCTCCTGGGCAGCCTGACTGGTGCTTGGTGACAGGAAAGTTCTTCCTCATGGTCAGGTGGAAGCTCCCAGGCAGCAGTTCCTGCCCGTTGTCCTGTGGCTGGACACCACAGAGCCTGCTCCATCCGCTGCACCTCCCTGCAGGCACTGACACACACTGATGGGGTCCCCTCTCTGTCACGGCTGGCCCAGCTCCCTCAGCCTTTCCTCCTCAGGGATATGAAGCAGCTGAAACCACAGTGCCACAGGAGTGTGGCTGCCCAGCAAATCCTGGGTGCATCCCAGCCCCCTGAACATCTCCTCCCCACACAGGGCATCCCTTCCTCACCCTCGGTGTCCCGCAGCCACCCTGCTCTGGGCTCCACTGCATCTCTCCAGCTGCAGAGCAGCTCGAGCCTTGGCCAACTCATTGCGTCACCAACCGTCGGCAGGATGAGCAGCGTGTCCTCCAAGGAGACACCCCACGCCTGAATTTTGTCCTGCAGACTCTTTGAGTGAAAATCAAAGCTGGGTGGGATGTGGGAGAAGTCAGTTCAACAAAGAGGTGCCTGTTCTTGAGGAGGAGGTGGAAAGGCATCCCTGTAGCTGCACCGAGCTCATCAGAGCAGGAAGGAGATGGAAGATAAATCCTTCCCCAGGGTTATGTCCAAGTTAGGGGCCTGAAGGACACGGTCCTCGCTGGTTGGAGCCAGTGGATTCTGCCACGTCCTTCTTCTCCCTCAGAGTGCCAACTTGACAACTTTTATGACCTCCCCAGGGAGAGGCTGTTCCAGTTGCCTCCTGTTCAGCATCGCAAGCATCCCAGAAATCTGCCAAGTGGTTGGGATTGTGTAAGGCTGGGAGGGAGCAGAGGTTTAGAGGGATGGCTGTGTAGTCCACAGGATGTCTGAGAGACAGGATAATACAAGGGAAAACAAGCCCCAGTATCCTAACTGGGATGTGGGGCTAAATGAAAGACACAAGGCAAGCTGCCTGCTGCTGAGGCCTTCTGGGCTTCTCCAAGCACAACAATGGGACAGGGAGAGGTGGAGAACAACCAGAAAAAAGACAAAGCTCCAGCTGCTCTTTGTGTCAGCCTAAAAGTCCACATCAAGAACTGCAGCCACTCCTCGGTGAGATACAGGGTGGGAGGGTCCTCTCAGGACCAGTGACTGCCACATGCCATCAGCAATCCCAGTGTGGGGCTGGGATACAAGGCAGGACAATCCCTGCCATTCCCCACGCCTGGAGCAGCGATCCCATTGCAGCACACTGGGGTCATTCCCAATGCTGTGACCCTGTCCTCCCACCTGCACACTGGGAATTACCAGATTGGGAGCTCTGGGATGTGTCCTTCCTTCCCTCCTCAGCCAGGAGAGCATCACCTCCCTGAAGCCTTCAGAGATAACAACCCCTGGCAGCCCTGCTGCTCTCCCCTAATGTGATTCCATATCAGATCTCCACGCTGAATCCATCTTGCCTTGACAGCTAAGAACAACACTGCCAACCACAGAGAATAATCCTTGTCTTAGGTCACCAGGGAAGCAGAAGTTGAACAAGGTTCCTTTGAGTTGGGTGAACACAGAGCTGCTCCTAGCTGAGCCTAACCCAAGGCTTGGCCCTGATTGAAAAGGATGCAGAGAAACATCAGGAGATGTCAAAGCTCCTGAAGGAGACTGGCTTGGAAAACAGTGGTGGAATTCATCCCAGAAGATGCAGACAGCAGCTGGTCTGAAACCCAGCTGAAGTGCCCTCTGCCCCCGAGGGCACTTATCCATAACCACAGCCTTGGGAAAGGAAATAATCTGCTTGAGATAAATCCTGAACTGCCTGAGGAGGAGTCAATGCTTGGGGAGTGGATAATCCAACACAATCAATGAGATTTCCAGTGCAGAAAATGGACAGAGGGGCAATAGGAGCAAACACACTCCTGCTTTAGGGTTTTCTGAGGTGGTGAGGCTTGGTAACTGTTCAGCAGAAATGTAGGAAAGCAGGAGAACTGTGAGGGAAAACGCAGAAATGAGAGGCTGGAACAGCAAAAAAAGAGGAATACTATACAGAGGATTCTTTTCCTGTGTCCAACAAAGATCCTTGCTGGTGCTGGAAGGAGGTTCTGTGCTCAGTGACATGAAACCTTGGATCACGCTCTGATTTATCCCAACCAAATTGCTCGTCTCTAGCAAATTGATTTTTTTTCCTTTTAATTAATTTCACTTTGCAAAGGGCTGCTCAGCAGCTCGGGCTGGCTCTCTGGATCCCATTAACTTTGTGCTTCTTTCCTGTAAGCCCTGCTGGCTGTTTTCGATTTACCCAAGGCACGGGGAGGGGAGAGCAAAAGGCGCAGGGAGGGAAGCAGAGGCTGGGGGACACCCAACCCGCGGAAGAAGCCGGTGCTATCGGGCAGGACACTGCTCCTCTTTGATTAAAGCATTTGGCGGCTTTGATAAAAGGCCCTTAACTGCTTGTGCCACTGCAGCCATGGCTGAGATAATGAGGGGCCATCGGTCCTGCAGACAAGGCTCCCTCGGCCGTCCCTGCGCTGTCGCGAGGGCCGCGCAGGCCAAAGGGGCCGGGGAGCTTTAGTCCAGGGCAGATAGTCGTGCCTTTTGTGACAATAAGAGGAAGTGAGATAATTGGGGGATTGAGGGAAACCACCCATGGAGACACCACTTAGCGGGAATCCCAAAACTGGAAGGAAAGCTCTGCTGATTCCTTATCGCGGTACAATGCGGAGGCCAATGATGAATTGCCCCGCGGGGCAGGGACACGCAGCAGTCAGGGATCGTCCCAAGGGCTGGCTGCCATTTGGACCAGCTTGGTTTGGTTAGTTTCGGCAAAAGGGGGAAGAGGAGAGGGGAAGGCTCAGCTCCCAGGACAGAGGAGCTGAGGAAGGACTCCCAGGAGCTGCAGCTCCCAGCACCAAGCAGGGATCACAGGCTGGGACCTTCCGTCACCAGTAATGGGACTTTGCGGCACCCCAGCACCTCACACCCACAGCAGCCCAGGGGTAAAAGAGGCCACACACCCCACCCCTGACCTGGGGGACACTTTGGGACGCCACAATCTCCTTATTCCCTGCCATACAGCCAGCTCGAGGCCAGCATCCCCATTTCCAGTCCCAGCTCTGGCACATTCTATGTGAGCACAGTCACCTGGTCAGCTGCAGGGGACAGAAGATGCCACCTGTTTTCCACTGATCACCTCAGTCTCAGGAAAATATTGGGATTCCTCAGCTTTTTTCACTTTGCATACCTGTACACGACACACGTGCTCCTACAACGTCCAGGGATTCGCCAAGGAGTGGGAGAGAATTCCAGTGCCCTCCCGCCTCCTCTGCCAGCACTTCCCAGTGTTCCCCACCTTCGACTGTCTGTACATCCCAGTGCTCCAGGGGTTATGTTGCTAAAAATAATGACGTATCTGACTGACAGGGCCGTGCAGGGAAGCGGGAAGGGATCTGCTGTGGGGACAAATTCCTGGTGCACTCAACGCCACCGTGTTTGCTGCCTTCTGGTAGCTTTTCCACGGAGTAAATCCTGACAAAGGGAACGGGGTCGGCACAAACCAGCTCCTGCCCACCCCTTGTTGCATCCAGCCCTGGAAATCCCCTATTTTTTTCCAAGTAGAACTGACCTAAAGCTTTTGCTATCTCAGTCCTACAAGTGGTGCTGCATCTAAGCGTTCCCACTGCTTTGGGAGAGGAAGGAAGAGAGCAGGAGCCACTTGCTCCTGCCCAGAACAATTATCCCATCACTATCAGGGGTTCTTCACGCCAGGACGAGCTGAGCAGTCAGTGGAAAGCCCTCCCAGTTTGATCCCTGCAGCTCTGTCAGAGCAGGTCAGTCGCAGCAGAAGGGAAGGAAAGTGGATATCCTGGTTTCCAACCCCAGGCCCCCTTCATCAGCCCGAGCATTTCTGCAGACAGAAAACTGCCTCCCAGCTGTGAGACAGCCCTGAGCCAAAAACTGGGCAAAATGCAAACTGTCAGGGTATCTCCAGCTGGAGATTAACCCTGTCTGAGGGTGCAGATAAGTCATCTTTATCTCCAGCACCAGCTATCTTTCCAAATGTGGATTCACCCTGGGTGAAAGGCACTGCCCGCTCCCAAGCAGCTCATTCCCAGCCTGCCAGAAATGGGATTGTAGGTGAGAGGAGTCTCACTCAGCCTGGGGGAGCTGCCCACAAGCCTCATCCCTCTCTCATCCTCCAGCAGCACTTTTTGAGTGCTGTTTTTGCCAAAAAAATCAACTATTGGAGGCGGGAGATGAAGGAAAGTATTTTCTCACTAAATACCTAAAATATTCCCTTTCTTTCACCTTGATGTTTTTCCATCCACAAAGACAGTTGTCCCTGGGGCTGTCCGAGGGGAAACATCGGGAAACAAGGCTGACAGTCACGTTAGGAGGGGGCAAACAGGGAGCAGCCAAGCTCTGACCTTTTCTCTTGGTGCAGTGGTAGATCTGGCCGTGCTCCTGGGAGATGGGGTAGGGGTTGGCAGGCGGCAGCAGGTCCTGGGAGGTGCTGGACACCCCGTTCTCACACTGGTACTGGGAGCCCAGGTTGGAGGAGGCAGAAAGGACCCTGGTCTCGCCGCTGAAGGGGCTGTGATTCGAGGACACCTTTTGTCTCACTGTGCTCCTGGGAACAACTGGGTACTCTTTACTACAGGCAAAGAAACAACAAAAAACAAAATGAAAAACAAGTCAGCAAAGCAATCAATTAATAAATAGATCAGAGGATTCATAAATGAGGGCAGCACATTAGTGTCACGGAGTTTGTTTAGGCTTTCAGGGAAACGCAGACATCCCTCCCAGGAGGCTGCAGCCCCGTCACACTTCATCCATGCACTTGTTACTCCCTTTCCTTTAGTCCCCTTAAAGTCATGCCTTTTCCACCACTGCTGTTTTTTACCCACACATGAAATAGATAAATGCAGTTTTAGCAAAATAAAGAAGATTTATATTTCCACATTGTAGCAGTTATAAGCTATATACTATTTATAATGGATCTGCAATATGCACACACATGTAAATAAAAACCTCATTTCTGCCAAGCTCACTTGGAAGTGAATTAAATATTTAGGTCTACTTTTTTTCCCTTATGGTGGTTGTTCCCATTCCTTTTCCCTGGAGTCTGTCAGCCTGGTTGTCGTGGATGGGGGATCCCTGCACTACAGAGCAAGCCCAGAAAAGAGAAACAAATAAATCACCGAGATTTGATACACACCAGAGCCTCAGCAGAGCCAGGATGGGAGGGAAGGCCTGGACTGTTCCCTTGCTCCCAGATCTGGTTGGAAGTTGGGATGCTTTCCCAACACAGGCTGGAAATCCTCTCTCCTCAAAGACCCTACAATGTTTTTTGGAGGCGTTTCTCCAAACACATCGGCAATGTGGCAACCCCGAAGATGATTCCTGCTCTGCAGGGAGAACTGAAGCTGAATAGGGGAGCTCAGACACTTCAGGTGAGGCACAAGTCTCCTCCTGAACCCAAAGACTTGCTAAAATGCACAAAGATCAGGTAGTACAGCACCCCAAAGTGTCACCCGGCTCAGAGCAGCCACAAGGTGCTGATTCCAGCACAGGTTTTCTCCTCTGAGGCTGCAACCATTGGACCAAGCTGGCTTTGAGGTGCCCCCCTCAAGTGTCCAAAATCATCGTGCTGGAGCAAGGACAGCTCCTTAAATCCCATCCACAGGCTCACCTGGCCACTTCCATGCAGAGGAGGAGCCTGAAGCTCCAGTTACACCCCTCAGACAGGACCCATTGCCGTAGAACTCAGAACTTATTTACGAAATTTAACAATAACAATTACATAAACCTGCCCCAGCAGGGAGCTTTCATCCAAACCACTGCAGTGGTGGCTGCCAGAAACACCAGCAACCGAGCTGGAATGGATGGGAAATTCACCCAGGAGCTCAAACCCAAAGAAATGTGACTCTGGCTGGGCCCTGAAAGCTTTCCAAACCCCGGGCACTGGGGGCTTGCCAAGGAGAGCCTGTTCCAAAGGTGGGGTTTCAGCCCCTGAAGCAGCATTTTCTCAGAACTAAAATCCAGGCTGTGCACGAGGAACAAGAGAGAGATGGACCAGAGGAAGCAGAGGTTTATCCCCTGGATGTTGAAGGCAGCAGCGGCTGTCAGGATGCGTGGTGGGATTCAGAGCACCTGCCTGACATCCAGCGCTTCATCCCATCGGGGTCTCTTGCTGGAGGGCAGCTTGGGTGCCTTCTGGGGAAGGTCAGGAGCTGGGGCCATCAAACCTCAGGGATGACCCTCAGATCTCCTGGGTTCTAAGGGATCTCCCAGCCCTCCCAGGCCATGGTTTTGAGCTGCCTGCTCCACCTTCCCCCCGTGGTCCTCGAGGAAATGGTACCAACACCACAGCCCTAAGCTGCAGCCCCACCTTGCTTCCCTTCCAGGGAGACATCCACGAGGGGGCCACGCCTGGATGTGCCCTCAGCTCTCCTTCCTGGGGAGAGGCTGCCTGGATGGGTTGGGTTCATCTCTCTCAGCCCCACACAGCCAACATCCAATTCCCAAAAAACCACAGAGCCTCATTTTGTTTCCAGTGGGTACCCAGAGCTGGGGTGGAGGAGAAGGAGGGACGTGCCATGGCATGGTGCCAGGCCGTGTGACACTTAAGGACAGTTGTTACTGGTAGATTTGGCCACGGTGGAGAAACCTTGCGATTCTATGACCATTTTCAGGGGATGTCTCTGGAGCATGGGATGAGATCTCTGTGGGGGTTTCTGACCATAAATTCTCAGAGGGACCCCATAAAGGTCAAACCCTTGCTGTGCCAAGCCCCACACAAACGCTGAGGAGCCATCCCCACCCCAGGTACTTCTCACCCAAACCAGCATTTTCTCTCTTTCAATGGAGAGCTGAGAGCAGGAAAAAATTAACAACCCAATTAGGGATTTTTTTCCTTGATTAAAGAATATTTTCAATGGTGAAGGTGAAAAGAGACCTCCAAGGTTTTTGACCAACACATTGTCAAGTGAACCAGAGCACTGAGTGCCATGTCCAGTCATTCCTTGGACAGCTCCAGGGTGGGGATTCCACCACCTCCATGGGCAGCCCCTTCCAATGCCTGGCCACCCTTTCAGTGAAGGAGCTCCTGCTGATGTCCGAGGTGAAGCTCAGCTCCTCTCTCGCCACGAAGGAGCTCTTTGTCTGTATTTTTACCCCAAGTGCCGGATCATGGGGGGGTGTCGGGTGCCCAGTTCCTTCCAGGCTGCATTTCCCAGGGAATAGGACAATCTCCCTGGGGGTAAGAGAGGGCTGTGGTGCTCTGTGGGACACAGCAGGAGCTGGGAGTTCTGCAGGAGAGGGAACAGGTTGGAGTCACCAGGTTTGCAAACAGCAATTCCCAGGAGCTATCGCAGTAACAGCTCTCCAGACTGAAGCGTTTCCATTTCAGTCAAAACACGTTGGGTGCTATTTTTTTCCAAAAAATCAGCTGTTGGAGGAGGGAGACGAAGGCAAGTATTTTCTCACTAAATATCTCAAATATTCCCTTTCTTTCACTTTGACGTTTTTCAACTCACAAAGGCCGTTACCTCCATAATTTGACATATTCCTCCTTAGAGGAGCTGAGCTGAAATCAATCTTTGGTATCTTCTAAAGCAACAATCACCTCAAATTATTTATATTTTTTCCTCAGCCCACTCAATATGTAGAGCTCACAACTATCATTTTTAAAGCCTGAAGGACAAACTAAAAGGGATCAAATTCTTTTTTTTTCTCCTAAAAATCACTATTCCCAGAAGAGTGGTTGTAATCCTGAGCTACAGTTTAACAGAATGAAAGGTTTCTGTCATGTCCAGAAATTTTGGTGTCCAAAAAAAACCTGTAGCAAAGTAAAAAGGGGGGGAAAAAAAGCATTAAAGCTCGACTTAAGCAATGTAGGAAATTGTCCACACAGCAAGGAGGAGGTCATTGCTCCTGGGCCACAACATGAGTTAGCCTATTAACACCCCCATGTAAAACTTCCTTTTTTTGCATTGAAATTTGCAAAATTAGAAGAAGTTTTTAAAAAAAGTTGTTTGGGAAAAGAGTTTACAAGGAGAAACCTGTCGTTGGTCTATTTAAAAATCTGTTGGAGGCTAATAATGAATATTTAGTTGCTGTATTAAAATAGCAGAAGGGAGCAGGGAGGAGTCACACACGGGGCTCTGCAATATTTTGATTTTTTTTGTTTTGTTAAACAAAAAGGTTTGGTTTAAAGTTTTGTTGAAACTTTGGGAGAGAAATCAGGGATGAGGCCCAAGACCATCGGAGCTGAAGTCGGGACTCTGTTCTTATCTCCCACCTGGCCAGGGGGTTTCCCAAACCCACAGGGTCAGACACCAGCTCTGCAGAGCCTTCCCAATAGCACCCCCATTCCACTTAAAATTCATCATAAAACCCCAATCCTACAGATGGGCCCTGACAAGTGAATCCCTCCTGCAGTTCCAAATCCCAAATCCCACCTCTGCCAGGTGGAATTAGGAGCTCAGTCTCATTTTCTCTCCTGACAACTTCCCCTTTCCCTGGCCAAGCGACGCTCTCACCACGACAGCCTCCAGAGTTTTGTAAGGTCACTTTTGCCACAAACTCGTGGCCAGCAAAGAGCCCAAAGGAGCAAATTCAAGGTGATTTTGCAATCTCAGAACCGGAAACCTTGTTGCCTACTGCGGACTAATAATAGCTGAAAAAATGATGAATACAGACCTTCCCAGAGTAACACCCAGTTCACTTTCTTGCTTACTACTACACTCTAATCATTTTCCGTGTCTTTTCATGTGCAGACCTGAAGTTTCCTGATGTACCAGCCAAGGCAGAGCAAATGCAGCTGCCAGACAAAAGCCTGGTTAAAAACCTCTGCAAAAATCCACAGTTTAGAGCCAGGAAGCTCCTGCATTGGAGCATGCAACCCCTACCGGCCCTAAACAAATTATTTTAGAAGATGTTCTTGATATTTCTGCAACAAAACCCTGCATACCTCGAGGCTTTCCAGGGCTGCTCTAGCTCACCATAACAAGACTTCAAAAGGCTTATTAAGTATCAGATCCCAAGGATCTGTTGGAGGTCAAGGTGAAGCATGGCATGGAAAAGGATTTCCTTCCCATGTTTTTACAGCACCCTTGGAAGCCCCTGAGCTGCCTAAATCCTGTTCACAATATCAAATCTTAGTCTAAAACCTGACCCAAGGTTGAACACAGGGATTCCCCTCCACTCTTCCCAAATTTCCAGGAAGTTTTAACTCCTCCTCCTCGGGCAGTCACAACAAAAGCACAAATGTTTGTCACCCTATCCGTGCTGTCCCCTCTATCCAGCACAGAATCAACCCCCAAGTCCAGATGTGCAAACACAACTCAATGGCTTTGGGGTTTATATTTCCCACACCAGCAATTATTGTCCTTCCTGCTGAGGCTCAGGAGGAGGGAAGAAGTGGAAGTCAGCCATAACAGGCACAGCAAAAGGAAGAAGGGGGGGAAAAAAAGTGGCTGGAATAAACAGCCCATCTCCCAGGAAAAAAACCAAACCAAAACCAATTGTCAGCGTGCATTCATTTCAGCTGATTTCCAGCACACTGAAATAAAATCGAGCCACTCTCAAGAGGCTGTCTGGAAGTGGATAAACTACAGCAGGAAAGGACGTGGTAGGAGAGGAATTGCTGAGTGCTTCCTGCAGTCTCAGCCTCTGATGAAACATGGCCCCTGTCTGCGTGGGGAGCGCGGAGCAGCCACGCAGAGAAGGATATCCCAGTAACACAAGTCCAAGTGGCCACCGAGGAATAGGGGGCTCTGTTCTCTGCCCCACCCTCCTCCAACGCAGCAAATACCCTGAGCTTCCTGCCAGGACCCGAGGGGTCCCACAGCCCCGCACGGGAATCTCGGGCAGTTTAACAAGGCCAGGTGCTGGTGCTGCACCGGGGTTGGGGCAATCTTGGGATCAACCCAGGCTGGGGGTGAACAGATGGAGCAGCCCTGGGGAGAAGGGCTTGGGGCTGCTGTGGGGGAGAGCTGGACATGCCCCAGCACCCAGAAAACCTCCCACGTCCTGGGCTGCATCCCCAGCACCGTGGGCAGCAGGAAGGGGGGGATTCTGCCCCTGTGCCCCCTCAGGTGAGACCCCACCTGCAGAGCTGCCCCAGCCCTGAGCCCAGCACAGGAAGGACCTGGAGCTGCTGGAGTGAGGCCAGAGGAGGCACCAGGACGGTCAGAGGGATGGAGCAGCTCTGCTGGGAGGAAAGGCTGCTCGGATTGGCTCGGATTGGAATTTCTCTCTGGAAAAGAGAAGGTTTCAGGGTGACCCACAAGAAAGTTGGAGGAAGAATGTTTACAAGGGCCTGGAGTGACGGGTGAAGGGGAAATGGCTTCACACAGACAGAGAATAGGTTTAGATTGGATATTAGAAAAAAAATCCATCCCTGGGAGGGTGGGCAGGCCCTGGCACAGGGTGCCCAGAGCAGCTGGGGCTGCCCCTGGATCCCTGGCAGTGCCCAAGGCCAGGTTGGATGGGGCTGGGAGCAGCCTGGGACAGTGGGAGCTGTCCCTGCCCATGGCAGGGGTGGGATGGGATGAGCTTTAAGGCGCCTTCAGCACAACCCATTCCACGATGATCCTGTGGTCTGTTACCAACTCCTCTGAGCAGCACAGCCCAAAATCACTGCAACAAACCCAAGAACCAGCAAGGAAAAGAACCAGGCAGAGATCAAGAGCTCTCATCAGCAGGCAAATAAAAAGGTAAAATTCTCCAGAAAAATATGCTGGAGTAAGAGGAACGCAAGAGGAGCTGGAGGATGGATGTGGGCTGGAGGCAGCACCTGCATCCCTTCGTGCTGGGCTGAGCTTCTGCTGATCAAATCCTGCTGGGCAGATCCCCCAAAGGAGGGGCAGTGACAGAAACTGCAGCTACCCTGTGTTTCCTGAGTGGCTTTCTCACTTCAAAAGAGGTGTGAACAAGTGAGGTCTGCACAGCTTCCTTTTGGATTTCATCTGAATTCCATCAAGTTCTACTGAAGACATCTCAAGCCTGCAGGTTCCACTGGGGCTTTGAGCAGGAAGATTTCCTGGGGGTGTGTGCTGGAGGAAAGCATCCGCTCCCCAGCAGATGTAACAGCTCCAAGCCTCACACTGAAAATGCTTCAGACAGAGGGAGACTCTTGGGAGGTCTCAGTGACAGAACCTGGGAAATGGAAGTGGATTAAAGATGCAATGAGAAGACACGAGAAGGACGAGGCCGTTTGCAGCAGTCTGAGATCGAGGCGCACAGGTCAGCCTGGTGCCTGAGTGCAGCATTTGAACTGAATTCCCTGGCATTCCCAGGCTGGAATGCTGGGGAACACAATCCCTTTGGAGCCCAGAGGCTCACCCATTTCTCATTTGGCACCCCAAAACGTGCTGTCACCTCTGTCACGCCAGCTCTGACTCATGGCACTGATTTTGTGTCCTCTGTGCTGGCCCTGTTTCTGTTCCCAATGACACATGGGAATCTTTGGAATAATTCCTTTGGAGCCAAGAAGATTGCTGTGGATTAGTGCCAAAGGCAGAAAACTGTGGCTCGTGATCTTTGACGGAGAAAACGCAGCCCCAGCGTCAGACTCTGCTGTCACTCCTCCCTGTCACGTGGATCGTTCTGGACTTTTTTATCACTTTTCAAGTGGCTCAGAGAGCCCATCGAGGGAGCCAAGAGCATCATTCCATGGCATCAGCATCCCCCTCAAAAGCCTTCCCAATAAGAAGCTTCAAGGGCTAAACTGCATTAATTTGAGCACAAAATAACCAGGCCCTGACACTCCAGAAGCACCTCAGTCCCCATAAGAACCACCACAGACAATGGGAGCTGCAGATGGGCAGCAAGAATTGGTTTCAGGGTTGACCAGAATTGCTCCCTCCATGCTCCAGACCCACAAACTCTTCTCCCCCGCTGTTCTCTGGCAGTCGCAGATGACAGAAATTGATGTAATGGAAGCTGTGAGTTGCATGCAAGCCCCAATCACCCCATGATTTATCAGCACAGCTCTATTTGGACTCTCACGGGTGGAGAATTTGGAGGGCAGAGCCCTACACTGCAGATCTTGTCTCTGCACGAGCGTCACCCTCTGTGGGTTCGCACCACGTGTTTTGCTCCTGCACTCCACATCAAATTCCCCTCAGCACAGGCAGAAGCCCCAAGTGAAGACAAAAGATTTTTTACAGCACAGAAGGGCAAGAGATCCAAAAAGAACACCTCACCCAAAATTCCCAGCACTACAAACACCCCAGATTTACCTGATTTCTCCTTTTCCACTGCAGCGTGACCACAGGGCCATGCAGTAAAGCTCGTATCCCTCTATGCCTCTTCCTTTCTTTTCAATGTTTTTGGGGTTTTTTCCCTAATCAAGAAAATCCCAAACTCAATCTCATGCTCAGGAACTTGAAAACTTTGACAAAGCTCTTCTTGCCAGAGGGCCCATCCTACCAAAGAAGCTGCTGAAGGCACTTTGTGCTTCAGGAGAGAAAGGCAGCAGGAGGAAAGGTGAAAATGAACATTCACTGGAACCTGAATCTCTCTGGAGCTCGTGGCTCCTCTTTTCCAGTGGAATCATCTGCTGCTGAAAGGCTGAACACCACTCCTGAGTGAATTTCTACCTGGACAGCCTTGTTATTTTTTTTTCTGGGAAATAAGAGGGGAAAAACCAATATGGGAGGCCTGGGAAAGGAGAAAGCCGTGGAGAGGGAGGGACTCGAAGCCGTGGTGAATGTCAGGTCAGCAGTTTCGGGTACAAAAGGCTCTGCACGGTTATGAAAATGGGGGGTTTTTCCAGCTACTTTTTCCATCGGGAGCCAACAGCACTAAAAATCCATCCCACCATGTTTTCCAAGGGCATAAATGGACATCATTCCCCTAAAACTGGGATGGACTGACGGGTCCATCGCTGGGAAACAACGTCATAAACGTACATTTATATATTAAAATATATAATATGTCAATTTAGTGACGTTTTAATATGTATTTATATGTTAAATCTATAGAAACCCACAAAAGGCAGGGCATAGTTCTGCAACATTCTCAATCCTGAATGGTTCTTTATCTCATAGACACAACCTATTTTTTATAGCTACAATTTATTTATACATATAACTGATTTTATACACGGGTTTATATATTTTCATATATAATTTTGGATATATTCATACATCTACATAAAAAACCCACAAAGGTGGGTCCATATTTGCAACCTTGAATGGGTCTTTATTTTACTATAATCATCTTATCCTGCCCTCCCTTAAAAAATGCCATCTTTGTAAAGTCACACAGCCATTCCTCTGCTGAGTTATTAACATGAACATCACAAATTATCCTGTAAAGGCAACGATTTTTAACCCTTCCAGCCCTGCCAGGCCTGAGTGGGTGCATTTATATATTCCAAGTGTTTCTGCTCCCCGGATCATCGACCGCAGCCCCTGCATTAAAAATGCCAAGCGGTTTTTAGCGCGGGCTCAGCGTGGCTCGATGCCGTGCTCTTCGCGTGGCACTGAGCCCTTCCTAGGGGTCCTCCCTGTTCCACCTCCTCCCTCCTGCTCGAAAAAATGAATCCAAACCGTCAAATCTTTCCAGGGACTGGAATGAAAGAGTGGTTTGGCAGCAAAAAGAATGGGGGGGGGGGGGGGCGGGACAGGGACATCATCACTCAAGTTCCAGCAGAAGTCGGGAGACTGGCACGGGGTGGGGGGAGCTATTTCAAGTGGTAGCGCTGCCATAAATAAATAAATATTGGCAGATCGTGCCAGGATCTGTTGGAAAGGGCAGGCGGGGAACACAGGGCACATTCAGGAGCCCACGGAGATGATTTAGGCAGAGCAGATGAAGCGTCACATGTACCTTTTTTACATGTATCTCTTGGCTTTCCTGGGGCTGAGCCTCAACATGTTTGTACACAGGAGGACATCTGCCCAACTTGAGGAGGGTTCTGGGCTTGTTTGCAGGGTTGCAGGAGTTATTTGATGCCTGACAGCACCATTTTCCTGGCTACGGAGAGCCACGCTCAGGTCTGCAGCTACAGCCACCAGAAGTGACCACCTACATCTGGCTCCTGGGTGGGCAGTGGGAAAAACCCTCCCATCAGAAGGTCCCAAAGCAGGTCCCTCCAGCAGGAGCCAGAGAAAAAAGGATCCCAGTGGCTCCTCCCCTTCTGGAAAATGCTGTGTTGAGAATTTCCATCTGTCCTAGTGAGAATCGTGGGTATGGCACCATTCCTGCAAAACATTTGCACCAGGAAGCCTCTTGACACACAGACAAAGTTCCAAGGGAAGGGAAAAGCATGAATTAATTCCAGCAGGACCTGACATTTAGAAGAGGACGTTAAACAGGATCTCCAAACAAGATTTAGGCTTGGTTTTCAGCTTAAGTACTTGCAGCCAAACCTGAGATTCGAAAAGGTCTCCTCAGCCACCTGGCGCTGGAGATCCCAACAGTTTCTAACGTTTCCTTCTTCAACCTGAAACCACCACACCTCTGCTCCTGCTCTGCACATCCAGAACCAAGCAGGCAAACAATCCCCTCCTGCCAAAGCCCCTCCAGAGCCAGCAACAACACATCACAGGAGACTCCACCACCATCTCCAGAGGCAGCTGGAGCATCCTTAAAAAAACCTACTCCCAAAACAAGGCTGGGAGCTTTGTCATTAAAGCACCTGGGAGAAAGGAACACTCAGGGATTCTTCCACAGTAGCCCGGTGGCCAGAGCTGCTCCCAGCTAATCCAAGTTTTTAACATGGCCAAAGCTTCTCCCAGCTAATCCAAGTTTTTAACGGGTCTAAGTCCACGTGCAGCCTCAGAGACGAGAGTTTAGCACAACGCTAAAGGTTGTTCTGGATAGGGACGTGTCTAAAAGAAACGCAGAGTCCCTGTGGCCAGGACAGCATCCCACAGGTGAGGTCCTACCTCTGCCACCCAGCAATTAAGGAATTCCCCTGGGAGCAGAAGGTGCAGGATTTTGGCCCCCTGTGCTGGGATGTGAACACCAAGCTGATGTAAAACCCCCACGCAGACACCAAGGCAGGGAGTGGCACCATGTCCTGGCTCAGGCCAAGCCACGAGGGACACGCCAAGCAAAGGCCAGGTGGCTCTGGGGGCCCTGGGAGGGTCCCCACGAGGGTGACAGGCGTTACCTCTGCATCCTGGACATCCTGTGCAGCTCCATGTCGTCGCTGCCGCGGAAGCCTTTGGCAAAGGGGTTGTTCTCGATCTTCAGCTGCGTGATCTGAAAGGGAGGAAACACAACGGGGTCACCACGAGTCCAAGGCACGGCCTGGGAGAGAGGGGGTAGTGGTTATTAAACCCAAGGCAGGCGGGAAGGGGGGGGGAATCCAGCTTGCAGGAACTCCAGTCGTCCCTCAGTTCACTGACCACTTCAGATGGGCCTTTCCCTAGAACGCTCCACGAGAAAAATATCTCCTGTCAACAACCTCTCGCTTCTCCCAGGCTTGTCCCAGAACCAACACGTGGGACTGCACACACACATTTTTCTCTGGAGAAAATCTGCTTTCTGAGAGTTCCTACTTTCATTTTGCTGTTGGAACAGAGAGGGCTCCACTTCTCAGAGGACCAGGGATGGAAGTCTGAACAAATCCCAACAAGTATTTTCTCATCAATGCACAGGCAAAACCAAAACCTCACCTCTCAGAGCCTGCACCCTCTCTCCCAGACCAGAGAACTTCACCCTTTGGGTGTTTCAGACCAGCTAAATGTGCTCCAGGTGCTCTACATCTGCCACCCTTCCCCACACCTGCCAGCACTGCAGGGACTAATTACCTGAGTTACCTGGAGGGTGACTGACTTCACCTGTAACCTTCAATCCCAGGAGAATTCTTTGTCTCCCCGTTTATTCCAGTTTGCTCACTAAGTGAGCTACCTTGAGAATCTAAAGTTTAGTGGGATTAATCCACTGAGACTCAACTCCTCTTAAAACATCAGCATTGAACACTTAAAGCAGCTGCTGGACAGAACAGGGACTCTGCTGCTCCAAGAGCTCCCATCCCCTCCTGCTCTACTTCTCCTGAGGGTTTTGGTGAGCAGGGGTCGTCATTTAAGCCAGTATTAACTGGGGACCAGCAACACCCTCAGCTGCCCCGTAGGTCTTGTGAAAATTCACTCTGCCGTGCCAAATCTGATGCAAATGCTTTGGTGCCTTGGCAGAACAGGACAGAGCCTGGATCGGGTGTGATATTGCTGCAAAGCCCTAAAAGTTGGGCAGAAGAGAGAAAAGTTCCCTTTTTTTCTCTTTTCTCCATCACTGCCTGGCAGTCTGAGCCCTCAGCAAGGAATCGGGAGAGACACTTGCCCAGGAGTGAGAGACAGGCCCATGTTTGCCACTGGAGGAACTTGATGCTCTCACCACGTTTTGTGGAAACCCCGTCCTTCCTTCCTATTGAAAGTTGGCCAGGGGGAAGGAAGGAGCTTGGGATTCATGGAGGGAGAACAGAGAGAGGTTCATGTTCACCTAGTCAAGCACAAACAACCGGGCCTACCTCCCTGCCAAAATCCAGAGAGCAAAATCTGGCTCGCCCAGAGTCAATAGCAAACCTCGCCAGGTGTATGCACAACCAGATTCTTTTGCTCTTTTCTTGTCTTTTTGCATATTTTTTTCCAAGGGCCATTTGTTTATTTGCCATTTTTGCCTCATTCAGCCCCGAATCTCTCCCAGAGCCCCCCACCACCCTTATACTTATCCCAGGGGCATTCCCATTAAATCAGGACCATACTCAGCACATAAACAAGCCCTTTGCACGGTTTTTTTTGTCCCTCATTTCAGATTTCAAAGAGAAGGGTAAACAAACAATCTTTTGGGGTCAATCTGCCAGCTGAGCCATTCTCTAGCAATAAAACAGAGGCACATTCTGTAATTAAAAGCCCCGAACTCTGACACAACCAGCTGTGTATTTTGCAAAGCCTATCGGTTTGGAGGTGGTGACTCTTCTAGAATGAATAATAGGCATTATTCAACATTTTGAATGTTCCTGAAGCCCTGTAAATGTAGGAGTTGTCCTCCCTCGCCGACCCCAATGGCAATATTTGCTCACATAAGTGAAGTCCTTCAGTGAGCGAGGATTTACAGGATTGGCACCGGCGCACAAAGGCACAAAGGGCCGGATTCATCCCAACCCGACCGAAGGCATTTTAACCAAGGCGCCTGCCCTGGGAGCCTCAGCTCGCTGCTGGAATCCAGGAGGGAGATGGGGACTGCCAGAGGGCACTGGGGCTCTGGGCTGGCTGGCAGTGCCCCCACAGCTCCCCAGTGCTCTCTGGTCACTGCAGGAGGAGCCAGCAATGCTCCAGCCCCTCGTGTAAGCGCCGCAGTTGAATGCCCTGTTTGACTCTTCAGCCTTTTAATCACCCACAAAACATCAGCCAGAATATCAAAATGGGACCTCAGTATTGCAGATCTGTTGATTTAGGAACAGAGAAGTCCCGTAAGCCACGTGAGGAACAAGCAAAGGTGTTGATGCTGGTGGCCAAAAGTCCCAAGAGAATCACGGCCAACTTCAGCCTCATTAAAATCAGGGACCTGCTGGATTGAAGGCATCTGAAAACCAGGGACTGCAGGTTTAGAATTCACTCTCAGACCTCTGGTATACTTCAGATGGATTGGAGCTTCCAGAGCAAAGTTTCCCTGGGTGACGACTCATGCCATCAGGCACCACAAAGCCAGGAGAGCCCGAGCCAGATTTAACAGAACTGCACACAACAAACTAGAAAATAGAGAAAAAGTTGGTGAATCCCTGCTTTAGCAAACAACCTGAGGAAGATATTTTGTTTGGCCACTTTCTGCCCGACTTCCAAACTATTTCAGAGGTGGAAAAGCAAACGCAGGGGTGGAAAAAACCTTCTTCTGGATCAGCTTTGCCACAGCGAAACTGAGTTTAATTGACTATAACTCATGGGGGGGGCAGGGGGAAGAAAAGCTGTCAGAAAGTCAAATGACAATTACCTCATGAAAAATAAACCAAAACACAACGTCCTGCGAGGTCATTAAGACGGAGTGCCCAGGGCTGAGTTGTACAGCACGGGTTCAATAAAACTGAAGGGCTTTGTTTGCGTGTTTGCTACCGAGGGAAACCAGTGGCAAAGCCCCCTCCTGACCACTGACTCCCTTGGGGATGAGAACTTTGCAGGGGGAAGCCTCCCAGGTCTCCACTTTGCAGGGCTTGTCTGACCTGTGGGTTCAGCTGGACTTTAACGGGAAGCGACAGCTCCCGGTGCAATCCCTGGGCTGCTCTCCTTTCTCTGGGCTAATTGGCCACAAAGCTCTTCTGCTGAGACCTTTCCAACAGTCTTTAGCTCCAGCATGAGAAAATTTAGCTTTGCATCGAGTTAGGCCGAGAAAAGATGCTTTAATTTTCTTCCCTTTTCCACAGACATGTATTTATGTGGGATTTGTGGCTGAGGGCTCATGTGTATCGTTATGGCCAAAATCAAAACTACCCTTTTGTATTCTTTTTTGTCAAGAACTTGCCGTGATAAGATTGCTCTCAGTTCTCACTTTAAAAGTTGGAACAAAGTTACAACTTTGTTGGGGATGATGTGCTCCACACCAGGTGCACTGGGCTCTGCTTTATTTACTTACTTTGCTAACTACTTCTTTGTTTTTTAAGCACTGAAGCTGAGGGAAAACACTTCACCCTGCTCTCTTTGGGCTCTTCTGAAACTGAGAAAGGCTGGGCATTCTGGAAAAGGACTGCAAGGGACAGGGGTCCTTAATTTGTGAGTTCTCTCGGGTCTGTGCCACTTTGAGAACTTAAAACTGATTGGGAGGGAAAAAACATCAGCGTTCGGTGATGAAGAGGTGCAGGTGATCACCCTCGAGCACAGCACTCCGTGGGGATCTGTGTTCTCCCCGCCCTGCAGGTGGCCATGGTCCTGCTCAGGGTGGCAGAGGGGGACCAGGAGCACCCGTGCCACCCTGGAGCTGGCAGTGCTGGGAGCCACGGGAGGCTGGAGAGCACAGAGCCCTTTTCTTTCACCCTCTCACGTAGCCCAGATGGAAACCAAGTCAGGATGGAGGAGAAGCCAAACCAGAGGAGTGGGAAGGAGAGAATGAGATGAAGACAAGGTGCCTGCTGAGCCCACGGACATCTGGGCCAAGCAGAGCAGCTGGATGGGGAGCTGGGACTCGGAGCCCGAGGCAAAGGCCAGGAGAAGGGAGGAGAGGGGGGAGCTGCTGGCAGAGGGGAGAAGATGCCGAACCTAAAGCCAGTGAAGGAAATGGGAGGGACTGGAGGCTGCTTGGAGGTACTGGGGTGAGACAGAGGGGCTCATTGAGGAGGCTGCTGGCTGGCCTGGGACACGAGGATGAAGGATGGGAAGAGACAGACCTGGCCTGGTGTTTTGGGGGAAGGAGGTGAGGCTGCAGCTGGGGATGGCACTGGACGCAGAGGGTGTCCTTGCCAGGCTTGAGGAGAGGGGCTGCTTTAGGCCCAAAAGGGTCCAGGGGCTCGGGGCTGGCCGAGCACCCCATCGCAGGGCTGGCAGGGAGCAGGGACAAGGCTGGGCACTGAGGGAGACAGGGCTGGTTCGGCCACAGGCTGTGAGGGACACGAGGCCTCTGGAAGGAAGCTCTGTCCCCCCGAGGCCTGGAGCAGCACCAAGATTTGAGAGACAGAAGCCACCAGGCCTGGTGAGGAAGAGGAGCTACATGGCCTCACTTAACCCCAGGGAGCCCTGTCTCTCTCAGCGCGTGGGGGATCAGAGTCTGCCCTGGGTAAGGAGAGGGGCTGTCCCCTCTTGCCAAAGAGATGGAGGGACACGGGGGCAGTGACCCCAGGCTGGGCAGGGAGAGCTTGGGGGCTGGACAGAGGAGCTCCCCGAGATGCCAGCCAGGCCAGCACAGTGGTGGCACCTGCCAGCAAAGACGAGGAAAACGGAGCTCTCAGGAGAAAACACCCCGAGCCCAAGGACTGCCCGCGTCCAGCCCTCAAACACGGTGACAGGAAGCCCCATGCTCAGAGGGGACCTGCACAGGCAGCTCCCCAGCACCCCCAGGACGGAGCACCAGCTGGCCTGGCCAACGCACCGGCATGATTTTAGCGCTGGGTCTTTGCAGGGGAAGGAAGGATGACCCTCTCCACTCAGAAATCCCACCTGACATCATGGCAGACCATGCCCGGCCCTGCCCCTCTGCTCCACACAGCATT
>NW_008246061.1:648453-650342 GCF_000691975.1 Corvus brachyrhynchos
TACAAGAACTTTGGCTACCAAGAATGTTAAATAACTTAGGGTGGGGGGAAAAAAGTCAGCATAAAACCGGATATCCTGAGGGGGGGAACCAATATAAAGCCCGAGTCCAGCTAAGGGGGAAAGTAGGTTGTAAAAATTAATGAGAATAATTGTTGTGAATTCTTGCTTTTGAAAGAAGCCTCGTGAGGGCAGAACCTTAATTATTTCTGTCTATTAGGGTTCATTTCCTGGTCCTAAGCAGAGAGCTCATACCTAATAAATACGGGCCAGGAACACAATGATTTAAGCTACAGCAAAACGGTGCCTGACTGCAGGGGAAGTTAATATTTGGGAATCAGCCCAATTGCAAGCACCCATTGTGTAAATGGCGAGGAAATGAAATGTGCATGTGACCTTTTTTAACACCTCGATATTTCTGGGGTATTTCTAAGGGGAGGGGGGAGGTGCTCAATGGAGCTGCTGACAACCGCTCTGAAAACTTCACCAAAACTCTCTTCATAGCTTAAGCCTCTCTTTGGGGAGTCGGGCTGAGGAGAGGGAGATCCCAGGGTGCTTAAATATCTTTTCAGGCTGTCTAAAATACCAGGGGAAATAAGCACAAGCCCTACATTGGGATTGCAGCTGTGCTCTTGGAATAAATTGAGCTATCTGGAAGCAGGCAGGTATTTCTGTAAGCTGGGTAAGCATGGACTCAAATGCATTTTGGGGTGAGTCACACAATTAATTCTGTAATAGAATTCAGCTATAACAGAGCTCTTGAAACCTGAACCACGTGCAAGGATGAATTTGTGTGTGTAAAATACAGGGGTGTATAAAACTACATGTAAAACATGTCGGAGGCTGGATGGGAAAGTTGGCTTTAGGTGAGGGGTGGAGGTGAGAGAGAAAAACGGGGAAAAAATAAGCAGTGCCCTGACAGCAAGAGCTGGGGATGCCCCACGGATCAGGGGCTGGCATCCTTTGTGGCAGGGGGAATGCAGCCTGTGTTGCAAGAGGAAAATCTCATTTTCCAAGCAACCTCTCAGCTGTGAAAGCTGAGCTCAGGCTTCTGCTGGTGGCAAAGACCCCACTTGCCACCCAGCTCAGCTGGAGGCTGTTCCTCCTCAGCGTCTCCATCAACCCCAATATCGCTCCCCATCTGCACTGGGCCAGCCTACAGGCTTTCTTCCCTTCCCTGCAGGGAGATGCCATTTAGGGACGATCACCCCCTGGTTTGTATTTTTGTCTCTGTCTTTCCCAGTTGGGATTTTATCTCGGGGCTACAGCCACTCTTCCTCAGTGCCCCCCCGATTCCACCAGCCCAGGGAGGAACGTGTGTGTCAGGGGGGAGAGGGCTGCCAGAGTCTGTAAAACGTGTGTGGGGTGTGTAAAATGTGTCGTGGTGGGTGCGAGTGTCTGCTGGGCCGGGAGCGTGTGTGTCTGTGGGGATTCCCGCCTCTGCCAGCGCCTCTGCTCTCACAGAGATGTCATTTCTTATCACACAGATATTGCTGATTTACAATCAAATATTCCTGCTCCTCCTAACGTGGCACTTTTCCCAAACTACTGTACTCACATGTTCCTGCTTTGCTTTTGTTTTCTTTGCACGATCATTTCTTCTCCTATAAACCAGCCCCATTTTCCTTCAAAGGGGAGCAGTTCCATTCTCGTCTGTTCTCTCCTCGGGAAATGCCTTTAAAGCAGGCAGTGTGTCCTGTTTTATTAACTCCCACTTCTATTAATATTATATTCTTTCTCCAAATCCATCAAGCAGAAGTTAAACTTGATTTTATAACATCCACAGCGGAGTTATAATTTAAGGCATAATTTGGCAAGGACTCAATTTGGATTCGGCTTGCTTGTCCGGGCCGTGCCAGCAGCTCCTATTTTAAAGGGCAGGGAAGTATTTT
>NW_008246061.1:650403-657353 GCF_000691975.1 Corvus brachyrhynchos
GGTCAGCTGATGGAGGGAGGAGATGCAATTTTTTCACACAGGTTTAGGAACCCGCATTTCCAGGAAAGCATCCAGGATTTCTTTGGGGTGCTAAATGACTTTTCTCTGTTTGAAAAGCAATTATTATATCGGCTACAAAAGAGCCATCCTACCTGCCTGTGAGTACAAGTTTACATGTGATTAAGAGAGGAATTTGCTTATTTGCTGAAAAAAATTGAGTTTTCATGGTGCTGTGGCCTAGAGAGGGCCAGTGGGCAGTGGCGAGGGACAGTTGGCGAAAGACATCCCTAATCCATCTGTGGAGAACCACCCTGCCCTCAGCCCTCTGCCTTCCTCCTCCTCCTCCTTCCCTGCTGGGTGAGGAAGCCCAAAACCAAGCAGAGAAGGAGAGGGAGCAGCGGGCTCCTCACAGAGGGGCAGCAACAGCACGCCGAGAAAACCCTCATTCCACCCGACCCTTTTCTGTTCCAGCAGAAGACAAACCTATCCCGTGGTTTTCGTGCTTTGTTTGCCTGATCTCGGGAGCTGAGCCTCCCTTTCCTGCCCGGGCCTCTCGGCTGCCGAGCCCGCAGCCCCCCGTGGGCAGCCGGGTTATCAGCGCCCGGCCGCGGAGGGGAGCGCCCGGCTCCCTCCTCCAGATTAGGAGCCTTTGACCCACGGGGAGGGGGGGAAGATAAAGCCAGCTTCCTCGGTTGGTCGTCTCCGTGCGAGCAAAGCGTCCTGGTGAGCTCATTCCCCCTCCCCGGCTCGCCCCGAGCCCTGGCTTTGGATGCTTTGTGTGGCCAGGAATAACAGAGGGAAAGGGATGGGGATGGGAGGAGAGGAAAGGGGAAGGGAGAAGAGGGAGAAGGGAGGAAGGAAAAGGACAAGGGAGGGGAAAGGAGAAGAAGAAAGGACAAGGGGAAAAGGAGAAGAAAAGGAAGGTGACAAGAAGAAGAAAAAGAAGGGGGAAAGGAAGAGGAGAAGGGGAAAGGAGAAGAAAAAGAATGGGGAAAGGAGAGGAGAAGGAAGGAAAGAAAAAGAAGGAAGGAGTGGAAAGAAAAAGGGGGAAGAGAAAGAAGGGCTGAAAGAAGAAGTAGGGCGGGAAGGGGAGCTGAGGCCCTCAGGAAGAGCAGCGGGAAGAGGGAAGGAGCGGGATGCGGTTTGCCGGGGCGGGGGCCGGCCCAGCCCCTCACCTTGTGGTTTTGGTAGGAGGTGACGGCGATGAAGGCGGTCTCCGGGAAGACGTGGGTGCAGAAGGCGGTGTTCTTGGAGCCGAAGCCGTTGTTCTCGTCCGCTTTCACGATGTGAAGCCGGGGCTGGTATTTGTGCATGGAGTTCAGGATGATCTGAGCACGGGGAGAAGGAGAGGACATCCCGTGGGAATGGAGGGGGCACAGCACGGCGCGGCCCCTCCCTTCCCCGGGGAGAAGGACAGGGACCAGCAGGAACCCGCAACCCCTTTCTCCAAAATCTTCTCCCTCTTCAGACGAAGGGCACACACTGAGGTGCTGGGGCAGGGGGACGTGTGTCTCCAGAAACCCCCCCACCCAGGAGCCCAGCAGGGCCCGGAGTTGCTGTCAAAGGTGGTTCCTCACCTGCTGCCCCCAGCCCAGCCCTGCTCTTCCCTCACAAACCCCCGGGGCCGCAGCTGCTCCCTCCACACGTACTGGAGGAGCAGGGCATCTCACCCCCCCCATCCAATCCCATCCCATCCCAGGGGAGTAAAGAGGGAAGAAAGAGCGAGGGAAGAGAGCTGGAGGGATTTGGAGATTTATGGATTCAGGGACATTTCTCCCCGCCAGCCACCCGCAGAGGATGGGAAGCAGAGGAAGGTGGCGGAGCCGGGAGGGGAGGACGCGCTGTGCTCCAGATAAAAAGCGGGCCCTGCTCGGTACCGGCTTAATCTCGGGGGAGGACGGGGGGCGGCGGCGGGGGGCCCTCGGGCCCGATAATGACTGCCGGACCCTGGCGACAGCGAGACGCAGCGCGTCCCGCCGCCGCCTCCCCCGTCCCGGGGGTTTAAGCAAATTGCTTTGACATCCAGGAAAGTCGTAGACATCAACGGTGAACGATCTAATGGTTTTTAATTTCATTACAGCGACTCTAATTGAGAGGCTCCTGGCGCAGCTCCTCCTCTGAAGTCCCTTATTGTCCCCTCAGCGTCTTCGGTTTGTTTAGAGGGACTTTTTCCCCAGAGCCGCCTGTTCCCAGCGGGGGTGCCTGGCCCCGTCCCCCCGGGCCGGATCCCCCCCTTCTCCCCAAAAGCACCCCGGGGGTGGGATGGGTTCCCCTGGCTGCACTGCTGCCCTCCCTCTTCCCGCAGGAAAGGTCCTGATCCCTGGAAAGCGCCCCTCGCAAACCCCTTTGCCAGCAGGTCAGGGTAGAATTCAAATAAAATTAGAATTATAAAAAGAAAAAGGAAATCAACCCCCGCAACTGGAGGTGCAAAGGAGCACTTGGGAAAGGATGCTCGGCATTGGGGTGGGCTGGGGACTCTGCTGGCTCCTCTCTCCTAAACCCCTCTCAGTTCTTGGCGACCACGTGGGCGAGGATTTAATAGCACAAAATTTATCATTAAAAAGCGAAAGGGGGAAAAAAAAAACCAGCTTGGGAAAAAAATGAAACTGAAGTGTTGAAACGAGACTGGAGAAAAAGCCGCCCTTGGAAAGGGCTGGCGGGATCTGGATCCACATATTCGTTCAATTATATGTATATATACATTTTTATAGATTATATGTATACGTATATTATTCATACACGCACGTATATGCTCAGAGGAACTCGCATCTTTGGAGACCTTCGAAGGAGGGCTGTTCCTGGCTGCAGAATTCACACAAATTTTCACGGCCCCGCGAGTCTCGCAAAGACCTTTTTATGCTCAAGAAGTTCTAGCGGGATTTCAATTTTTCTAATTGTCTTTAATTATTGTTAGTTTTCCTTTTTTTTTTTTTTCTCCTCTTTTTCCTGATCGAGGCATCCGCGTGGTTTTAGCTCCTATTGCCTCCGCTAATTATGCCTGATTGATTTTACCTGTTAGGCAAATTCCCGGAGGCAGGGGCGGATTTTAACAGTCCGGGACTCGCCACGCGATTAAAATCGGGTACCAAACACTCAGGCCAGGAGAGTTTCACGCACTCGCGAACTCCAGGCCCCGGGGGTCTGTAACCAATTCCCACGAAATAAACCCGGGTTTAAGGTTTACGCTTCTGGTTTTGGGGGGGTCCTCATTGGGGTCCATCCCGCTCTCTCAGTGGAGGAAATACCACCCCAGCAACCCTGGATCTGGGGGTGGGGGACACCCCACGTGGGTGCTGGGCACGCCCGATGCCCCCGCCCCAGCCCTGGTACTCACATGTCCGAAGGGATCGAGGTGGTTATTGGTGAGTTTGAGCTTCTGGAAGGAAACCAGCTGCCTCATCCAGTGGGCACCGGTGGCCGGGGAATCGGGGTGCACGTACAGCCTGCCGGGCATGGCCGGCTCTGCCTTGCCCGTCACCGACCTGCGTGGGGACACGGGGCTGAGCTCCGGCCACGGGGGGACGGTCCCGTGGGCTCCTGCTCCCCGTCCATCCCATCCCATCCCCTCCCGTGGGCTCCTGCTCCCCGTCCATCCCATCCCCTCCCGTGGGCTCCAGCTCCTCATCCGTCCCCTCCCGCGGGATCCCTCCCACTCAGGTGCCCCGTGCCTGGGGAACAGGCATTTCCAGCCCCGCTGGCTCGGGGAATTCCTGAGCTCTTTGGCACCTTTCCCGTCGGAGATGGCTCTCGCTGCTTGCCCGTTTAACCCCATCCTTCCTCCTTTCTCTAAGTCACGGCACTCGAGCCAGGGGCAAAGAACAAATCCTTAAAGATTCTTCCTGCCCGGAGATATTCCCTTCCTTAATACCATGAAGCCATCAGCTACACAATAGCAAATAATCTCATCGTCAAACAGGATTCGTTATCCTTCACTAATTGCGACACAATTTCTCCGGTTTTTTCTTTTTTTTTTTTGGATGCATTTCTCTCCCAGGGACTGTGCTGCGCTCAGGTGAGGCTCCTGCAGCCCAGAATTTTGCATGGAAAAAGAAGGACGAGCCGCTGATTGAGGGAAACCTCCCACCCGGACAGCCCAGAGGTCTCGTCCCTCCCCTCTCTCTCTGTCTCTCCCCACGCGTGCCTACCATTTATTATCTGCGAATTTGTATCTGTGGTCATCTGCTGGTACGATATCCATCAACAGGATGTACTTGGTTTTTGGATTGAGTCCAGTGACCTTCACTTTGTAACTGGGGAACATTCGCCTGTTAAAAATAAATAAATAAATGGATAAATAAATCAATAAAAGCGGAGTAGCAGAGAACATCGAGTTTGCCGAGGTGGTTCCGTGTGCGTTTGGGAGGAGGAGACGCCGGGGGGGGTCATTTAACAAAAGGGCGACGCCGCATTCCCAGATGGATCTTCCCGAAAGGCTCGGGTGCACCCTCCCCTCGGGATGCGGGACATGGTTGGGTGCTGCTGGGTCCCGCTCCGGGTCCCAGCCGAGGCGAACCGGGTGATTTCTCAAAGCAAAATGCGAATTTCGAGGCTGGCGGGTTTGTTTATTCACCTCCTCGTCTATTCGCATTTTTACTAATCATCTGTTTCACCAAAGTTTTGCATCTCCGTTCTTTGAACAAATCCAAGCGTGAGAACTTTTGGAAGCCAGTTACTTCCCTCCGTCCATAAACCGCTGGAACAGGAGAGGAAATTTGCCAAAAAAAGTTTTAAAATAAAAGTTATAATATAGATACTTCTATTAAAAATTGTATTTATATATCTTCCTACAACTGTGTATATTTATAAAAATACGTTCTCATATATCGCATATACAGAAATATAAACACTTCAAAATGCGTTTATATGAACACCTTGATGTTCTAGGGACAGATACAGAGGAAAAAACCCTCCACGCACTCAGGTGTAAGAGAAAATCCGTGAGCAGCCGTGTGACCACCCCGAGACGCAGCAAAGACACCTGACCAATCCTTGGAAACCCTCGGATACACACAGGGCAGGGGCTTTTCGAAATATTTTCCATTACTGCAAGGCAGGCACTTAAACCGCCGCTGTTATTTTAGTTCGAGCTTTCCAAATATTTAAAAATAAAGCAGATGAAAATGTAGCCCTGGACTTAAAACACGCATAAACAACAAAAAAAAAATCCGAGAAAAAAAAGGGCCCCACACCTCTAAAAATACCGCGCTCTTCTCCGAGGCTTCGGGGTCTTATCGCTGCCGTGGGGCACCTGGGCCGGGCTTTAGCGCGGCTGTAAAAAGCTGAAGGGAGGCGAAAAGCGCCCAACGAAGGAAGCGGGCGCTGGACTTTAGGCTTTAAGGGAGAGGACACCAAATCCCACCTGGAGATTCACTTGGAACTCCACCGAGAACACCTGAGCGGCAGGAGCAGGGACTTCTCCAGCAATAAACACGGGGAATGAGATAAATAAGGAAACCTATCCCGCATCTCCCCTCGAGCCCTTGCCCTGTAAATGTCTGCTTTATTGCTCTCCAGATGAGATCTCTGTCCGCGGCAATGTTTGTTTGAAATTCCTGCAAGGTGGTTTCTGTCTCCCTTCGAGAGTTGGAAATTTTTTTTTTTTTTTGGCCCTGTGGACCGGGTTTTTTTTCGAGAGATCCCAACTTCATCCCCCCCACACCATCCCACGTCCCCTTGGCCACAAAGCCCTTTCAAACCCATTTTTGCAGCAGCGAGGTTCAAGGGGAAGGCGAGATCTATTCGCTAAAACTTTATCCAACCAGCTCGATATTTATTTTTCCCCTCCCTCCTCAGGCAAATTTTCGAAGACCACAACAAATACCAGATGACAGAGCAAAATGAAAGTTTGACGCTGTGTTGTTGATCGTGTCCCTACAACCTAAAACTATTCCTACACGTGGAGGGTTCCCCCCCTTTCCTCTAAGGATTCTAATTGAAAATCCCAACGAAAAATCCTCCCTCGGGCTGCCCCCGATTTGTCGATAGGACTGGAGAGACTTTTTTACTGCGTTTCTCTGGCCGCTCTTCAATTTAACAACCCTCCACCACATTAATATCAAGGATACTGTTAAATCCCCTCAAAAATACCCACGTCCACATATAAATATCTGCGGATCAGGTTTACTGAGCCGGTCATGGAATCGATTAGAACTCCAATAAAGTTGGATTTGCGAGGCTGTGTATTTTTCCGCACACCCACGCAGATAAACACCCGCATAGAAATGCCCCCACATGATATTTATTTGCGGACGCATCTATCTCCGCATCTAAACAGCTTTGTTATCTCTCTATAAACAGTGGCTTAAGACCGCATAGACTTTTAAAAGGGGTGAAGTGGCTGTGCTGGGAATATTCGCCCCAGAGGGAGAGAAAATAATTTTAAAACTCTGTAAAATGGCATAAAACTTCGGGGGAAAAAAAAAAAAAAGCAGAAGGGCCGAGGGGCTCTTTAAATAATAATAATAATAACAATAATGGCCCAGCGAGTTGCTCTAAACAAAGTTGGCTTTTTGGCCAAGTGGTTGCAACTCGCGTTTGCCTGGAAACTTTCCAAAGGCCTGAAGTCGGAATTAATGATCCAACTGCTCTGGTTAAGAAAGAAGCCAGAAGAAACAGTTTCTGCCGCGTCTCTCCGGGCTCTCCACGGCCGGGCAGTGGCACACGTACGGAGGGGCTCGGACAGGCGAGATGTGACCGTGCTCGTGCCAGGGAGGTGCCCAGTGCCCCCATCCAGGCGGGTGTGTCCCCGCCGTCGCCGCAAACACGAAGGGCACCGCGGAGCCCCCCGCTCTTACCTCCCGGCCTTCGTTATGATCATCTCCGTGCCCACTTCGTGGAACTTCAGCCACAGCTCGCGTTCGTGCAAAAACACCTTGATGCCCTCCATGCCCTGCGGAGCGGGGAGGCACAGAGCGTCAGCCCCGGGAGGAGAGGGGGCAGCCCCGGGAGGA
>NW_008246061.1:658481-659049 GCF_000691975.1 Corvus brachyrhynchos
CCCTTGCTCTTATTTCGGGTCCTATTCCCTGCCTGCCCCTCCACACCCCCCAGATCTCACACGGGCACATCCCCGCAGGTTCAGCGCCTGAGCACGACCTTAAATAACACTAAAGCAGGATGAGGCCCATGGCCAGGTGAGGCTTCGCCCTCGCGTGGGGCCTAAAGTAACCCAGCCACCCAGCTGGGGCAGGGAAAAACGCGGAGAAAAGGGGAAAATACCAACAAAATTAACAGTGACGGGGTTGAAGGAGAGGAGCATGGGTGCTTACCTGCTGGGTGAAGGCTGCTTGGGGTGAGGTGGGCGACTTGCTGGTGGCCCCGAGCTGCGTGTCCTGCTTGGCTTCAGCCTGGAGCTCCTTGGCCTCCGAATCCGCGGGCGTGCTGGGGAGCCCGAAGCCTTCCTCGCTATCCGCCATGTTACGAGCTTCCTTCGCCGAATCCCCCACTGCAGGCACACATCGGGAGAGAGCAGAGATAAGAGACGCACAAGTCAATGCTGACGTTTAATAAAATATAGATATTTCTACAGCGGGCTGGCTCCGAGCGAGCGCAGCGGCGGCCGGGGG
>NW_008246061.1:659085-660261 GCF_000691975.1 Corvus brachyrhynchos
CGGCAGCACGCGGGGAGCGAGGCACGCGAGGGGCTGTGGGACAAGCAGCTCATCGCACAAATGGCTCTGGAGGTCGGGGGCTTCAAGGTGGGGGCTCCAGAGCCTCCCCGAGGCTTGGCCACCTCCAATTCCTTCGGGCTCGCTGCGGCCCAGGAGGGTTTAAAGTCCCCACTTTGCTCCCAGCGAAGTGGAAGCTTTCGCCCCACAGGAAAACACCACTGACACACGAGGCCACTTCTCGCACCCAATTCCCAAGGAAAACTCAACTTCTTGCACGTCTTATAAAAAATGAAACATTTAAAAAGCCTGTTCTTCCCTTACCCCGGGCAGTTACAAGAAAAGCAAAGGGTGGACGAGGAAATGAAAATATAAAAGTGCAAATAAATCAATCGGACAAACACTGTGCAAGGTAATGAGGACTCGGGCTGGTGAACGGGGAGTGGAATTGGGGCTGGAGTGAACTAAGCCACAACATTTGGGATAAAACTGCACCAGCAGAGAAAGCGAGCTTTAAAAAATACATGGTTTATATCTGATGCGAGTAACCGCAGTGAGTTTTAAAAGCTGTATTTTGAATTAGCTTTAAAGGCTCTATCAGGAATGGTAAAAGTTTCATAGCAACACAAAAAAAAACCCCAAAAAAGATAAAAGCAATTGAATTATCTGCTAGGTTTTTATTGTTCTTAAGGAGTTCAGAGTTTTAAGAGCTTAAAAAAATATATTTCTTGCGTGTTTCAAAGAAGGGGATTCAGTTTTGAAAGGCCAACCATATGGAGGCAATATTGGGTTTAAATACATGAGAATGTTTTTTAAATGAGTTCTTCGCCCTGCAACGATATTTGAAAGCTGTTAAGAATCAAGCAGAGAGCGCGAAAAAAAGGCAATTCTCCTTTAAAAGCGAAGGAAATTTGGGAGTGGGAAGGAGGGGGGAGAAAATGCTCTTCCCCGCTAGTGGTGGGTAACCCGCACACGCACGGATCTGTGATTTAAAAGGACAAAAAGCCAAGGGACTCCAGGTCCGCACCTCTGGAGCTGCAGCTCGTGCCCGGGCACGGCCCGTGCCCAATCCCTGCCTCCTTCCCTCCCTTCCCAAAGTCTCTTTTCCCAGCGCGCACCAGCCAGAGACCCACGGGCGAAGCGAAAGCGCTGCGAGCGCGGAAAGTGCGGGGCGCGCTG
>NW_008246061.1:660350-660906 GCF_000691975.1 Corvus brachyrhynchos
TCCTCCTCCGCTTTTTTTTTTTTTTTTCCCCGGGCTGTTTGGTGTCTTGTTTGTTTGGGTTTTTTTCCTCGGGAAGCGCCGCTTATGCATTTTTTAATCGATTTCCCTCCAGCTTGGAGCTGTGACTCCCCCAGAGCTGGCAAGGTTAGGGGGTAGAGCGAGGGAAAATAGTAATAACAACCCCTAAAGCGTGTTTATTAAAACAAAGAGGGACCCAGCCATGGCAGCGCAGCCCAGCCCGGTGAAGCCTCCCCGATGCTCTCCGCGCCCAGGCATAATTAAGCAGATATAAAAATAATCATAATTTTAAAAACAGAGGGTGTGATGACAAAAAAAGAACCCCACAGCTGAGAGCATTTGGCGATCCGTGGCTTCTAATTTTTTTTTTTTCCCCTTAAAAGAGCTTCTGAGAAGAAATGGAGCTTGACAGAACCAGGCCGCGGTGGCTGGATGAAAAATGCATCTCGCTTTGCTAAAGTAGCGCCAAGTGGGTTTGCGGGAGGAAGAAACACAAGGGGGGAAATGAAAAAAAATAAAAATAAAATCAGCACCCTCT
>NW_008246061.1:661078-661680 GCF_000691975.1 Corvus brachyrhynchos
TCCCGATGCCCCCGGGCAGCCGCTCTCGCTCTGCCTCGCTCACGCACCCGCACACACAGAGGACAGACCCCGACGGACAGACATGGCAATGGAAGAGCCGTTACCTTGCTTGTTGAATTCCATGCACTCAATGCATCTCCACATAAATAATGTGTGGGTCTATTTCCCCCGTTTGCAATGGAAATTACAATGGGATCAGGCTTCTCGTGTGCATATTTCCTTTTATTTATTTATTTGCGGATCAGCATGTGAAAACCCAGCCTGGAAGAAAAAATTCTATCCAACGCAAGCCTGCTTCTCTCTCTCTCTCTCTCTCTCTCTCCCCTGCTCTCTCCAAACACTTCCAGGTTGTCAGACGCACTAGAAAGGATCCTGAGACCAAGATAAAGCCCCCACCCCCACCCTTTTCTCAGCCTGATCTGATGCAGTTCTCCCCAGCCCGCTCTTGCTGCTGCCCACCTAAAAATAAATTAAAAATTTAAAATAGTAATTAAAAAAAAAATAAAAAAGAGAGCGAGAGAGCAGAAAAAAGAAAACAGCACCCTCTTGGGAAAAAAAGAAGAAGAAGGAAAAAAAGTTTCGGCCGGCTGGTAACCCCCGCT
>NW_008246061.1:661917-662490 GCF_000691975.1 Corvus brachyrhynchos
TGGCTCCGCTAACCTCGTACCACCCCCAGTTCCCCCCTCCCGCCCTCAAAGGCAGCCCAGAGGTGTGGATTTAAACCCAGCTCTAAATTTGCTGGTGCTCACAGAGGCCTTTTATTGGGGGGTGTTCCCCCAAAATAGCTTTCCCTAACGGGTACAATCCCCCCCCAAAAAACCGCGTCGGAGTGGGACCGAGACCCAGCGAAGGTGGCCCCGGGGTGTGCGCGGGGCTGTGGCCCCTGTCCCCGCTTGTGGCCGCGTCCAGGCTCCTTCCCCTGCCCTTTCCCATCCTCTTCCTCACCCCTGGCCGCGCTGCCACGGCCGAGGGCCGCAGCCCCCCGGAGCTCAAATAATCAACCCGTCAGCGAGGAGCGGTGCTGGGGGTTTATCTGCATCTTCCTTCGCTCCCTCTCTTTTTTTTTTTTTTAATGTATTATTGGGGGGGTAAAGTTGAATAGGTCAGCGCAGGGTAAACAGCCTCCCTGTCGCATTCTGCAGCCTGAAGAGAACCAGATTGGCGAGGCGGATTTTTGATAAGACTCGGAATAAATGGCATGGTTCAGATCTGCTCTGCCC
>NW_008246061.1:662533-663368 GCF_000691975.1 Corvus brachyrhynchos
CCTATTTTTTTTTTTTTTTTTTTTTTTTTTTTTTTTTTCGTTTCGAGGAAGTTTTCAGCAAATCCACCCTCGCTCCCAGCTCTCGCAGGGCGCGATAACACCGGAGCCCTCTGAAAGTTTGAGGTGAGGAAGGGGAAAGTCTGGGGACGAGCGGCTCTTGGGGAGGGGGGTGCGTCTGTGGGTGTAGTTTGGCATCTCCCAAACCCTCTCCATGTGCGCGCCAGTCCCAACAGCTCCTTGAGGAGAAACAGCCAACAGTAAACGGTTGCAAATAAGAATAATAAAATAACTGCACTTGTAGCCGCAGAGAATAAGCCAGAGAATGCTACTTAAACAAACAGAGCGAAGCTTGTCCCATATTTCATTATTTTTCGAGGGGAAAGGAGCGGTGGAGCCCTTCCAAACACAAATAAACCACGCAGCAAAGCGGGCGCTCGTTCCCCCGCGGGGAAGGCGGCGGCCGCAGCAGCGGCCCCAGCCCCGGCCTGGGGCGAGCGGGCAGCGGCGGCTCCGCAGAGCCCTTCCCCTGGCCTGGGCTGTGCTCCGAACGGTGCAAACTTGGGGGGAAAAGTGGGAAAGAGGGAATTAAGCAGGCGGGCGCGGCGGTGCGGGGAAGCCGCGGAAGCACGCGGTGAGTGCGGCCGGCCCCGCGCCGCACGTGTGCCGCGAGCATCCCCCAAATGCTCATCCTCCAAAGGAGAGGGGGTTTTTCCTTAAAAAAGAAGCAAAAGCAACGAGGAGAAAGGTTTCTCGCAGCTGCAAGCGAGAGAGAGCACGAGCTTCCCTCCCCTCGGCGGAAAGAAAGGGAAAAGTGAAAATCCCTGAAGTTCGGCAG
>NW_008246061.1:663595-665744 GCF_000691975.1 Corvus brachyrhynchos
GGGGCGAGGAGCCTTCCAGCTGGAAGCCGGTTTGTGGTCTCCGACAAATTAAATATTACTGTTTATTACCAGCCATACTCCGATAAAATAAAGAGAGTTCAAGGCGATAGCTGCTATCTCACGAGCTTTGCTCCTATAGGACACGGAGACGTCACCAGCCACGCAACTGGCCTGTTCTGTCATGGTTGACTGCAGCAGTAATGGAAGGTTAATTTGTATTATTCTCCTCTTTTTAAAGCTCTATCAGGGAGATTCCTGCCTTTATTTTTTTTTTTTTTTCCCCAAAAGAAATCCACTCAGTGAAGTGCAAAATACACCGTGGCTGGGTGTGTACCGCTTGTGTATGATGGATGTATATATAAATACATATATTCACAAGGCAGACTCACATATGCGGCTGTGAGGGGTTTATATCATAGACGAGCGTGTATCACCCAAGCGGGCTGGAAACTTCAGGAAAACCCACTGATCCTTGGAGCAGAAGCGGGGGAAAGCAGGAGCAGAGCTCCCGCTTCACCAGAGGGTTAAATTAATCCAACGGGATTGGCATTATTCAGCCTAATTTCTCTTTCTAAACAAATAATGCTGTCGGGGTGAGCAGGAAACTTGTCCAGTGACTGCTCAGGCGCCTCTGGAAGCAAGCACGCTGGGCTATATATAGCAAATGATAACCTGGTTATTTGCACGGATTCAAGTGTGCTTCAGGAGCCAATTATTTGCTCTGATTAAATTTAAAAAAACATAGGGAAAAGAAAGAGAAAGAAAAAAAAGTAGTAAATCCAGGCGATTATTTGCCAAATGAGATTGACAAGGGAAGAAAAAATCAAAACCCTCCAGATCCCTCCAAGTGCAGCCAGTGACTGCAGAGATGCCGCTGGCGCTGCCCCGTGTCCCAGCTCTCCCTCAATCTGGAGGGATTTTGGGATGCACTCGCGGTCGCAGCAGGAAGATTTCACACCCCCCTCCCCCCCCCCCCCCCAAAAAAAAAAAAAAAAAGTTGAATAAAGAAAAAAGTAAAGTAAGAAAAGTATACACAGAGAGAGAGGGAGAGAAAATGATACTAAAGCGTTTTTTCGTCCAACAGAAAAAGAGAGGAGGAGAAACGGGGAGCGAGGAAATAAAGAGCAACACCTGAGGAAGAGCGAGAAGATGGTGCGGGAGCTGGAGGCTGCCAAGGTGAGTGTTCCCAGCGGGCACCTCAGCCCGGCTCGGGCAGCATCCCCCGCACCCCGGCAAGCCCTGCCCGCACTTCCCCGGGCTGAGCTCTGCAGGCGCCCGGGAAAGCCAGGCCCGTAGGAAAAGCACCGGCAAGGATGGCGGAAAAAAATGAAAGGAAGGGGGTCACGGAGGAAAAGCCCCCCCTTGCCCTGATGCGCCCCATTTGCCGGATCTGGCCGCGCTCCTCAGCTCAGAGTCCTCCCAAATGTCCGGGATGGAGGGAAAAAACTCACCGAGAGGAGGGAAAAAATCCCCGAGGAGGATTCTGCAGCTGGCACCGAGCGCCCAAAGGTGCTGCTGCTGCCAGAGCAGGATAGGGCCTCACCCAAAACGGGAAATAAAATCCTCTCCCCCGCAGCCGGCATCATCTCCTGGTGTCCCCTGAGGTCCCCCCGGGGCCCTTGAGGCCTCTACAGCCGAGGGACGGGAATCGCTTCCCACTGCCCGCCCCGGGACCGCTCCCTCTCGGCCTCCTGCAACAGCCTGGATCCCGCTGCTGCCGGGGAATGCGGGACCCACGCGGGAGCGGGGAGACTTGAGGGGTGAGAGAGGCATCACACGCAAGAAGGCAGATGGGTATGTCCGTAAATAAGGATATTTAAGCACGGTTGTGCATCTGTGAGTGCGGACACCCCGCTTGCACACACGCCCCACGCACGGTGCTTCTGCGCTCAAGCCTTTAACCAAATTTCATATCCCGTGTGTCCTAAATATAATTTATTTTATATCTTTAGACTAAACGTGCGGTGGAACCGCACGGGTGCCGAGATCCGAGAGATACACGTGAATAAACGTGGCTGTTCGTACACGTAAATATCCGCAGGCACACCCCAAAAACCGCGTGAGTGGATGCGCAGGTGATGAGATCTTCACAAACACTTGCACAGCAGCGTTTCTGCCAGCTTAGGCCACCCCTGCCCCCCCCGCCCTA
>NW_008246061.1:665981-671401 GCF_000691975.1 Corvus brachyrhynchos
CGGGAGCGCAATCCGGCCCGAGCAGCCCCGGCCCCACCGCCCGGCCCCGGCGCCTCGGGCCGCGGGGAGCCCCGGCTTTAGGGCCCCGCATCCCGGAGCCCCGCACGGCCCCTCTGCCCTCCTTTGCAGGGTGTCCCTCGCCCTGGAGGTTTCTCCTTGCGGGATTTCCCCGGGAGAGGTGGAGGGAGGGGACGGCCGGGGTGCTGGCTCGCAGTGGGGTCGAGGTGTCAGCAGTAAGAAATAGTGCCGAGCATGAACTCACTCCCCCCGCCCGCCCTCCACACCCCTTTAAAATCACTTTTTGGGTCGGCTTCACCAAATCGAAGAGGCTTTTGCATTCACTCCTCTCGCCGCTCCTCGGCAGCCACCCTGCCCAGGGACGGGGCAGCGCCGATGCCTCGGCGCTTTTGGCCTCCCAACGCTTTTTTTTTTTCTCCTTCCCATACTTTCAGAGAGAATCAGCTCCCTCCTAGCAGGGATTATTATTTTTCCTTTCCATTTTTAGATAATTTACTTCCCCTCTCCGACCAGTTCTCTCTTTGCTTTTATTTCCCTTTTGTTGGCCGCTTTTCGCTCTGGTGAAAAACGCACCTGGGAGCAAACAAGTGTTTAAAACAATCCTCCTCTCTGGAAGCATTTTTTGTCCATTCACTCGTTGGGGCTTTTTTCTGCGTGTTGGGTTTTTCCGCCCAATTATTTCCTTCTTTTTAAATTTTCTCGCAATCCTGGGGGCAGGGACAGACTGCATTGACCGGAGAGCTGATATCAACAAAATATTTGTATGGAAGTCCCGCCAATACAGTTCTCTCATGTCATTATTTCCATTACAAAATCCTGCATTTAGTGCTGCAGAGTTGCTTTAGACGAGCCTTCGGGGGTAGATACCTGGGTCGAGGGCTTTTTTAATTACAGGTGAATAACGTTTTTCTTTTAAAGATTGTGGTTTCAAGTAGTTTGGATTCTTTTTTTTCCCGCCCTTCTGGCTACTTTAAGAAAAAAAAAAAGTTTGCAATTAAAACCCTTTCCCCTCCCTGCAGCCCATTAATTTCCCAGGCGAACTGCGGGCTTTAAAATAGTGACGAAAATGAAAAATAAGGAGCCGGGCAGAGGCAGGGCTTGGCGTGGCGCGGGCACGGCGCTGCCCTTCCGCACCTCCCACGCGTGGGGTGAAGATCCCTTTTCCTCCTGGATGCCAAGCAGAGCGAGAGGATCCCAAAATTAATCGAGAAACACCCCTGGAGCAAAAGGGATCCATTCTCTTTTCCCTGTCTCCCTCCAAAAAGGCATCTCTCGGGGAGGGGACTCCAGGGACACAGGGCGCGACCCCCTCCCCAATTTTTCCCCAAGGAAAAATCCTGCCCAGGAAAAGAGGGAATTCGGCTCATTCCTCTTTCCCCCCATTATGAGCGGGTGATGTTTTAGTGCCCATGGGATCCCCCTTCCATTCCCGATCGGTGCCCGATGCTCCCAGCGCGTTATCAATGCCGGGCTAAACTGCTCTTCCCAAACAGGGTGTCCATCAGGGCCTTATCTCGGCCCCAAGGAGAAAAGAAAAGCAGATAAGACCTTCGCTCTCTGCCTGGGAAGAAACTAATGGGGGCAAGAGAGGGGAAAAGTCCTCAGCGCCCCGCGCCTCTCCCCGAGAGCGATCTTGCCATGACCTTGAAGGGGAGGCGGAGGGGGGCAGAAGGAGCCCGATCCCGAAGGTTTGGACTCAGGCACTGATAAAAGGCCTCACAAGCAACACCTGTAAATGCCCTTCCCTTCCCTTCCCTTCCCTTCCCTTCCCTTCCCTTCCCTTCCCTTCCCTTCCCTTCCCTTCCCTCGCCCTCCCGCTGGAGCCCCGGGCGGGGGGACACCCCGGCCATCCCCACAGTTCCCTCATTTCTTCCTCCCTTTCTCTCCAACTCATTTTTTCCCCTCTTTCCTCCTTCCCAAGCCGTCTCGCCTCCTTTCTTCCCCCTTTTCCGTTTCTCCACCCTTTTCTCGCCCCGGCCGAGCGACAGCGCAGCCCGGCCGCTCTGTTACAACCATATTATCCTTTGTATTCCCGGCCATCCACAAATTTCGGGAGCAGGGGACGGGAGCTGTGGGCCCCCGGCACGGGAACTGCGTTAACCCGGCTTTGGACGGGTGTCACGGACGTCCTAAAACCCACTTTTATCCACGAGGGAAAAATACAGATTACACCAATAACCCAAACACTTCTTGAGATTTTTGTGTGTGTGCACGTCTTCAGAAAACGTTAAATACCAAAAAATATTCACAGGACGAATAGGAAAGGAAAAAAAAGAGCATTTTCTCTCCTGTTCCAGGGCTGGATGAGGTCCCAAACTGTAACTTCAGGGCCCTGAGCTACCCGAGTGCTGACGAGAGATCGGTTTTGAAGGGGCAGAGCCCCGCGGGTGTGTGGGGGAAGCACCAGCAGTATTTGGGAGCAGTGGGATGCCGTATGCGGCTTCCTGAAGTGTCAGGGATTTAATTCTGAGGGTAGCAGGTATCTTCCCTGGAGAGCTTTTCCACACCAACAGAGGTGGGGGTCGGGGCTGAATATCTGGGTGGTGTCTGTACTTGGGGTGCTAACCCTGATTTTTTAATGAGCCCACATGTGCCTCCACCCACACAATCCTATGGATTTGTACCTGTTCCACGGGTATCAACGTTTCACATTGGATACGTGCTTCTCTGTCCTGTGGTTGCGGGCACAAAAATTCCTGCTTTCACCCCTTGAAGAAATTTTAGGAGCTCGTTTCGTTCCTGCGCGGGATTTCTGGGGCGCAGCCAGGGGTGGTTACCTGCCCCGTGTGTGTCTGTCAGGCTGCCCCCGCAGGTGAATGCTTTTGCCAGCTCATTTTGGGTTGAAAATGGTTCATTTCTAACGAAAAACTCTTTTGAGGGGTAAAGAGCGCTCGAATCTCTGCGCAAAAAAGCTCCCTCGGAGCCCGGGTGGGACCTGCGGAGCCGAGCCCGCGTCCCCCCGCCCAGGCTGCGGGCACGGGAGCCACAAACCTCCCCACTCTGGGTGCCCGGGGAGCCGCCGTTCGAGACAATGTCTATTTTCTGTCATAAATAACTCGTTTCTTCCTTAAAAAAAAAAAAAAAAAATCTCGTTTGGATCCAAGATTGTTTTTATGATTCAGTCGGACAAGACGGAACACATGTTAGTTTAAGCAGGTTCATGAAATAGCTGTAAATCAAATAAAGTTTACGAGTTTAGCAGGAAATACTGAAAAGATGAGGGGGGGAGGAAAAAAAACTCCGCCGAGGCAGAGAGCAGCAGGCTGGAATAGTCGGTGGAGTTTTGTCCTGCTCTGTGTTTCTCTCTGTTCTCTTGTGCATCTTGCCGATTAAAGGCCTCGAGACCCCGTGTTGGCGCCAAGTGGCATGTTATTAATCAGTTATCCCGAGGTTCAGTCCGCAGAAGAGAGAAATTTAATCACCAGAAACCAGACCCGACATAAAAGAGAAATCTAAAATCAATTCCCGCCCGTCGTCCCGTCTCCCCCTCCCCTTCCCCACCTCCGAAGCGAACAGAACGAGCAGAAGCAATCAAGATTGTGCTCCCTCTCCCTCTTAATTGCGGCGGGAGAACCGCAAATTTCTCCGAGCTTTAGCCCGAACAGCATTTGGAAAAAAAAATTAAAAATTTTTAAAAACTACAGAAAAAAGCCCCAAAGCCCCGCACCAAGTCTGTCCTTGATCTCGCTATAAAAACGTGATGGGGGAGAAATATCCCGAGCGGAGCCTTTTATAGTGGAAACAGGGGGTGTGGGACGGGGGGGTGCGGGTGGAAATCCCATTTATCGCTGGGAAAATGATCTTTGAAGGCTCCCAGGCCTGGCGGGGAGGGGTCCCCTCACCCCAGATGCCCCCCAGCCTCTGCCTCCTTCCCCCAGCCCAGGTTTTGCTCCAGCACGGGAATTCTGAGGGAAGGTGTCTCTCCCAAAAGCTGCGTGTCCCCCCTCGGGAGCTGAGCGCCGGCGTTCTCCCCACAGACACCTTCCTGCCAGGGCGTCTGGGGTGGGAATCCCCAGGTTTGGGAGAGGGCAGGAAAAGAAATCCTCGTCCCTCATTGCTGCAGGGGGGACGGTGCCATCCTCGGGGAAGGGACCGCAGGTGACAGCAGGGCAGAAGGGTCCAAAAAAACCCCTTCGCTCCCCCCAAAATAACCCTGCTTGGAGTCCAGGGGAAACGGGGAGCGATGGGGATCGGCCCCGCAGCTTCCACGCGTGTTTCCCATGGGAATCACCCCGTCCCTGTTTCCTCCCGGCTGCGCTTGTCCCCCTGGGCTGCGTGAAGGGCACACGGAGGAGCTGCGAGCCGGGCGGCCGCCCCGGGGCTATATTTGGAAAAGAATTTGGAAGCCCTTCCAGCAAATCTGTGCGAGAGGTACCAGGCCCCTTCCCCGACCCGCTCCGAGGGTCGCCCCACTCCCCGTGGCAGCGCTGCTGGCAGCGTCCCGCTCCTCTCCATCCGCGTGTTTATTCCTCGAAAGAGAAACGGCTCCGGAAAAACTCCAGCGCGAAGTTTTGCCTGCCCGAGCCCCAAGAGAGGCGACTGCGCCCCGCGCCAGCCAAGGCTCGCACTTTGTGCCAGCCGGATTTGCTTGTTCTGCCCTAAAAAAATAATAGCAGGAGAGAGTCCTGTGGGCCTGGACCTGGGGGGGATGAAGGGCGAGGGGGGAGCAGCTGCCTCTCTGCCCTCTTTCCAGCCCAGAGAAGCTGCTTGGCGTGTTTTTTAACGAAAACCATATTTTCCCCGCATTTTTGTCTTCCCCAGCACCCTCTCAAAAAAACCTAGAAAGCAGCGCTGTGAGCTGGGTTGCCTGATGGGTTTCTTTCCCCCCCTCCACGCTCTATCTGCTCGTTTTCCTACAGCCCAAACAGCCTGGAAACCACAGAAAAAATAATCAAAGTGCAGCATGTTTTCCCACAGTAGGAATTCATGTTAGCACTCTCTCCACGTCTTGATCCTCTGTTTGCGTGTGGGTATCCGGGCTGAGATGCCTTCAGAGGCACATGCACGGATGCAGAAGGAGATTTTGGGGTGTCCGGAAAACACCCAGCCCCACGCACGTGTCCGCCCACGGCCTCGGGGCCGGGATGGATCCCCGTGGATCTGAGGATTTCCGTGTAAATACGGGAATATCCGTGTACAAGTGGGAGTGGAGCCAGCTCCAGCCCGCCCAGCAGCCTGGGGGTTCCTCCGTGCCCGTGGTGCCCCTTCCCCACTCGGCGTTGCCCCAATAACTCTTCGGCTTCTCTGCCACCTGGCCGAGCCCCCCCGCGGCATCACGCCGGGGGGAAAAGGGTGGAAAATAAGAGGAAAAGGGAAAATTTGGATTCCCCACCCGGGCGGACTGCGGCCAGGAGAGCTGGTGGGCTCCGGGGGGAAGAGAGGTGGGCGGAGATGGCTCGTTT
>NW_008246061.1:671420-685055 GCF_000691975.1 Corvus brachyrhynchos
CCCCTCCCGGCTCCCGCAGCTGGGCGGCGTAGGTAGCTCCAGATAAGTGAAAGTGGTATTTTTATAGGCTGATAAAAGGGACTTATCTCGGCTTTCCCGAATCTGACAAAGATTCCCTAATTGGTCATTTGCCCACAGCAGCCTTCCCCAGCCCAGGGCCCGGCTGACGCTATTTTCAGCCTCCAACGGGGGTGTCACGCCCCCGGGCCCCCCTCGGCTGCTGCTTCCCGGCCTCTCCCCTTCCCAAATCCACGGCGACGATTTCTCCTCACTCCCACTCACCCGCACGCGCTGGGGAAGCCGGGGAAGTGCTGCATCCCAAGGAAGAGCAGGGCCCATCCTTCCCCAGGGCCTGCCCGCCGGGGGTGGCTCGTCCCGCTGGCCACCCCGCGCGTCTCGGCTCAGACACCCACACTGATCATTCAGTCTTTTAGCCACACCAAATACACTTTATCAGCCGGGAAAAAAACAAACCCTATCACATCCAGAGGCACATGCAAGCAGAGCAAAGCTCCGTATGGACAGAAAACGGGTGGTGATGCTCAGTTATGCACCAAACCTTCCTCCTCCAACCTCCAGCTGCCGAGATTAGATAGAAATGTAATTCCTGGGATTAAATGCAAACGGCAAAGCAGAGAGAGCTTCCTTCTGCCGCAGCTTCCCCGGCAGCCCAGCTCCCCCTGGAACAGGCTACAACCACCTCACCACCAGACTCTGCTCCATACATGAGCTGGGAGATTTTTTTCCTTCCAATGCATTTTAGTCACCAGACTACTAAAAAAAAAAACCCAAAAAACCCCGACAAAAACTTCCCAAAAAAACCAAAATGAGGAGGAGGAAATGCATTTCTGAGCACCCAGAGCTTGCAGCCAGCTGGCACCACAAGCCTTGGAGCGAGCCGGGAAGTCGCCCACTACACTTATTTCTCATTTTCCTTTTTTTTCCTCCCCTGTGGAAGGGGGAAGGGACTCTGGGATTAACGGCCCATCTGACCTACCAGCGGTGTAGGGACATGAATCAAACACAATCAAAGGCCCCAGTGTCAGCATTAGCCTGACCCCTACAACTGGCTCGGGCTCGGGGCTCGGTGAGGCCGGTTCTGGCCAGAGCAGAGTGAACCTGGCCCAGGGTTATTGGTGCCTGCCCAGGGCTCTGCCCAGCCCAGCCCCTGGCGCTGGGGGTGCAGGGCCCGTGGGGATGGACCCAGCTCTGCCCCACCAGAGCATTGAGTGAAAACAGATCTCCCCCCCAAATCCGTCCACTCCAAGCCAGGGAGAAGAGGAAGGGAGGTGTGGGCTTGGAGGGCTTTTCTGTGATTTTTTGGGGGTTTTTTGTTTCTTTGTCTTTCTTCTCACACCTTTTTCCTTTCTGTGGCTTTTTGGGTCTGATTTCCTCGAGTGGGTTTGGAAGGAGCAGCTTGGCAAGGCCCAGCCCCATGGGAAAAGGCCAAATCCCAGTCCCACCTTGGGGACTTGGGACTCACAGCCCAGACAACGTCTCCAGAGCTGGCCCTGAGGCTCAGCAGGTACTGAAAAATGCAGGAACTGAGCTTTGTTAAAGTCCAAATGGCCCAAGTCATCTTCAGACACAGCATGGCACCCGAGCACGCCCTTCAACACCATTTTCCCATCACAGAAGGGAGAAAGAGGAGCACATCAGTTGTTATTCCTAAACAAGATCTCCAGCAGGAGAGTGCTTTGTCTGTAGGAGCTGATTTTGATAGGGATATTTCAGGAAAAAAATCCAGTTCTTTTTCTCTTCAGTGAACCTTCCCCACACTCAAAAGGGACACAAAAATCAGCTGGGTATCATCAGCAGGGAAATCCGTGCTACCCTGGCTCTGCAGGAGCAGGCTCCAAAGGGGATAGACGTGGTCCTGTCAAAGTTTCAAGCTCACCTTCCATTTAAATGTCATTTTTAATGGAAATGCTGCAACCTCCCCTTCTCTCCACTAAGCCCAACACGGGCTATTTTTATTTCCTCTATGCACACTTTAACTGAACACTGACTGGTGCTTGAAAGAAATAGATGCCAACACTCTGTCAACAACACTTGGCTCTTGAGCTTTACCAGGTGAGCTGGCACCAGATCTGGTTGGGGCATTTTCTGCAGCTACTGAGTGAGGGAATCTCATGTGGGAATCCCCAGAGAGAGCTGGCTCTGTGGGATCTGCTGACGCTCCTCCTGGCTCTCTCCAGGCACAAGAAGGGAGCCTGCAGCAAGGCTCCCATCAAAACCAAGATGCCAGAGGGTTCAGCATGCTCAGAAATCAGCCTGAGCTTCCTGAGAGGGAATTCAGAGTGGGGACATCCACCCAGAGCAGATTCGGGGCCAGGCAGAACTGTGAAGCTGCTTGAGCCAGCCCACCTTGGATGCCACTGCTGGACAGCCAGGGACGCTGGGAGCAGCGTGCTGGTCACAGCCCTCCCTCTGCCAAAGCTTTCCTGCCTCCAGGTTTCCGTGGAGATTGGATTCCAGAGCGCAGGTACTGCCCCGCTGCCTGTGAGACACCTCCCATGGCCAGAGAGGCTCCTCAGCTCAGCCAGAGCAGAGCCCAAGGTCCCTGGGATGGGGCGGGAGGGACAGATCTACCCGTGGCAAACACCTCGGCTGCGGGGCCCAGACCTCACCCGAAGGAAGTCTCCAGACAGGATCTTCCCACCCCAAATTTTTTTCCACAGCTTCACCTACTGGAACCATCAGCTCCTTGCACGCGTCACCAGCGTCACAACACAATCGTGAGAAAACATCACGGAGATTTGGTGTCCACTTCTGTTTCAGTGGGATAAAAATTCCCACATTTCTGACAGTGTGGGGAGTCCTGGGAGAAAGAGCTGCTGCTCATCCCGGTCAGTGGATTCCCGAATGGATCAGGGGTGCCTGTGCAGTCCCTAGTGCACGAGGATCCTTATCACACGGGTGCTCTCAGGGCCAGCAGCACGTCCCACACTCCCAGAATTTCCCAAATCAGTATCTAGTCATGTGAGCCCCGATTCCCTTCCTAGGAAAGGCAGAATTTCAGGGCCTCTGACAGAAAATTCCATCGCCTCCGTGTGATTTTGACGCATTTTTTGAACAATTGTGAACCCATCTGTAAAATGACAGAGTAGCCTGATGTGTCTTGGGATGCCTTTTGGGTAGGACAAGCGCTATGAGATGTCATGGTGGGCTCACCCTCTATGAAAATAAGGGACTTCAGCATCACACAGCTCTGCAAGAGGATGGGAAGAGAGCAAAACCACCTCCATTCATTCCCTCCCAGCCCCTCTTAATTCTATCCAGAGCACAGAGCTGGCTGGAAGCTCTAATTTGGATAAGTCTTTCTGGCAACTGCTCTAAACCCATCTGCTTCCACAGACACGGTTAAAGTGCAGCCTGAGCCAGCTCTGACTGCGACTGCTGCCTGAACCGAGAGCGGAGAGCGCAATCAGAGGGAACAGAGATGGGAAAGAGAGGAACGGGGTTGGGACTGCAGGGAACAGGAGCAAATTTGCCTCAAGAACAAGTCCTTCGGTCTCGTTAGTCAGGCTGAAGTGGTGCTTGGGCCTTTTACAAGCCCTGTGCATCAGAGAGAACTTCCTGGGAGGCACAGAGTGGCTGCTTGCGCTCAACCAGCTCAATGGATGCTCCAACCCTGAGCAAGGTTCCTCAGGCCAGGAAACCCTCCACAAAGCTTCGTCTCGCTTTCAGAAGCCTGACATTGGTTCTAAGCCATCAACCCAATGCACCACAGCTGCCTGAGGACTCCTGCAAGAAAAAACCAAGCAGCTCCAGGGAAGTCAAGGCTCATTTCCCGAGAAATCCGGGGTGTTACGGGGGGTTCCCTCTCTAGCACCAGCCAGGCTGTGTGGGATGGAGGCACCTCTCTCATCCCAGCGTCTCTGCGAAGCTCCGCAGCCTTCCCGTTTCTCCTTCCACGGAAAGTCCTCAGTACGCATTTGGCGCACTTTACAGGATGATGATGACAATGTGTTTCTCCTAAATAAAATCCATTTTTAAAGAGTACATATGCAATTACTTTGGGTTTTTGGCCTGTATTCAGGAAAGAATTTCCCCTCGGGTCAGATTTGGCAGGGGCTGGTGGGGTTTTCTCGCTTTTCCTCTGTAGGGTGGGCCATGGTCCACTTCCTAAGATCGTCTGGACATTTTCACCTAACAATTTCCCTGCTACTGCTGGGACCCAGGACACTGGCAATGCCCTTGATCTCTCCTGCGTGTTCAGGGTTTTGTGGCTTTTGGTCTTTTGTACTGAGGGTCTTAAATTTGTTATAGGGTGTCGGGAAGTGTTTTACGGCCTGCAGCATGCGCTGGATGTGCTGGGGACCCCTCTGGATTAAGCAGCTCTTCCATGGTCACCTGTAATTGGGAGAGCCTGTGCTCCATGAGGCAGGTGGTCCCTTCCCAGGCTCTGTCAGCCCTCCCTGGTCTTGCGGTAGCAGGGCTCTGACATCCAACGGGCAGGAATTACACCCCCAGCAGGGTCAGGTGGGACATCTCCCCTTGCTCTCATTTGAGGTGTGATGCTTATAAACCGAGGTGATGGGGCGTATTGGGATCATAAACAAGGTGGAAGTCCTGGGACTGGGAAATTACGGAACCTGGGCTCTGCTCCTGCCGTGCAGGACCCTTCCCTCTCCACTCCTCCACCACCGGACCACACTGGTTACTCCAGGCTCACCTGAAGTCAGAAGGAAGGGGTTTTATCTACTTCTGTAACAGAGAATCCTGCACAGCTCAGTTCTAAATCACCGAATTTCGGCCCAGGCAAAACCAATACCTGTGGATCAGGGATACCTTACGGATGAGGCACCGTTCCAAAGCTCATATCTGCCTGATCCGAATCCTTCTGGTGGTCATGTCTCATTTACATCTCACCACCAGCAGCAATTTTGTTTAAAGCTCCTTCAGACCCCTGCAATCCCCCACCTAGAGAAGCTACAGCTTCAAGATCATCTCCAAAACCACAAAATTCCCGATGGATTTCAGACAGGATTGCTCCTGGGTCTGCTTGGGATCCAAGGGTGCGTGCTCGAGACCTTGGCCATGTCCTGAGCTCAAACAGGCTCTGCACAGCCAGGAAATCTGCTCCAAACCTGGCACCAGAAACGCCCCCCTGCTACCAGACCCAACGTGCAGCACAGATCCATCCCCCCAATCCTCCAAAGAGAAAAACAAGCAAGCACACAAATGCCAAAACATTAACTACTCCCCACGTTACTCAGCCTTCTGCTAATTAGTAGAAATTTACAGCAGCTGCACTACTGGAAGTGAGCTCAGCCTTTAGCCCTGGAAATTCCTGGGGAGGATAATTTTCTGCAGTTTTTCTGGACTTACAGAAATCTCCAGGAATGTTCCAATATACTACCTAACTTCAGCAGCATTTCTAAGCCTTCTTTATTCTGCTCCTGCTGGGGTGACCGTGAAGCTCACAGGCATGAAATCCACAACTGCCTTCCCTCTCAAAGGCTCCTGTACAAGGCAAATCCAGGGATGCGTGTCCGGAGAACCACAGAGGAGAGGGAGTGGAGCCCTCTGGCCTGGTGTCTTCCACCTCGTCCATCAGCTCTTCCTGACCAGCACAGACCAATGCTGAGAGCCCTGCGAGGGGTTCCTCACGTTTGGGTTTCGTGTCCCAGTTTCCTGGTGGAACTGGCGAGCGCTGATTTTCTGTGTCCGTGGTGAAGGCTGGGTCTTGACAGAAGCAATGTGGGCTTTTTTTTTTTTTTGGCAGGATGAGGTCTAGATCTGTTTGTCACTGCTCTTTGTAAAGCTGGAAAGGTGGTCTGGATAATCCAAGCCTGGATAATCCAATAATTCACCAGGCTGAGTGTGCAGCACCCATCAGGGTTTGCTATCACCCACCTGCCCGATGGGTCTCAGCAAGACCGCAGGGCTTCTGTAAATAAAACAGAAATAAAATATATCCACCCACCTCCCACCTAAAATGGCATTGCCCAGCAGATCATTTTGCCACACTGAGTCCCCAGCTATTACATTCTAACAGACCTTCCTCCCTGAGCAATCCTCGCCCATTCAGACCCCACTTTCTGCTCCAGAGTGGGAGAGAAGGTCAGAAATAGCTCATGTGTGCTCCCAGACTGGATGCTGCAGGACCAGCAGGTAGGCAGCCAGGTAGACAGGCAGACAGACACGATGATAAGCCATACATCTGGCATGTGAGGATCATGGCAGTGGAATTACCATTCCCCAGCCAAGTTTCACGCTTTGGGGAGTTGTTTTGACATGCTGTCAATGCCGCACCAGAATAACCTGATTTATTTCCCTCCTTCTCTTTGAAAAGGTCTATTTGGTGCCATTTATTTTGCACTCACTTACTCGCCATCCTATCAGGAGGCGGGAGGTCAGCAGGGTCACTCCTGAGAGAGTATCACGTTCTGTACAGGATAGAGAAAACGCTCCAAGTTAGTGGGAAGGGAAGAATTCATGCTGGGGCCTCCTTTCAGCCTCTGCTCTCCCACAGTGGGCTCGTAGACCTCTTCCCTTCCCACATCCTTGCTCTTCCTTTCAGATGGAAAAGCCAGTTCCACTGTCACTGATATCCCACCAGTATCAATCCCTCCTCTGCTTCAGTTTTGCTTCATTTTCACCTCTGCTGATCCTTGGCTGGGAATTCTCGATCCGTCCTTCGTGTATCACACAATAAAATCCTTCAGTCTTTTCTGTCTTTGCATCTGAAATGGATGTTGGGTCCCAAAGTGGCTGCGAGAGGAGCTGGAGGCACAGCAGCAGACAGAAGACCTGCATTGCTCATTTCCACAGAGATCAGGATCACTGCAACAGGCTGAGGCATTTTTAGGGAATGTGTGGTGAATACCCATACTGGTGTGTAAACACAGCACTCACACCGGTGCCCAGTTTGTGTCAGTGGCCGCACTGGTTTTGCTCTGGGATGGCAAATCCCACATCCCTCCAGGCCCACCTCAACCAGGCAGGAGCCATGGAAGCAAAAAACTGTTGTGGCAACAGATTTGGGGCTGAGACATCCTGAACCCACCGACCACCGCAGCAAAAGCGAACGCTGAGGTCACAATGCAGCAGCTTCAAAGGCAGGTGAGAGAAGAGAGAAACCACCCATGAGTTATGGGACCTTTTTCTGACGTGGATGGGCCAGGAGTGGAAATAGCCAGAGCCTGATGCATCCTTCTGCAGCAGAAGGAGCAGCTGGGGAAGCAGAGAGCACAGGCAACAGTCCAAGGCACTTGAGCTCAGCAGCAGCAGCTCAGAGCTGCTCGGTAGCAAGGCAGGATCTCCCTCCCTCTGGATAAATCCTGTTTTATCTCTGCCTCCCGCACACAACCTGCCTTTTGCACCCTTGCCATCAGTCAGGAAGGTTCCCTGCACGAGTGCAGTTAAGGCTCTCACAGGACAATTTTAACTGGAGACTTCAGCTGGCACCTTTGCTTTGTTTAGTTCATGGGCTGGGGGACATCGAAGCTGAGCGCGAGGGGGTGACCGGGCATTAGATCATGGAATAACACGAGCTCCACGCACAGCTGAGAGCCAGCACTTGTCACTTGTCTTCTTCCATCCTCACAGCCCTGCACTCGTGCTGCTCCAGCCGGGAGGCCTCCATCCAGTTAATCACCCTCACACTTGATAGCTCCTGCCTGCCCAGCTGTCCTGGTGTTTCCAAACACATGGACCTGGTCCTCCCCACCGAGGAGTGAGTGGCTCACAAATCAGTGGAGCACTGGGAGAGTTATGTGTGGTTGAGATAAGCACGGAGGCAAAGTACAGGCATTTATGCAAAGGTCTCCTTCCCCTCAGCAAAGGAGAAAATGTGACCTAATTGGCTCAATAGAAACCCCCTCTGTCACTAAAAACCAGAAGCCAATGGTCAAAAATAGAAAGAAAATACTGCTAGGAATAGAATTTTCTTTCTGTTTTTAGAAAGAATAGCACCCCAGAAGAAGCAATCCAAGAACCCAGCATCATGATCCAAGGTAACATAAAAATAGCCACGGAGTCCAAGGGAAAAGAGGGAGATATTTCCAGCCTGCACACTGCAGAATTCCCTCTGGAAACGCAGCGGGTTTGCTTCATTTCCTCTTCAGCTTTTGCTGAAATATCGAGCAGCACAAAAGCCCCCTCTTTGCACTGAGAACACAACTGCTGAGTGCATAAGCTCTCCCCACATCACATCAGGCACTTTTCCATTCAGCGACCAGCCTCTTTTGACTCCCATCCCTCTTTCCGAGAGGAGGCAAAGCTGAACTGAAGAGCTGATTTTGACAGTCCTTTATTTGCAAACCTGCTTGTCTTTCAAAGGCATTTCAGCCACGGAAATCCACTGAATGGGAGAAGAAACCCCTCACCAATTCCTGCATCTGTCCAAGCAAGGACTTCCCCAGAGGAGGAATGGAGCTCACGGAGGAGGTTTCTCCTCCTGCTCCCTGCTGACACGGCCTCTTTCCCCGTTCCCACTATTCAGTCTGAGCTCTTCCACATCCTTATGTAAAATCCAGCTGCTCTTCCAGTCTCTCCTACCCAGACCTGTCTCAGCTTCCATTCACAGAGGGCTGCTCCCAAAGCTGCCTGAGGATCATTTCCTAGTCCATGTGCTCCTCTTAAATTAATGAAGTGGCTACAAACAAACAAAAAACAAATCCCAAAAAAAAAAAAAAAAAAAAAAAAAAGGGAGGGAGGGAGGAAAAATGACAGCGGAGCTTTTGGATGAGTTTGCAGGGCATAAATTGAGAGCCGGGACTGATAACCAGCGCTGTAAAACCAGGAGAGGCTTGGTTTTACAGGGGAGGGTGGTGCAGGCAGCCTTCCTCCCCGTTTCACAGCCCGGGAGCAGGAGAGGCTGTCGGCCCCGCTGCGGTGAAACAGCCAGGCTGGCTGAGATCCCCAAACCGATCTCGTGAAGACGAGAGTTGAATGGACACTTCGGTACCCTCCTAATCACTCCTTTATGACGGTGTTTTAGCTACCTCGCATGGAGGCTGCGAGGAGATCAGTAAATAAGGCTTTTTCCTTTGTTAACCTCCCTGACTGCTTTGGGCTGCTTTGACACCCTCCAAAACGAACAGAAAACACGCGGGTAAATAAAGGCTTCGTCAGCTGCACGACGTGCGAAACAAGAGCGGTGGGAGAACACCCCCAGGATTCCCTTTACGGGATCTCTTCCCAGCAGGTCCACCGCTGACAGGAGAAGGGACCGCTGGATGTTTGTCCTTCCTCTGGCAGGGTGACAACAGCTCCTGAGAGGTGCAGGACGCGTCTCTGCCCTGCCGAGGAGAAGACATCCATCCTCCACCTGACCTCAGGGGAAGCTGGAGAGGCTCCTGCCATGATCCCTCACCCTCCCGATGTGATCTCAGCCTGCTCTATCCACCCCCGTGTGCCAGGATGAGCCCCTCCTGCAGCCTGTGAGCCAGGGCAGCACCAAACCACCTCATCCAGGGCTTTTTTCTCCATTCCCCACTCTGTATCCACATCCCAGCCCTGTTTCTTGCCAGTTTGCTCTTCCCTGTAGCGAGGGGAAGAGGGAAAAGGGAGTTTCAGTGCCCAAACCTCAAGGTCCTTCTGAGAGCTCTCGCCTGCCGCAGAAAGTCCCTTCATCATCCCTGAGATTCACATAAAAGCAGCTGAGGTTAATATTGGAGAAGCCAAACTATAAACTGAGAATTACGCTTTAGCCTAAATAAATCATCACCTCCGAGGCCGGCTCTGTGGCTGGGTGGGGAGGGAAGGGGGGAAGCCCCTCGGACTTCCCGGGACTGGGAGAGATGGGATGCGGCATTTAGGGGCTGAACACTCAGAGGCCTCATCCAGTTTACTGGAATCAACCTCCTCGCTGTTTGCCGGGGGAATCTGTCCTGGTTTTAGGGGGCTCCTGGAGGGAGAGCCTCCCCCCGGCACCCCGGGGCCGCTTCCTCCCTCCCTGCGGGAAATGTCCCTCTAATGATTCCCCTGCCCCGCTGCTCTGCAGTTTGTCAGGCTGCCTGACTTCGAGCCATCCTGCATCTGTTTCGCCTAGAGAGCCACGCTCGCCTACATTTTAATAAACCCTATAATTTACACATTTCCCTCGTACCCTGTAATTTCACCACCCCGAGACGCAGCGAAGGGAGAAAGCGCAGAGCTGGGAGCAGCTCGCAGAGAGCGCTGCCAGAGAATCAAGAAATAAGTAGAAGGGCTTAAATCTGCAGCAGTAAAATAATCCAGGGGAGGGAGCCAACAATGACTGCAAAATAAACATCTCCCCCTGCGAAAGCCCGCAGCCAGCCCCGCTCCTCGCAGCCCGGCGCTGCCAAGAGATCGGCTGCGCTGGGAAACGCGCCTGAGGACTCCAGGAAAAAAAATGGATGTGGGTTATATGGACCCCTTTTATAAGGCAACTGTTAGCGGTAACTAAGTTTAAATTTATATGTTCAATAAAGTCTCTTTCCCCCCCCACCACCCCTTTCCAAGTGCCAGAACCACTCAAGGAAGCCGACACACGCTTCCCATTTGAAAATGTGTTATTTGAGCATTTTTATTCTCCGCTTTTGTTCTCGGGGCTGCAGCCCCTGCGAAGGAGAAGGGGGGCATTTCTGCGCCGAGATCAAAGCGGCTCTGTGTATACACACACTCGTGCAAATTATGTATTTGTGATCAAGTAACGCAGCATCAGGAAAAGCCAGGCGGGCATGTGGGAGAGTGAGATATTTACACAGGCCTGGCCAGAGGCAGAGGCATTATTTTAAGTGTTTTTCGCCGGTGCCAAGTCATCTGTTCACATATCCGTGTGTGCGCGTAAAGATGATGGAGAGAGCAGCTCGCCAGAGCCAGGAAATCCAGCGCTAACCCCCCCCCAACTCCCAAGTGTGTCTTGCCGGGACTCCTGACACCCTCCAAATCTGGGTGTCCCCGTTCAGAATCCCTGTCACAGCGAGCGACGGTCACGCAGGACCCGGGACGGCAGGAGGTCGCTCTCCCTTCCCCAGCGCAGCTTTACAGCCCACATAAATGGATATATATATTTCCCCTATAAAGACACGATTTAACCAAAGGATCTCGGGTTCTTCGGCATCAGGGAGAACAAAAATTAATAAAAGAAGAAAAAAACGCATTAAAAAAAAAAAAGGCAAAAAAGGAAAATAAATTTGCCCTGTGCCGCGTTCCCCAAACGGGAAATGAAACCCTGTCACCCGAGTCCTGGGGCTGGAAGGGTAGGAAGCAGAAGGTGAGAAGGGAGCACCGCGGGATCTCACGGGCCCGGCTCTCCCTGCCTGCCAGGGATCGTTCCCTCCTGTCTTTTCCAGCTGGACAAGGAGAAAAGCTCCCCCCACCCGCCCCGGGGGCCGGGAGCGCCCGGGCCGTCCCCGGGCAGCGCCCTGGGGTGCGGCGAGTGAAGCCCGTGGCGGGGCAGCCCAGGAAAACCGGCATCGGAGAGAGGAGCAAGGGAGAAGCCAAATCCGGCAGCGTGTTTACGACGTAAAATGCCGATAAAACTTGCACTGAAATGATTTCGAACTCAAGTCCGGGCGGGAGGGGCTCGAATCGATTGGAAATGTCCTTTCCAGATGGGTGGCTGCCGGAGGAGCCGGCGGAGGCTGGGTGGGGAGAGCTCCCCCGGGGACTGTGAAGCAGAAATCTCTGCTCTGAGCCAGCACCAAGCCTGGGAGGCGCAAACACAGCGGAGCAGCTCCAAAATGGGGCGCAAAAGCGTGGAGAAACGGGGAGACCCTCTGAGGGGAGGGAGGCCCTGGGGCGGGGAAGGGGACCCCGGGGACCCCGACCCGCAGCCTGGGACAGGGACACGCAGCCCCGCGGAGCATCCCCGGCCCGGCTTCTCCCCCCGCTTCCCCCTGCTCCTTCCACTCAATCTGCATTATTATTAGCAGTATTTTATCCCAGGAAAAACAAACGTCTCCCTCCCTTCCCAGCACACGCCGGGGGGGGTAAAGGGGTGGCAGGCCCAGATAACAAAGCAGCTGGTGTGGGACGAAGTTGTAAGGAAATAATTGATATGTAATAAGGCTGAGTGAATCTATCCCAAAGAAAATATTGCGTAAGTGGTTATGATTAAACATGCCCGGGCGAAAGGCGCTCTCATAAAGGAGTAATGGAGCTAAGGAAACAAATGATCATTGGGAATGTTAAACACAGAGGGGCATTTCATCACACAAACATAAATTCAGCTTGAAAGAGACTTAAGGGGAAAAAAAACCAAAAAAGAAGAAAGGCCCATCCCCCCCGGCCCGTTACCCTCAGGTTGTGCGACGGACGCTGTTTGAAGATGCTGGAAGTGAGGGGCGGGGGGGGGAGGGAGGTTGGAGATCCCGCTGCAGAAGAACGACCCGATCCTGCCTCGTGGGTTTAGACCCGGAGCGAGCCCAAATCTTCATCCACGCAGCCTCTCCGTTCCCCGGACGTGTGACCAACCCGTCCTTCCTTTGGGTCACCCCCCACCCCCGATGCTCTCCCGGGTCGGGGCCGGATCCTTCCTCCATCCCCCGACCACCCCGTTTTCCCCTCCCCACCAAGGGATATCCCTGACCAGGCAGCGCATCCCCTACCGAACTCCGGGTCTTTCCCCATTTTTATTAAAAAGCGAGAAATTAAAAAAAAAAAAAAAAAAAAAAAAAAAAAAAAAAAAAAAAATTGTTACCCCAGAGAAACGAAAAGAAAAATTTAAAAACAAATAAAAGAGGAAAAAAACAAATTGCCAGAGCCTCGCTCCCTTTTCCCAGCGCTCTCCCGTCCGGCTCAGTCCCGTTTCCAAAGCCAAGGAGCGCGGCCGCACGGTGGGAAAGTCGCAGAGTTTATTCCAGGGCCAAACCTCCGCCTCTGGAGCTGGCGCCTTTACAGGCGGCAACGTGCGCTTGGCTGCGGCCCTGGGCAGGCACAGCGAGCCGGGCTCGCAAATTCGTTAGCAGAGAAATAATTCGCTGTCCCGACTGCTTTTGGGGGGTTTTGGCTCAGGGGAAAGCAAGCACAGCTCAGCTCCCACCTGGCTGCAACATCAGGCGCTGTGCCGGCTTGTTATTGAGCATTTTAACCAATTTAAATCGCCATTCTCGGCTTTTTCCCCTTTTCTAAGCCCAGCTGAGGTGGGTGTTTGCACACACGCGGGGCTGCAGGAGCGGCCCTGCCGTTGCCCCACGCCCGAGCTGGGTTTTGGGGCTGCAGGAACTTGTTTTCGTTCGAATTAAATCCGGGGAAGGAGCGGGGGGAAAGGAGAGAGGCGGGAGATATTTGTGTAACAACTTGAAATAATTTCCCCGAGAAGAAGGAAATCTGGGCAAGAGTTTATCAGGCAGTTCCCTCTGCCAGCATGTTTAAAATGTATAAGTAATTTTAAAGTGTGTCTTCACTCAATATATTTTCCCCTTTCTCCTTCAGATGACAAGGAAGACCAGTGATTGCAAGATGTCTACAGATAGCGCCCTTTAAGAGTTTCCACATTGTATGGTTGGGGGGAAAAAATGTGTTTGCGGTTCCTCCGTCCCCGCCGACAACTTTCTTAGAGCCTGGGTTTACGGCTCCTATTGTTCGGGCTGGAGGGCGGATTTAAATTACACCAAAAGCAGGAGGGGGGGGAAATTCAGGAGGGTTCTGACGGGAGAGAAAAAGATTTACTCTGAAAAGATGGGGGGGGGGGGGGGGGGGGGGGGGAGAGGAGTA
>NW_008246061.1:685078-687685 GCF_000691975.1 Corvus brachyrhynchos
AGTCTGCGTCCGAAGGTACTCCCCCTAAATCCAGGTTTAACGGTGGGGCTGGGTTGGTTTTAACGAGATATTTTGGGGGGGAATTAGAGAGAATCACTGGAAGTTTGGGGGGTTTTGGGGGGGAATAGAGCGCTTTGTAGGGAATACGAGCGAGGCACCCCTGATCTCGGAAGAAGAGGGTTGCGCGGGGAAGGAGCTGCCTGGCCTCGGGCAAAGCCCGGCTCCTGTTAGGCTCGGGATTAAAAACCAGCGATCGCCACCAAATTAGAGCCGCTCGTGAGAGAAATTACAAGAGAAAAAAAAAAAAAAAGACCCCAAACCCACAGCTTTTTCTTTTTCCCTCCCCTTTAGAAAAGGAGGCGAATTCCGTTTCCCGCACAGAAAACGTTTCTCTTTTCCTCTCTACCTAATCCGAGTCACGAATCTCTCTCGCACTGCACTTGCTGGGACAAACCTTTGGCCAGGGAGAGCTCCCGGGCGGGACTGAGTGTCTGGAGAGTTTTCACAGGGCTTTCTCCACCTCGGAGAGAAGATGTTTCATTTCTGATTTCCCCTTTGGCTTCCCAAAAGGGGGGTGCGGGCAGCGCCCTCCGACCACCCTGAGCTCAAATCAAAGCTTTGAAACAACCTTTAAAGCCAAAGGAGGAAACGGGCCGGCTCATTCCTTCGGCTTCGTGGTGAATATTAAGATTATCTGAGGAAATGAGCCGGGGTTTCTGCAGGACGGAGCAGCCTTGCAAAGAGAAGGACGGAGAAAATTGCCTTGCGCTCCAAGAAAATCAATTTTCTTGGAGCAGGCAGCAGCTGCAGGCAGGAATTTGCTTGGGCACAAGCACCTACAGCGGGATCAGGCAGGAGAAATCGAATTTCGGAGAGATGCATCTACCCACGCCTTTCCCCCAGCAGCAGCCCAAGCCCTGAAACTGAGAGCAAAACGGGGTTCTTAACCTGCCAAATATTTGGTTAATTTGATTGAGTTTAGGCGCGAACATCGTTTAGGTTCCTGAATTCATTTTATCCTCACACTGACGAACGTAAACCAGAAGTTACTCCCGTTTTAGGCTTATTTAAAAGCCCGTCCTAAAACCAGCCCCCCCAAAACGGCGTGGCACTTGTTCCCCTCGCTTCACAAACTCGACCTGAGTTCTCCAGTCCCCGTTTTACTTCAAATCACCCCAGTGCAAAGACTTTTTTCCCCCAGTGTAACGATTTACCTCATTCCTACCACTGCTTTTCACGTTCGGGAATCTGGGGAGACGAGCAGGGAGGACCCTTGGAGCTCTGGGGGCAACGGGAAAATCATGGAAATACATTTTTTTTTTTTTTCTGATGGATAATATTTAATAAAATGGAAAAAAAGAAAACAACAACCCAAATATTTCGTTCATCCCCGTGTCCCCGAGTTGTTTCTGGGGGCTGGGGATGCGCAGCCATCGGGGCCATGCAGGGACCCCACTCCCCTCTGCCACCCTCACAAGATCCAGACACATTTTGTGTCACCCGATGGACGCACGGAGCCCCCGGGCCGTGGTTTGTGCGGTTCTGTGGGGTTTTTATTATTTACGGGATAGGAGAGAAGCAGAAATAGCAAAGAAATATTTATATATTTATATATTTATATATTTATAATATTCCGCAGAATGAAAGCTATCGGCACGAGCAGCGCTGGAGTTGCGGGGCAGATCCCGGGAAGGGCCGCGGGCAGCTCTCCAAACCCACGTGTGTTCCCATCCCTGCTCCCGGAGGGAATGGTGTGGGAACGGTGCGGGAACGGTGCGGGAACGGTGCGGGAACGGTGCGGGAAAGCCGCCCCCCGCACCCGGGCTGGATCTCCCTGCTCGCCCCATCCCTCGCAGCCCACGGCAGGCAAGAGCCAGCCCCTCTCATTCCGTGCCAAGTTCCCAGCTCCCAGCGCCAAACAGCGCATTAGAAAACAAAACCAACTTAAATAAATTAATTAATGAATAATAATCGGGAAAATTAAAAAAACAAAAAATCAAACGCCAAAGCTTTGTGCCATCTCCAGTCAGGGAGTGCTGGATCCCACCGACGGCTCAGGGAAGGGGAGGCAGGGAAAGGGGATGGGGTTTTCTTTGATGAATTCCGAAACAATCCCTATTATTAATTTCTTCACCAACCAAGGGTGAATAGAGGCTTCAAATGGCAAGATTTGCCTTTCAAAGAGGAACGTGAAATCAAAACACCTGTTCTACATTAGCCCTCTCTCGCTTCCACCTCCCCTGTAAATGAAATTATTTAAATAATGAAAAAAAAATCTATATATGAGAGAGAATAGGCGTATTGTTTTTCTCTCCTGACATATGGGATCGGAGCTGGCAAACCGGGTATCGCTTCAGGTGAATAAATTAAAAACCGAGCATTTAAGAAGTGACATGGCGAGTTCTACCAGAGCATCTTCAGGCACATTCGGACCCAAAACCTGGCACCCAAACCTACCCCGAAATCTCCCCCCAGACTGCTCTGGTGGGGATGGACAGCGAGTCCAGAAGCAGCGGTCAGACACTCCCAGCCCACGCACCCCGAATTTCCCGCACCCACGGGCGGACCCCGAACCCTCCCCGCACCCACGGGCGGGCCCCGCACCCT
>NW_008246061.1:688176-697462 GCF_000691975.1 Corvus brachyrhynchos
CAGGGGGGTGGGTGGCAGGGAAGGGGGGGAGCTGGGGGTTGTTAATCTCTAGGGTTCCTCCAGGCCAATAAAAGTAGCGTGGTCAGAAATTTCTCCTTTTCCACAGAAACCTCTCCTTCTCCCCCCCAAGTCCAACCCCGAACCCTTTCTGTTTGTTTTTTTGCCTGGACTTCAGGGTCTGCAAAGAGCACTGGGAAGTCCTGAAAGCTGCTCCAACTAAGTTGCAAAGTAACAAAAAAGACTTTGTTTGCCCCATAAAGTCGCAGAGGGGTCCTGGTATACACACAGACATTGTGCAAAGCGCACCTGGAAAGGAGAATATATGAAAATACCTCATCCACGTGCACCGGAATAGGCTTCCCAAAATGCAACGGAAGGCCTTAAACCTGCACCATCCTGGAGGGCTGATAAATGCACTGACGTGAAAGTAGTTGTCAGTAAACATCTGGGTGTGTGCACGCAAATACTTCTTTAAACATCTGATACAAACACTTTACATATCCAGGCATTGATCTTAATTAACTCGAGATCCTAAAAGCCTGAACAGCGGGACTGTGACTGGGAGATGGGGATTCCAGGGCCGTAAGCAGCTCTGGAAATTCACGTTTTCTTGCAGAAAAGCACCCAACAGAATCTCTTTCACCGGGCTCTGGTCCCCCTCTGCTCTCTGTCCAGATTGCTGTGGCTTTGTGCCGCCACCCACTGTGCTCAGGGCTCAGCTCATCATCCCCTTCTTTGGGATCTACTTGGGATTCTTAAAAATCAACCTGATCCCCTCTGCTCACGTCCCCTGCCAGGCACTCAGCGTGTCCAGCGAGCAGACACAGAATGGTTTCTGTATTTTCTTTCCTCCCGTGCCCCTTAAGCCTGGGGTTTGCTGTTTCACAGAAAGGGTTATCTGGGGCTGCTGCTGAAGCATCCAGCGCTGACACGCTTTGAAAAGGCAGAATCAAGCAGATGGAGACAAGTGATTTCTGTCAGAGGGCAAACCTTTGGCAGTGCCCTTGATCCCGCTGTCACCCTCCCCATCCTTCATTTAGGGCACTCTTTTCACACTGCCACCACCCCGGGCCTGCCTCTTCTTCGTGCAGCTCTCGGACCAAATCAGCCCCTCCATCGCAGAGCCACTCTGCTGTTTTCTCATAAATAACCAGAGCATGTGTGCACCATGCCTATGGCCACAAAAACCCGCCTTTGGCTGGGATTTCTGGTTGTCACCTCGTGCCAATAATAATAACAATAATAATAACAATAATAAGAACGTTGCTTTGTGGATTCAGACCTGCCAGGAAGGCACCAAGCCAAGTGTTACACTTGTGGGAGGTATCTTGCAGAGTACTCCAAGGATCTTTTGTTAGGTCTGGCCTTATTTAATATTTTCATTAATGACCCTGTAAATGGATTACACAGCCCATTAATAAAATTGGCAGATGCTACCCAGTTAAGGGAATTCATGAAAGGCAAGAGAAGATTAAAAAGGGAAGGGAAAATGACAGAGAAAAGCAGGAAGAAAGGACGGAGAAAGAGCTCAAAATTATTTGTGATGATGAAATTCAGGGAAAGGTGGCTGGAGGATTATTCAAAACCCAGATTCTTTAATTGTGGTTTTATCCACAATCCAGTAAAAATGAATTATGAGTCCCAGAGAGAGATGGGGCAGAAGGTGAGGCTGGAGTTTGTGGGGAGGGGTGGCAGGAGGGCAGAGACCACAGCAGGAGCCCTGCTCACACACGGAGCGGGAATATGGGGACGTGCACCCGATGGCTGAGCAGTGCCAAAAACCCCAGAGGAACACTGGAAAAAACAAAAAGAACTTTCAGCTTGTGCTGAAAAGGGTAGGAGAGACCCTTAATTTTGAGGGTAGGATTCAAGAGCCAGTGCAGGGCAGCCCCCACACGTTTTGGGGTTCCCTGTGCTTCTGGCAGGTGCCATCAAATGGATCTGGATCTGTATTATCAGATAAATCTGATAATCTTGGAGCCTGACTGCCCACATTTCTCTCTCAGCTCCTCCAGGGGCATCTGGTGGAGCTCTGAAAATAACATCAGCCATGAGGGGTCTGTGAGGGGCTGCAGGCAGAGGAAAAGCACCTCATCAAAAATCTGGGATTCCACAACTGGATCCCTTGGGTCATTCTCCAGAGCAGTGACAGCTGGTGGGGACCTGCTGGGTGAACAAGAATCTGGCTCAGGAAAGAGGAGAAGACACAATAGAACATGGGCAAATTAAAAAATAAGCACAAATTCTGCTGGCCTGAGAAGGGTGGGAGGTGCTGCAACTCCCTGCTGACCAGAGACTCAAAATTATGAAAAAAACCCCCCAAACTGATCAGGTGTAAAGTGGAAATAGGGCCAAAAGAGGATGAAGAATGTGGCCTAAATGGGTGTTTCTACCTCCCTCACATCCCATAGGAATTCCAGGAGGTACAGCTGGAGGTGCAGAGGAGCAGTGTGGGTTTTCCCAGTGGTTACCCAGAGCAGTTCGGACCCCAAACAAACGCAGAGGGTTTGGGAGCCCCTCTGCCAGAGCAGGGCTGTGGATTTCAGCTGAGCCAGGGACATGACCACAAAGCACCAGATGTTCCACTGATTGAAATCAGAGCGGATCCAAGGGCACCAGGAAAGCTCTCACGGCCGGCTGGGCTGAGGGTTTGATGCATTGAATACTCCAAGGCTGCGGATTTAAGTGTGTCCCCTTCTTAGCAGTTTTACACAGATAAAATTCTCGGGCCTTAAGCTTTTGCAGGTTATTTGGCTTATTTTTTGAGGGTCTGTTGTGCTAAGGATTGCAGCTTGACCCGAATTGTCACCCTTTTTTCCTAAATAATTATGATACCACTACTTCCAAAGGGAAAGAAGGAATTAAAAACCCAACTCTGGGCCCAGTCTACCTCTGCATTACACCTGTTTGACATCACAAACCTACCTGCTTCAAAGAATCAAACCTCTGTTCTACCCCTGCCTGTTCCATTCAGACACAAATCCCTAAAACCTGAGTATTTCAGTGTTTTCTCTTTTCTTTCAGCACTTGCTGTTCACCTATTTGCTTTTTTCTCTTTACACTGGGTCACCACTACAAACATCTTGGCCAGACTCTGTGAGGCCATGAATATGATTGTGGCCTGCTAATGTAAACAGGCAGGAAGGGGTAAAATAGGTTGGTTTTGTGTGTGTGTGTGAGAGAGAGAAAGAGAGAGAGAAGGAGAAGGATCCAGATCCAGTTTATAAACATCCATCTCCAGTAATGAGTCCTCTAGGAAGAAATGAAAAATAGCCCAGGCCTGGTAAAGTCAATTAAGTTGCTTTTAAATAAGAGGTTACCCAGAGAGGCCAAGAGTTAACATGTAAAGGCTTATTGCCAGTGCTGTAAAAAATAAAAGGAGGCTTGAATATTTGAAGACATTTGGTTGCTATTATAAACAAGTGGATCTAATAGTGTGGGTACATTCATAGACTAACTGTAGAAGTTGGGCATCTTATAAGGACACATTGAAGGGGAAAAAACTCCAAGGTTCCCTGGCTAAATAATTCCAAATGGGTCATTATAAAAGCACTGATACAACACGTGTGGTTGGGACCCAGGGCATTTATAAGGCAAGCTTTTCAAGCCCCCCAGTAACGAGCAGCTAACAACAAGAGCACAGCCAAAGGTGTGTGTAATCTGCAGGGAACACATGGCAAAGCTTTACCCTGCAAATTCTTATAACGACCTGCAGAGCAGATGGCCCTGACACCACTTCCAGCCCTTCGGAAAACCCGAGTGAGCTTCACCGCAGTGTGGGGACTCGGAGCTGGGGAAGCGCGCGGAGTGACGGCACCTTCCAGGGAGGGAAGGGCTGTTCTTAAAGAGATGAGAAAAGGACTTGAAGACAAAAGGAGAACAAAGATGCTCCTCTTTTCTGCTCCAAAGCCCAATTTTTTCTCCTTGGGGAAAAACCCCGTTTTTGCGGGGGTTTCAGGGAGGTTACAGAGGGCTGCTAACACAATCTGGGAGCAGACCTGTAATTCCTGCGAGGACAAATAACCCGGAGGAGGCACCCAGGCACCTAAGTCACCTTCTCGCAGAGGCCGGTGCTGACCCACACAGAAGAGATTTCCAAGATAGCTCAGGCTATCAACTCTTGCCTTTGGAAGCAGTGGGAATGCTGCTCTGTACTCCAACTCCCTCAGGAACAATCCATTCCCACAGCATCCCACGGTGTGTAACACATCCCTCCGCTCCCAGGGAGCTGTGTCCACAAATCCTGCTGCTTTTCCAAGGGCAGACATCACGATTTGAGTGACAGACTTGACAAAGCCACAGCATCCCTTCCCAAAGGCAGACTCAAGACATGGAGCAGAAGTTTTGACCACCAGAGACCCTTCCTGTCACAGCTCAGAGCTGGCCACTGCCCCGAGCCCTTCATCCCCTCGCATCACACATTTCAGTATCTGAGCCTCTTCTCACGTTCCTCTTCGGATCACACCATTAGAGACTGTAGGTGGAAAAGCGAGGTCCAAGGAAACATGAAGGACCACGTTTTAGGATCCTAAAGAGGCAGAACAACCCTCAGTGAGAACGTTTTCAGAAGCATTAATATAAATTTTAGTTAAATATTAAGCTGCTCCCGACTATCCGACAGCAGCAGGCTCTGCCCCCGTCAGACCTAGAGGCGAGGCTCAACTTTGAATTCCCAGGAGACACAGCATCCCACGCAGGATCCGGGATCAGAATTCCTCATTTTGAAACGAAATTTTGAACAAAGTATCCCTCAGCACGGATCCGTGAGTGGCTGCTCAGGCTCTGGAGTGCAGCACTGATTTCCTGCGGGCTCAGCAAGCAGCAGGACAGCGGGATCAGGGAGTTCTCTGCCTTTCCCGAGCCTCCTGCCCGCCTCCCTCGCTCCCTGTCAGCTGCGAGGGAACGGGAGAGCAGCAAACACAGGGTCAGGCGAATTAACGTCACCAGAAAGGAAGTGGGGTCAGACTTAAGCGGCGTTTCGGAGCATGGATGGGGACAGTTAACTCAGCAGCTTGATGAGGAGACTCCTCAGCCGCATTTCCCCTCAGGGGGAGGGGGATTCCAGCAGGATTCATTGCTACATCACAGCACCCACCTGAAGGACCATCCAGGGACACCAGACCTGGGCAGAGCCCTGGGAATCCTGTCCTGGCTGCTCTCTGGAGTGTGGGGTGGCAGAGGAGGAGGCAGGAGTGCAAATCTGCCTCTATTTGTTTAAGCCACCAGCAAATTAATGCTGCAAATCTGCCAGGCTGACCCTGTGGTTTCGGGGAGATTTTTCTGGCTTCCTGGTCTGGGGTATTGTACACACAGGTTTCCTTTCCAGCCCTTGATAAACACTTCTGGCCAGCTACTCAGGAGGAACAGGGTGGGGGGAATATTCTGTCTTGGGGTGACCTTATGATGTGTATCCCATATCGCTGCCTAGGCAGCGATATGGGATACACATCATAAGGTCACCCCAAGACATTTCCCAAACCCCAGTGTGGAAACCCCAAAGCCTCTCCTCTGATGTAAACAGTGCCCTTGTCACAGGAGTCCTGCTCCCAGCGTGGGGACAAGCTCTCCCAGACACGGTGCCTGTGTTCTGGGGGGGTCACCTCACCTCACCAGCCAGCAGCAGGGAGGGTGGCCTGGGTGCCAGCAAGTCTGCACCACATCAGGGAATCCCTGGAATTATTTGTTAATTTTTATTTATTTATTATTTTAAAAAAATAATTCTTTATTGCTTATTTATTATAAAGGGGAGAGCAGCAAGAGCCAGGAGACGGCGGAGAGAAAGAAATGAGAGCCTGGAGACACTGGGGTGAAGAAGAGCCCAGTTTGCAGCGATGCCAATAAAGAACGTCCATAAGATCCCTAAAATCTGGGTCCAGATTTTAAAATCCAGAGCCCCACTGCCACCCTCCAGTGACCCCAGCAGCACCTCAAGGCAGCAGGAACAGCCTGGAGCTGGCGTGGCCTGGGCACTGCTCCACATCCAAAGCTGTGGTGAAGGGGTCCACGCTGGAGCAAACTCGGGGAATAAGGAACTAAACAAACCCTTCTGGAATCCATTTTGTAGGTGAAAATCACCCTCACTTAGGGATGTGCTCAGTGTCACAGTGTACAGGTCAGAAATTTGGGGTCATTCCTGAAGATGCCAGCTTGGTGTAGAGCAAGTGCTCAGCCTGCTTCCCTAAGGGAAGGGGCTGAGTCCTGCACGCCCGTACCTGCCTCCAGAAACTGATTTGTTTCCATTCTCAGTTGGGGGGGGGGTCTGATTTAATTTCCATCACGTTTAGCAGCCTGCTGTCACTTCCAGAAACAGAGTTCCTGTGCCACATGGAATAGGAAAAATCAGGGTCCGCAGTGAGCCGTGGACTTCAGGGAAGCCACAGCTGGGCATCACTAGGAAAGCTGCACACGCGGCAAGAGATCTCTGGACTGGACACCAGAAAATCTCTCTCGAGAATGAGTTTGACAACCACATTTCTTCAGTTTCACCACTCGTTGGTCCTTTCCAAAGACCCTTTTGAGGCCTGCTGGGGCAGAGGGGGTCACTAAGGAGAGGGGCTCACTCTGTGGAAGGGCTGCTCCACCCCTGCCCGTGCTGAGAGCGGCCAGAGAGGGACCACAGGGCAAAGCTGTTCTGCAGGAACACGGAGTAACGACAGCTTACACAGCACAACAGGGCCACTGGGAGCTGAGGTCTCACCAGTGGGGCAGGGAATGCTCTTGGACTGATGGCAAAGAGTGGGGAAAAAACCTCAGAAACATCAGCATGGAGTCACTGCAGAGGGCTGACACAAGCCAGCAGTGCCTTGGCAGCCCCACAGCCAAGGAGCTGTCCCTCCATGCCAGCAGCAAGGCAAGCTCTGCTAGATTCCTTGCCAGCTCCTTCTCCCCTTTCCCATGGAAGCCAGCCTCTCCGGGGTGGCTGGGAATTATTTTGTCCTGGTATGGCTGTGCTGATCCCAGGGGATCTCTGTCACACTGTAAAACTCCTTCCGTGCACCTCATCCCTTCTTTGTGCGCACACAGCATCCCTCCTACATCCCCCCTGTAAAATCCCAGAGCAGGGAAGAGAAGAGAGAGATGTGTGACTGAGTTCCAGTTTGGCTGCTGGGTTGGGCTAAGTCAGGTCCCACAGCTGGAAGGAACTGGATGGGCTCCTAAAATCCTTGGATTTTTGAGGACAGCAACTCTCTGCTTGATTTCACTCCAACCTCGTGGCTGGGAAGCTCTGCATGGGTAGGAGGAAGGACCAGGAATTTATCCGTGCCTGTGGGAGCATCATCCCTGGGCTGTGCCTTAGTTTCACTCCCAGGTGCTGCACAGGGACATCGGCTGCTCGGCCTCAGGGACAGGCTGGCTCTTAAAACCCCTTTTCTGAGCCTCCTTTTTCCCCTCTGTAAAAGGAACACCATACCACGACTGTTCGCAGAGGGGGAAAAAAAACTCCTCTTGTATCAGCCAGGAGACAAAATCCACTTAGTATGGCATCAGAAAAAGGAAAAGTGCCCCTAGAGGGAGATCAGTCAGCGAGGGGTTGTCCCCGTGCTCCAGCTTCGATTAGATCCTCCAGCAGGGAATAAACAACTTTCACCTTGCCGTGACCCCAGGGAGTCCTCAGCCCGCCTCGGCAACCCTGCCAGCATCCCACGTGGAGCTGCTGGAGCCTGGAGCCCCAACTGCTCGGGATAACCGGGAATCCCGGCCCTGCCCAGCCCGGCAGGGACCTGCGGCTGTGTGGCCGCTGCCTTTTGCTGAAACAACGCCCGTGCAAAAGGCAGAATTTTATTGCGCTTCACAGAGAGATAAGTAAAATAATTCTGAGTCTTGGGCATGAAATGTACATTAAATATATGGCATCCTGTGCTTCATAGCCGAGATACACGGATCCAGTCTGCCCGTATTTTACTTCCATGCTGCTCGTCAGGCATCCTCCCCCAAGCCAAGGGGGAGGGATTCATCTGAGCCTCCGATTAAAGCCCAGCTCTCCTTAAAGGCACCATTGTAGGCAAAGGGGAAAAAAAGAAAAAAAAAAGAAGAAAAAAGATAATTCTGTCAGCACAGATGTCTCCTACGCTGAGGGGTTTGCAAAGAAGTAAAACCTGAGCCTCTATTAGGCCATTTGCAAAGTTATGGACTGTAAATAAACAGAGCAGAGCTGTTCCCCCACCTAGGAGATACCACAAGTCAGTGGAGAGCACTGACAAGCCCAAGTCTTGCTGTAACTGCCTTATCTTTCTAATCCTCTGGATTATTAATAGTAGTGGGGCTGTGATAGAGTCCAGAGGCCACCCCGTGACAGACACCACCGTGTGAAGCATCCCACAGACACACAGGGAGAGGCCGGCCCTGTCTCTCCAGAGCTCCTGTGGCAGGAGGAGGGGGCAAGGCAGGCACAGGAAGACGAGGCGAAGTCCCCAAACCACAGGGCACATCAGTAGCAGAGGAGAAAACAAATCTGCTTCCTCCCAAACTCTTTGTCTATCCCAAGCTCAGAGCAGGATTCTTGCTGATGCTGCTGCCCATTTTCCCCTCCACAGTCCTGTGGAAACAAAGAGAGGGTTGGAAGCCACCTCCCTTGTCTTGATCATACCAAAGCCACTCCAAGACAGAGGAAGGATCAGAACCATGTGGGATCCAGCCATAAAGTGGCCAGCTTAGCACCTGATCTGACAGAAAATCCAGTTTCTTTGCCATGTTTTTATGGGGTTAATCCACCCTCAGCTCTACTGAACCTGCTCACCCCACAGCCAGACCCTGCCAGGCCCGGTGCAAGGGGTACGCGAGGAATCAGCAGCTGTGGAGATGGAGCGAGCAGAGGCAGGGATCAGCCCACCCCTCTCCACAGGGGCTGGCACCAGAGCCGAGCTGGGACATCAAAGCAGGCCCAAAGCTAAGAGAAAACAACAAACCCAGTTCCATTCGACTGCTGCTACTCAGGGTGTGGGATGGGAGCCACTGCTCCACCCCGGGGCCTTCTGACATCCTTCCTCCAAAGCACCTGAAGCTTGTGGGGATTTGCCTGGTGGGATGTAGGGGGGTGGGCAGCACCACACAGCCTCTGCCGGGACACCAGCTCTGGGGGTTCTGTGAGCAGGGCTGGGGAGCCACCAGCCCACGGCACGGCCCAGCCCGTCCCTCAGGCTGACCCTGGGGAAGGGCCGCAGCAGCTCATGGCTGAACTCGGAGACCAGAAGGAAATGGGTCAGGAAGGACAGATGCCCTCTAGGACGGGCTTTCCAGATCTTTCATTCAAGTTGGATGTCCAAACGGAAAGGCTGAAGTTCAGCAG
>NW_008246061.1:697481-699103 GCF_000691975.1 Corvus brachyrhynchos
AAGCTCATTGTCTCTTCCTGTCTCGTGCCCACTGTAGTCCCACCCCCGGGTTTAGAGGGAACCCTCCTGCTCCAAGCTCTGCCCAGACCTCTGGAATCACAGGATCCTGGGGAATAGGACAGCTGTTCCCACGGACAGATCTAAGCTGCCCACAGGTGTGTCACCGCCCTGAGAGCTGATGTGACCCCACACGCTCTGGACACTCCTCTCCCATCGAGGTGATGGCTAAAATTCCACATTTCTCTCTTCCTGCGTTCTCCCACCCAAAGCCAAACCCTGCTCTGAATCTGCTGTCCCTGAGAGCGTTTCCCTTTGCCTCCTGCTCATTTCATTTGGCTCCTGCCTGGATGCCCACAAAGCCTTGACTTTCCTGCTGCCTCAGGGCTGCTCGAGCAGTTTCCTCCAGAGGCAAATGGGTGCATTCAACAGAGCCATAAAATCCCAGCGACTTTCTGGGCACGGGGCCTAATCCAACTCCCAGGGAAAAGGAGCAGGAGGAGGAGGAGGGTTATTCTCTCCAATCGAGGGGGGCTGAGGGAAAAGGCAGGAGGAGGGTCTGGGACAGTGACACTGCCGTGCTGGTGGACCTCTTCCGAGGTCAGCGCTGGGAAGGCAGCAAGTGGTAAATGCCTTTTCCGCTGCGTGGATGCCCCCTTGTTCCCTTTCATGTTTCCTCAGTGCTACCTTGTGCTTCCTAAGCAAGCCATAAATTCAGTCATATGGGTTTTCTCTGTCCTCCTTTTTTTTTTTTTTTTGACATCCATTTAATGACTTTTCTCTTTAATATATGGCAGGCATTTTCCTTCTAAAATATCTGAGGTTTAGGACAGGTAGTAAATGGAGACCTCTCACAGAACCACTGGCCCAGAACCCAGTCTTATTGGCACTCAGAAAAGGAGATCCATTTTTCTCTCTCTGCTCTTCAATTAGCTGCAATGTTTGCCTTTAAAACATAAAATTAGAAGCCTTTTTTGGAGGAACAAAGCAATATTATACTGCAAAGCACATTTTTATTCTCCCCTCCCTGCTACCAGTTCAGCACAGCAGATATATGAGACAGCTGGTTCCTAGGCACCGCTCTCTTCTGAAGATTTAGGGTCCAACTCGCAGTTCCTGTGAAAATAATGACCTCCCTTGCTCTTTGTAGGCCTGTGCTTGATCCTGCCCATATTAGCAGGACCTTTCAGGTCGAGTTCTACAGGATTTAGTGCTGGAGAGCAGGCAAATGTCTCAGAGTCCGTGCAGCTGAGCCCTTCAGTGAGAATACAGGTCAGGAGCTGCTGCTCGGTACTGCCAGGACTTCTCACGTATCCCAGAGCTGCTTTCCTGAGGATAAAGCTTCACACAGTCACTCCCACCCACCCAGATGTCTTTTCGCTGAGGAACCAAAAAACAGGGGTGGGGGAGACTCTGGGCATGAGTGACACAGGGACTGAGATCTCAGGGATGCAGGCTGGGTGTGATGCCAGCCCCTTCAGCCCTGACTCGTGCCCAGACCAAAGCAGGGGTAGCCTCAGCCCTCACCATGACAAATCCCTGCGTCAGGAGCCACATCCCGAGCTCGCAGCCCCCAGATCACAGGGTGGCCCCTCCTGGTTATAAAGACCAGAGCACAACTTCCA
>NW_008246061.1:699525-703403 GCF_000691975.1 Corvus brachyrhynchos
TCTGTGTGAACTCGAACACACATAACCCTTCCCACTCTGGTCCCCCCTTTTCCACCCCCAGCCCAAAGAGCTCTGAACCCATCCCTACTCCAGGCAGGCAGCTTCAACTCAAGCTGATGCTGTTGGCTCTGGAGATCTGTGCTTTCACTGCTGGGAGGCTGCAGAGCCCAGCCACGGCCACCCAGACTTTTGTAAATCTCCAGTCATGTGCTGTTACAGAGGTGAAGCCAGCCCAGCTCAGAGGAACAACTCGACTGGTTGTACTCAGAGCTCTGAACCCATCCCTACTCCAGGCAGGCAGCTTCAACTCAAGCTGATGCTGTTGGCTCTGGAGATCTGTGCTTTCACTGCTGGGAGGCTGCAGAGCCCAGCCACGGCCACCCAGACTTTTGTAAATCTCCAGTCATGTGCTGTTACAGAGGTGAAGCCAGCCCAGCTCAGAGGAACAACTCGACTGGTTGTACTCGTGATATCCAGCTGGTCCATGCCATTCTCCTCCTGGCATCGGCCTTGCTGTCACAAATTCATAAATAAACACGATCTAAGACAAAAAGCAGCTAACATCCATATTTTCTTAAAGTGGTTCAAATCAGCCACAGCATAGGAGAGTGAAAAATACCCCGGCATGGCAGCTATTGATCTCAAGAGGCAGTGAATTGTGCTCCATGTTGGATCAAAGGGGAGCACGGAGCAGGGAAGAGCCACTTTCTCCACCACACATCGATGATTTTCCAGATGTCTCTTGTGGGAAATAATGGCACTCAGCACTGTTAACAAAAAGCAGCCAAATCACAGGAAAGGGAGGTTTGACTCTTTTATCTCACTGGTGTTACTCATCCATCTCTAGAGCAAGCTGATAGCAGAATGACTGATTCCAAAATTACAGGAAAGAGAAAAAAAGTCAACGAAACCACTAAGACAGAGCAGCAGATGTACCTGCCCCAATAATCCCGTCCCCGCCCTGAGTGCCCATCCGCCTTCCCGATCTGCTGGGACACTGGACAGAGAGCAGCACGAACAGGGCGGCAGAGCTGCAGCTGCTGGAGCAGGACCCCAGTGCTCCTGGAGAGCCCCCACGAGAAAAGATGACCTTACTTTGATATTCACCAGCTTCAAGTAACCGAAAGAATCCCTTTCCCTTCCTAGAAGAATGTCCCAGGATACAAAAAAAAGAAGCTGGTTTTCCTTAGTTTTTCTTTATTTTTACTGCATTTCGAGTGCTGTCGCCTCTCTAGCCTGAAGTGGCAGGAGGGGACACGTCTGACAGACAACACACCAAACCAAAAGGCAGGAACACCTGGGGGTGTTTGACACGGCCGAGCCTGAGGTTTGCAGCAACGCGAACCCTTCAAGTCCCCTGCCAAGCTTGCCCTGGTCCTGGGCTCCTCCACCACTTGCTCTCTTCCACTAGCACCTGAGTATTTGTTCCCAGGTAGCGGGAGGTGTTTTGTGGTGTGGATGCTCCTGGAACCCTTCTGGAGGCCGGGAATTGGGGCTGGGTTGCCAGGGGATGCTGGGCTGGGGGGCTGAGGCGGCTCCTCTCTGCCCTTCTCCACATCCAACACAAAGCAGGTGTGGTGCCCTGCCCCTCCCGAGCCGCTTGAAGCTCCACCAAGGGCTTCGAGCCCCTGACTTTGCTGGATACAGAGGAGCTTTTCCTTGATCCTCCAGCTCTTCTCTGGGAGGAAATGATAAAGGCAGCTGAGCTCAGCCCGAGTGGCTCAAGTCACATGCGGGCAGCGAGAGAAAAAGAGAGCCGGTTTTAGGGGCGATGAAGCAGAGCTGTCCTCCTCGTCTTCACCCAGATTTGTGAGGGTCCAGCACTTCTTCGTTTCTATTTAGGAGCCTCAGACTGGCTGCAGAGGCGTAAATTTAGGTTTCTCCCTCCAAAGCCTCAGTGAGGAGCTCGACATTCAAGAGCTCGTTGAAAAAACATGGGATTTCTGTGCGTGTGTGTGAACGCTGCTCACTGACATGCCTGAGGAGCTCCAAGGTTTCCACTCCCTCTGAGTTGTTTCAAAACTATGCGTTTTCCCCAAAACCATTCACCCAAACCAAAACAAAACAAGCGGGCTGTTTTCTGTCAAAGTCTCAAAAACACCAACCCCGCTGCAAGACACGTCTTAAGAATCCCTCAATTAATGAAAATGTGAAATCCGAGGGAAAAAGAAAAATCTTCAGGAAAACCGAGGAGCAGTTAAAAACAACTCCTTCAGGAAAGAGAATTTTAATTAAAAATAATATCCCGGTGGATAATTTATGTTTCTACCTAAAGATTTAAATTGCAGAAGCAGCAAAATGGATTTTTTTTTAGCGCCATCAGCATCCGAGAGTGGAAAACACCAGATTTCAAATTCATGTATTCTATATTTGAACATCTTGTTTCTATTTAACAGAATAGGCCTTTTTTTTCCTCCGGATTTTTCTCCTTTTTTTGCTGTTTTTTCCCCCTTCCTTTATTTTTTTTTTTTTAACCCAACATATAATTCATCCTAATATATTACAAATGGCACACTGAAAGAGCATGCCCGGAAAATATTAATAATTGAATTCAAATGAGTTTTCCCTAAGAGTCTCGAATCGAGGGGAGAAATTCTTAAATGTATTTGTGAGGGGAAAACGAGGAGAAAAAAAAATAATAATCGAGACAGCGATTTTTCCAGGCGCTCTGAGAAACGAAGTGGGCTGTGTGGAGTCTCCCCGAGCATGACAGAAAAGGGATTAAAGCAGGTGACACTTTGAACTTAGCTTAGATAAGTGACCCTCAAAATCAACAGTCCAAAAGTTTAGTACACAGATTCCCTGGACACGTCTAGTCGGGTCTGCGTCAAAACCTTCCCGACTTCAGTAAGCCAAATTAAAACAAAGAGAACAGGTTGCTCGGGTTATCTCCTCCTATTGTTTTAGCCACTTATTAGCGCTAATGGACAATTAGCGGCCGGCGCAGATATTTTCTGCAATACGAGGCAAAGGGGAGAGTTCTTTGTTTGCTTCTGTGTGCGGGGAAAGCTCATCTGCGGTCGAATGTATAAAAATAGCAGCCAGCAAAGAAGTGTGAAAGACACCAGTTAAACAGCCCGATTTCCAATTTCCAGAGAGGAATATAGTTGAAAACAGATCCATCGACGGAGTTTTAAGAAATCCTCCCGATGCACTTGAAGCACAAGGAAGTCTGCACTTTATAAACAACCAAATATATGCTCAGGATAAAAGGCGAGGCTTTTTGAACTCCTAGCTGGCGTGTTAGGAAGACCTTTAATGACATTAGCAGTTCTTCAAACCCAGAAAGGCCACGTTATTTCTGATCCTATATGGTCACCACATGTAGCTTTATAAAGAGGGGGAGAGAGAGAGAGAGAGAGAGAGAGAAAAAATCCATCGGGGATGCCAATAAATAACTTGCCAGAAGAGAAAATATTTACCGCTGCTTTTCAAAATTCTTTACGCGTGCAGTAAAATCCTCCTCGGAGAAAATGAGCCCGTAAAGAAACCCAAGGCGTTTCCCCCGAGCACTACCGGGGCCGCCCCGCGCCCCTCCGCGCCCCGCTCCGCAGCCCTTTTGTCCCCCCCTCGTTAACACCTCGGGCTTGGGGCGCTTCCCAGCGCCAGGGAGGGATCGGGGATGCGCCGAGAGGAGCCGACACGGCGGATGCAATAAAAATAATCATCAGAGTAAGAACAATAACAATAAGGGTGATACCTGGCACTAAGCTGCGCGCTTTGCCTCCGCCGCCCGGCGCGCAGGCAGGGCCGGCCCCTGCTCCGCGGAGGCGCTGCTGGCCGTGAGCAGGAGATATTAATGAAGTTATAATTGAGGGATAACAGACCCGGCTGCACCTTCCGTGCTCGGGCGGGCTCGCTCGCTTCCTTTAGCGGCG
>NW_008246061.1:703581-707233 GCF_000691975.1 Corvus brachyrhynchos
TAAAGGGGAGAGGCCCGGCCGCCCCCCGCCAAGCCGAGGTTCGGGCGGAAAAGCTGATATTCCCTGGCTCCGAGCAGCGGGACGAAACATCCCAGCCCATCCCCGCGCAGCATCCGCGGAGCGAGCGCCGGCTCCGCGCCGCAGGGCCGGGGCTTTGCGCCTTTCAGGGAGATCAATGGTTTGTTTCTGTTTGGGGGGGAACGCTTTCAAACAAACACACAATAAATCACCTCCAGCTCCCGGCCCGGCTGCTCTCGGCCCGCGGAACCGCGGCGGCAGCTCCGCTCCCTCTCCATTCCTGTGTCCCTACGAGGGGGTTTTAACATTCAGACAGCGGGGTTTGATGCTTTCCCCAAAGCTCTCGCCGCTCTGTTTTCCCTTCTTACTCCAAAAATGCATTTTCTAATCACGCTGCGGGTTTCTTCGTACATTTTCCCTCTCCTAAACGGGTGAGATAAGTTTTTTTTGTGTGTGTGTGTGAGCGCGTGTAGTTCAGGGGTTTTAATTATTATTATAAAGAATAAAACCCCTCGAAGGACCCCAGCCTAAACGCAGCCGTATTTTAGCCCCGGACTGCATCTTTCCCAAGCGGTAAAATCCGGTGGGGAATTCACTCGCTGCCGCCCCACGGGCAGCTCGAGAAATTGGATTCTGCGAGAAAAAAACCCCAACAAACAAACCCCTGATCCGGCAGAAAACTTTATCCTGGCACCCAGACTGTTTTCCGTCGAGTTAGTCACCAAGTCGTCTTGGAACAAACGAGGGAAAAAAAAAGTAAATATACATAACGAATTAAACAAAAAAATTAGGTAACCTGGGGAATTTTTGACCGTGCAAATAAACGGCGAGGGCGATGGTGTGGCAGAGGGGCCTGTTTTCCCTACGAGCTCACAAACAGCTGCAGTTTCCCCCTTTTCCCCCCATATCCAGCCCTAAAGTCTCTGCTCCAGGGAGGGATTTGGGAGAGGACGGCGGCTCTGGAGAGGAGAGACCCCGGCACGCTCGGTGGGTGACAGCACCCAGGCGCACACCACGAAGAACTTCTTTATTTTCCAGTTACTCTTTGGCCATTTTATTTTTATTCGCCCTGAACTCCAACCCTGTCATTTGGAGCCGCTCTCCCCACGGTTGGCTGGACACAGATTTGCTTTTGGACTCTGTGCTCTTGGCTCCTATAAAGTACTTACATTCCTATAAAATAATAATAGTTGTTATTATTATTATTCTCATTATTATTCTTTCCTCGACAGAGGAACGGCACAGTCCGTGTGTCCATCCTGCCGAGGCAGGAGCGCCCTGCTCCATCCCCGGCAGCTTCCCATGGCGGAATCCGCTTTTCCTAAGGAATTTACAAACTCAAGCTATCCCGTACAAGGCTTTTTTGGGTTAATATCGCACAAGCCTAAAGAGGGGGATGCCCCAAAACTTGGCACTTCGAACGCTCTAAGAGTTAAGAGTCTCTAAAGTTCTTTGCAGAAGCACTAATTATCCAAATAATAAATATTCCATTTATCCTCACGGTCTCCTACGTTTAATTTTGTTTGGGGGTTGGTCCTGTTCGTTTTCCTCTTGGGTGAAAGGGATCCAGCCCCAGCCCGGAGCGCTGAGGTGATCGACCCGAGGGCTGGGAAGCCTTCACGGGCAGAGCGCCCTGTTCCTTCCCAAATCCCAGTTCAGCCTAGCAAAGTCTCCAGCTCCTCTCCAGGAACAGGAAAAAGGGAGAAAAGCTCTTTGCCAAACTATTCGCAAGCACACTTCAGAATAAATGAGTTGCCTACTAAAACTTAATGTTATACAAGATGTCTATTTGTCTATATTAGATTTTAAGCAGCTGTTCGCATGCTCAGATCCGCTCCCCCTCCCGCGAATTTCGCCGAAGAGGGGGAAAGCGAAGAGATAAAACAGAGCGTTGTTTATTTTCCCGGCTGCTCGGGGCTCCCCTCCCTGCACTGCGCTGGAGCGGAGCCTCCGCGCTCAGCCTGCGCCGAGCGGGCTCTGCGCACAGCCAGCGCTTTGCCCGGAGCCGCCTTTAAATCGGTTCTTTGTTCGCTGAAGGAAAAAAAAAAAAAAGAAAGAAAAACCGACCGAGAGCCGGGAAATGGGGGAAAACCAGACAAAAGAGGAGCGCGGGGGTCCGCGCCCCCCCGGCCCGGCCGCCTCTGTCTGGCCTTATCGAAAGGCAGCGCTAAGAGGAGATAATTTGGGCCGTGAGAGTGAGGTGGTTTGGGTTGGATTGGCTTTTTTCCCCCCCTCCCGCCCGGCAGTCGCTGCCCGCACCGCCGGGGTGGCTGCGGGGACCGCCCGCCCCACGGCCGCGCTCCCGTCACTGCTCTCCCCAGCTCAGCTGGGCTGTAAAAAAGGGAAAAACCCGAAATTTCCTCTCTGAGAAACGAGTTTTACTGCTGGAAACGGCGCGGTTTGCCGGGGAGCCGCGGGTCGTGGAAAGCGACTCCCCCCTCCAAAACCCATCCCCAAAATCTCGCCCCATTCCTCATCACAACGCTCCTTTCTCAGTCTGTCCTTTTCCTCATTCCCTTTCCATGTCTGTGGGACAAATCCGCTGGGAATCCCAGCTCCCAAACTCCAGCATCTCGCTCCCAGGATCAGCACGAGCTGCACATACCCCACACTACACCCACACCCCGTACACACACATTTCCTGCCGTGTCCAGCTATTCCACCCCGATTTTCTCCGCGCTTTCTCCATCCCTCATTAATCTCGCTTGCCAATTTAAACAGTTTCCCTTCTGCTGCACGGATTTGTTTTAATTTTTGGGTGTTTTTTTCTGAAGGACAGAGGTATTTTCCAAGCTGCTTGCAGACAGCGCCCGATCTCGGCCCTTCCCATCCCCTCCAGTTTTTCGCTTGGCAGGATGGGACCCCTAAAATTCTTCCCCCTCATTGTTCGATAATTAGAGAGCCGAGGTCTGTCGGGAGTGGTAATAGGGGATTTTTTATTAAACCAACTGACATATCAAGGCGGGGGGCTGGCGAGGGGAAGATAAACTTGCCGACACACAAGCCCTTCTTCGAGGTTTTAAATATGTTTGCTCGAAGCCAAAATCCGTTGCTTTTTACTCGGGGGAAAAAAAAAGAAAAAACACCAACAAACCAAACAACTACAAGCGGGAGGTTAATAGCTTAAATGAGAAGCTCGGGCAAGGAATGCAGGATCGACTCCCTCCCCCCATTAATAGCCCTAAACGACTTTACATTTTTATACCCCGAGCCGAGTACTCAAGAACTCTGAGACTGTTTGTAAGACTAGAAAGATCTATTGAGAGACTTTCTTTTTTTTTTTTTTTTTTTTTTTTTTTAATAGCGCATTAATGTTTCCCAAGACTTCATATTAACTCGAGAATCACCGAAGGTCGATTTGTAAGTGTCTGGACACTATAAAAGTGTTTGTAAAGCAGAGTCAGTTGCGTGCATTAAAATAAGGAGGTTCCTTTGTGAGATTTCATGCTAGGCCAGGAGCCCTTTTAAATGCTATTCAACTGCCTCATTAGAAGGAGCTAACAGGAGTCAGGCCTCCTCTTTAACCCCCCTCCCCCCGTGTCCTCCCCTCAAATCAGCCCTTTAATACATAGGCTGGCAGATTAGGGGCTTTTAAAAGCTGGCTCTGTCCCGGGTAGCCGGTTTCCTCTCCCGC
>NW_008246061.1:707360-712185 GCF_000691975.1 Corvus brachyrhynchos
CCGCGCCTCCTCCCCCCCCCCCGCGCGCCCCGAGCAGCGAGCTGAACATCCCATCCCTTCCCTTCCCCTCTCAGGCCCGCCAAAAAAATTAAAAATAGTATGGCCGGCCCCGAAAATCCGTTTCCGAATAGATTAACAACCCCTCCTGTGTTAACACCAGCTCTGTTCTTTTTCTTATTAGATCGAGGAGATGAAGGAGGCGATGGGGGGGAAGGTTGGTCACCATTATCTGCGCTCCACATGTTCTCTGTGGGTATATATAAAATATAGGAATGGAGTCCCCTTTAAGTAGTCCTTTTATGACTTGTTTTAACAGAAAACACAGAAGAAGCCAATGTTTGATATTACAATATAAAACACATTTGTGGTATGCTAGGGGCTGGTTTGTTCCTCCCTCCTTCCCCCAGTTCTGTTCCTCACCCAAATCTGCTCCAGACCCCACCCCTCTCAGTCAAGTGGGCACAAACGTTCCACCTGAAATAGGGTCCTGCCTGGTCCGGAGCCACGCAGAGCTTCAGTCTCTTGAAAGAGAAGCCGGGCTTGCCTCTCACACAAATATGAGCCTCCAGTTCTTTATTATTATTATTGCTACTAGGCATGATGTTGGAATCATAATTCTCCATTTCTGTGAGACTCTGGATTCAAAAAACCTATTGGAGCCTCAGAGAACAGAGCTACCTATAAATCTGAAACCAAAGACAAACACGTCCTAAATAAAAACCAACCCAATGCAAAAATCTGGTGGGGAAACAGCAAACCCATTCTCGCTCCTGTGCACCAAAGCCCCGGTCCATCGTGACATAATGATTAAGGAAAACCCCAGGCTGGCCACAAATCCAGCCTGAAAATTGCGTGTGCAGCCTTGGATGTGTGGGCAGAAGTGTCAAGAGAAAGAAGCCCAGATGAGAACTCGCTTGGGGCACTCGGTTTCGCGAAGGCTCCCAGGGCTGGGACTCAAGAGTGACATTTCATGGAGGGTGAGGGTTCTTCTCTGCTCTAAACCTGACCTCAGCCTCCCTAGGAAAGGATCAGAATCCTGAGGTCTCTTCCTCTCACACCAGGACAAGGCTTTGAGGATGGAAATGAGCCAATTGCAAGCCCTGCCGTGTCATTGAAAGGAAATAGGTTTGGTGGCACTGGGGGTTAGAGCAATGTCCCTTTTCACCCAAGGGAGGAGGATCCCTGTCCCTGAGGAAGCCCCAAGAAGTTCAGACACCACAGAGCAGCGTTTGCACTGATTCACCCTCAGAGCTGGGCTATTCCTGCAGCGGGAAGGGCTCCTGGCGCAGCTCAGGTGTTACAGGGATGACAAATAACCATCACCTGGGGTTTACGCCGGCCCTGAAGAAGAGCAGCCCCTCCTTACAGCCCCCCTGCACCCACAGAGAAACACAATTCCTGGTTTTCAGGGCCAAATATTCCTTTGTATTCCTGTGAGCCCGGCCACCGAGCCCTGCTGACAGTCGTGTCCTAGCCTGGAAGGCCCCAGCTCAGCAGTGCACCCCCTCAGCAAAGCACTTCAGCACCTGCTTCACTTTGGGGCTGGATTAAAACAGCCTCCAGAACATGCTTTCAATTTATTAATAGTTTAAAGCAGCAGGAACACATTGCAGGGGGTGGAATTTAAAAACCAGGCTGCACCGGGATCGGTATGGGGGGAAAAGTAACACAATAATCAAAAAGATAATTATTTAGGTGGGAAAAAAAAAGATGAAAAAGTAAAAAGTATTAAAAAGTCCCCTGAAATAGATTATTTTAAAAGAAATGCCTCTGCCTGCCCCCTCCCCCAGCAGCATATTTCAAGCACTTTGGATGTTTGTGTCTGTCTTCCTTTCAAGGAACCCTGAGCACATGAATGGGCAGAGCAGCAGAATGAATGGGGCACTTCAAAGAAAATGAAAACCATTACTGGGAAATCTGTTTATAGAGAGAATGAATGATTATGAGAGAAGATGCCAGGAGAGAGAGAACACAAGCGAGGGTGCTCTCTGCACAGTGCACAACATAACTCAGGGGCGTTCAGACACCCCCTTAGCAGCACACCCTTGGAGCAGTTTTGGGTTAAAGGCCCCCCCTCTCCAGTCTTCCCAGCAAGCCCAGAGCCCCCTCCAACACCACAGGGAATGGGAGCATTCCCAAGCCCCCCATGCACCTGCTCCTGAGCCCCCAGTGGGGTGATCCCCCCTCCCTCCCCATGTCAAGATAGGATATTAAAAGAAATTATTTCCATGGCCTGGTGTAGATGAGAAATGGATAAACAACACGTCACTCACGTCCCAAGTGGGTAAACTCCATTTAGCCTCGACACCACCACACCGAGACCCTGCCCCAAGAACTGCAGATTTTATCTGAACCTCACAGCGCTCTCCCAGAGTCTCATCCATCTCCTCTGCTGCCTCGTGCTCAGCTTGCAGACCTCTCTCCATTGCACGTGCACTGCCAGCACTGGTTTGGCACTGGTTTGGCACTGGTTCCTTTGGACCCAGCTGCTGGCAGGATAACCAGCAGCTGGGCATCTTCTCTGGGGAAATTAGGAATGAAAAGGGCTGGCTTTTCCCATCTTGGCACTGATGGTACAACCAGTGCAATCTTCCCCGCAGACTTGCACGTCTCCATTCAGCATCCAAAGGCAGAACAAACATTAAAGCCCCATTTAGAACCAGAGCCTTGCCCTAGAGCGAGGAGGTGGCAGGAGAAAACAGCCCTCAACCACCCCTGTTGTTCTTGGCACGGAGAGGCAGAAAATATTTGTCCTTCTTGGAATGCTAAGAATATTTGTACCATGAGCAGCGTGGTTTTCACAGTGCTCTCAGGAGATGAGCGCCAGCATCCCTGGGGCTGGGGCAGAAGCAGGAGAGATGCAGACATCAGATCTCCAGGAGCTCCAGGAGTGATGCTAACACAGCATGATGGAGCCACCAGTTCCTTCCAGTTTCTGCAGGAGAAAAATCCTTGCTAGACATACCCAGGATAACAGAAGACCCCACGGGAGATTGGTGCCTTCACACCAGAACCACGTTCCTTAGGGTCACTTTGGCAAGGCAAGGGCAGAGCTGGGACTCCAGGACCGCCAAGCAGCACCAAGCTCAAAGAAAAGCAACAACTGGTGTGCCCCTGGTAAATGCAGCTGGGAGGCTGCCTGGAGACTTCCCTCGGAGCCTCTCCTGCCTTGGCATCCCGCTGTTCCTGCCCTCTCCATGGGATCCCCTCTTCGGCAGCGGCTCAGAGCTGCTGCCCACCCAGCGCTTTTGCCCACAGCGGTGGGCACCGTCACCGCTCTGCCACTCAATCATCCCCCATTAGAGTTTGGGCTCAGATAATCCAAAGTGAAGCCTGAAACGGGCTGAGCTCCAGCAGGGTGTGAAGGCAGCAGCAGCAGCTGTGCCAGCCAGCTTTCAGTGCCTCCTTGCAGCTGCTCCTCTCAAGGGAAGGACGGAGCACAAGGCACCGATGGATTGGCTCAGGGGTGCGTTCCCCCTTGCAGGGCTCATTTCTCACACATAGTGCCCCAGCCTCCTGCCAGAGCTGAAATAGCTTGCTCTGTGTAGGTATGTACCTACAAAGAGATTCTTGCCTATTCTTACCCATTTAAATACTTGATTTAAACTCTCTGTTTTACAGATCAAAATAAAAATGTCCTTTCTATATCTGTTCCAAATACACACGGGCACAAGGCATTAAAAAAACCCCAAACCCTTGAAACAGCACCATTGTCCCACTTCCTCTTCTGAGTTTGGGTGTTGACTGCCAAAATCCTCAATTCCCGTCCCAAGAAACATCTCCAGCTCTTTTTAAAGAGCCCCTTTGGGTGACCTGACCATCAGCTGGTGCCATAACAGCACTGGCAGTCTGATGGAAAAAAGGGAGCAGGGAACACAAACAGTTCCCTCTTTATTCCAGGACAATCTCCCACCGGAATCATCCAACAGGGATGACCACACAAGTGCGGGGAAAGCTGCCAGACAAAGCCACACAATCCCAAAGTCCTCAGCCTTCACTCCCTTGGTTTACCGTGATGTCACCAAAGCCCCCGGCCGTGTGTTTATCTAACAGGAATAAATGATTGGGAACCACAAACTGCAAAATTATAAATATGTCTGGAGAGGTGACATCCTAACAAATGAGATGAGAGCAGAGCTCTGGTGACTCCTGTCGTCATCACAATTCCTGCATGGATGCAGAACCTCCGATACAACTCCGCAGCTTTTGTTGAGGGTGATTGTGTGGCTCTTTAAAAATTTTAAGTGAAGAATAAAAGGCACCATGTCTCATTTCTCTCCATCACACTTGCCCTGGAATTGGTCAGCTCCCAATTTTATTTACTTTCTTCTCTGTGTTTCAGAAGTATCAAGTCTTACCCTAAGATTATACTCTCAAAAGAAAGGAATAACAGTTGAAGCTAATTAAGTAAACTTTTTATGCATGAAAACCATAAAAGGATATGAGCAAATTATTTGGTTTGTTCCTAAGCAGTTTCTGAAGAGCATCAAAGAATGAGGAAGAAGGAAAGAAATCAGATTTTACATTAATTCAGTATTTTAGTTTGAACCTGACTCAGAGGGAGGCTGAGCATCTCCAGGTTCCATAAATTTGGGGGAAATACTGGAGGGCTCAGGATTGCAGGCCACCCTTAAAGAAGTAAGGAACGAAGGAAAAATTTCCAGAAAGCCCAAAGCTGTAGCATAGATGCCAAAGCACAACCAAAGGAAAAAATCAGTGAAATCCAGGGTTGGAAGTCACTTTAATCCCTGTGAGTTTTACATTTGCATCCAAAGTCGCTGAGGCATGTGGCTGATGCTGAGGTCGCGTGTGCTACTGCCAGAAG
>NW_008246061.1:712220-714711 GCF_000691975.1 Corvus brachyrhynchos
GCAGGACTTGGGATGCCAAAACTTGTTCATCTTCCTTGGAAATCCCAATCTGAAGCTGGGGAGGCAGCACTGGAAGGCAGAGCTTCTCCTGCCATAAACAGGAACATCCCCAAGTGAAAACAACTTCACCCCTCTCCCTCAAAGCTGGAGAGAGGGACTGGCGTGGGAGGCAGAACTGGGTACAGCCCAGGGCTGGAAGCCTTTGCTCCAAGTCCCAAAAACACAGCTGGGTCCACATCCATGCAGGAAAGTGAATTTACTGACAACAGCTTTCCTTTTCTTACGAGGTCTGGGTTTTTGGTTTTGGTTTTTTTTCAGTCCACAGAGCCAGTTCTGCAAGCCACATGCTGGCCTGAGTCTTGGGAGGCCAAAACAGTATTTCCTTCCTGCCACACAGACTTCCTAGAGGAGACAGGAATGTCCTACAGCACCTCTGGCCAGGTAGGGAGCTCTGGCACAAGGAAAACAGGGATTAGAGCGACACAGGTTTGAGACCAAGCATGAAAACCTGGGAATCTACAGCTGAAATGGTGCAGGGGCTTCCTATTCCTACAGCCAGACAGCACCAAACTTCACCTCAAACCTCACAAAGGGGTTTGCTTTTTTTTTTTTTTTTTGGTTTTCCAGACACCCAAGCCCATCACTGCTTTTGATACAAGCCAAAGGTTCAAACTCCTCCAAACCTGAGCAAAGCTTTGCTCCAAGATGCAAGCTCCGAGGCTGGGCTTTTAATGGTGTATTTACTGATGAGGTGAAATATGAATCTGGTTTTGACTTTAAAAAGCCAATTGTATTTTGGGGGTGGAGGGAGGGGGGAAGGGGTGCTCTGACCTGACCCGCTAATCTCTTTTTCTTCCTTTAAAGTTGTCTTCTAAATCTGAACATTAAAGGTGATTAGATACCTAAGGGACTTCCCATGTCATTAGTTAATACTTTAGAGCTTGTTTTGGTTCCAGCTCGCAGTAACGCAGAGCCCTTTTGATAATACATCACCCTGCTCAAATACGCCTGCACAGTCTCCAGATGAAATACCCCACCCGTGTCTGCCTCGGCACAGCTCGCAGATTGGAGGGGTCGGAGACGAGTTTAATTTAAAGATGAGCCGCCCCTGGGCTGCCAAAGGAAATGGCGTGTCAGCTACGTCAAAAATAGATACTGTTGTGCAGATATATGGGGGGAGAGATGGACGCTGCCAGTGCTATCAATTACCTGGATTGCCTTTAAATGTCAAAGCAAATCCTTACCCATTCCTTCTCTAAAACCTAAATCACTGGGAGAGACAAGGTCAGCCGGAGCGGGCTGGAATGCTGGGAGAGGAGAACACGGCCACAGCGCCGCGTGTGCGAGGGGATAATTTGTGTGCACGCCCGCACTGGGGGAGCACTGGAAGCAGAGCGGCTCAGGGGTTCACATCCTGGGACAGCAGGGATGGGTTTTCAGGCGTCACCGAAAACATCAGTCCCCAAAAGAAAGATCCTTTCCAAGTCAGCAAAAGTGGCCTCCTGGGCTAAAGGTACTGAAAATTCTCCTGCTGCTCCTATTTTTGCATTGCTGAAGGTTTTTTCCCTGTGGGCACCAGAGGTGCCTCTGACAGATTCAAAAGCAACCCCACAAATCTGAAGTGCTTTTGGGGAAGGCTGGAGCAGACTCTCTCTCTCTGTATCCTTTTCCCTCTTGCTGCTGAGCAAATAATAAGATGCAGCATATGTGCACCTACAGATCCGCATCCTTGAGGGCAGACCTCCTGGGGAACAGCCTGAAACCATCCCTTGGGAAGGGCCCCAGCCCTTTCGGGAACAGGATATGGGGAATTGAGGACCGGGGGGAAAGGGGGAAATCGTCAAATCCTACAGGTGGGTAAATAAAAGGAGACACGGTTTATTACAATAGAGAGGCAAAACATAAGGTTTCAGCTCAGTCTCTTAAGAAATGAGGTTTCTGCCGTCAGTCTGCACGTGGGATACATATATAAAATATAAATAAAACAAACATACTCATCTCCCCCGTCTCCAATAACTTCCAAATTTGTTGGCCAATTCCAGCCCAGCTCGGTGGAGGGGGCAGAGGTCTTACAGTTCCTACAAGTTTTATGAAAATAGGGCCCTCTCCCGTGCCCTGAGACCTATTAATGCCCCACACTGAAAGAAATTGTTGAGCTCACGTTGCAGCTTATTAGGAATATTATTGGACACTGGAGAATCCACAGGGGAGGGAGGAATATTAAGAACGCTCCGACGGCAGGAAAAGCTTCAGTTGGAGTTTGCACCTTCTCAGACACCAGAGGATCCAACCACAAGACACCGACTGGTTGAAACCCCCGTTTCACTGCATCCCCTGCTAAGAACCACTTCTTTTACATAAAGATATTTTGTGTATTCCCAGCCCGGCCTCCTGTACCTGAGCCAGCCAATTAAGCCAAGCTGTAATTTACAGCTCCCTGCTTCCCTCTCCTTCTTCCTAGGAGGGATTCGTGAGCGATGCCGGGACGCAG
>NW_008246061.1:714732-718675 GCF_000691975.1 Corvus brachyrhynchos
ATGCGCTCACAGGGCACCTTTATCACCTGCATTTTCACCGGGAGCACTGATTTCTGTGCTCTTCCCTCCCTCAGCAGGATCATCTCCTCTAGATAACTCTGCACACCAGACGTACATTAAGCACTGATTCCAGCATCCGAGGGCCCAGTCGCTTCCCAGGCAGGGGATGGAGGGTAAAAATGTAAAGAATTCCAGATAAACACATTTGGAAAGCCACTTAAAGCTACTGGACAGCTGAAGGCGAGGAAGGCAGGGGAATGTTTTTGCAGTGAGCAGACAAAGAGGGACATTGCTCATCTCTCGGAGCGTGTGAGCTGCTCTCCAGCTCCAGACACTGAGTGAGTTTTGGAGACCCTCAAGCACCACAGAGTAAGAAAAGGAGCCCTGAAAAGAGCAGGGAGGCCACAGGGGAGCTGGAGGACAGGGATCAGCCCTACATTAAGGTTTGCCTGACAGCTGTCACTGGTTTAATCCCCTCGGTTTGACAGATTCTGGGGAATACTCAGCATGAGTGGGAGTAAGGTTCCCAAATCTGGGACTGCACAGATGAAGGAGCACTTTTAGTACCACATGGCCAAGAATGTCCCAAGACAAAGACAATCCACCTGGAAGGTTTCCCTCCCTTCCCAAAGGGAGATAAAATAGCTCACCATAGATAAACCACAGCCCTGAGCCGCTCCCAATCCTATAAACCCATCTCCAGCATCACTGGGCATCTGCTCCGAGCATTTGAGCCTGATTGTCTCCTTTCCTACCCCTTCCCACAGCACCATGGGTGCAGCTCCCTCCTCCAGGGGCTCTTTGTCCACTTCCATCAAGCTGGGCCCCACTGGGTGGTTTCAGGGGAAAGCAGGAGATAATTTTGGGTTTCACTGTAGCTCAGCCAGCAGTCAGGATGATGGAGGCGGCCGGAGGGATAAGCCAAGGAGTCAGCAGTGGCCTGAAGCTGAGCCAAGAGAAGGCAGGAGCTGCCCAAGAGCTCTTTGACAAAAACCTCCCCTTTCCCCAAAGTGGAGGATCAAAAGGTCACTCTGGGAAGCAGCAGCTCATTACTGCACCACAGCATCGGGGTGGGTGACCCCATGGGAAGGAGATCCCGCTGATTTCTGCAGGGCTGGCATCCCATCCTTCCTTTTCTCACCAAATTCCCCTGACAAGCCTGGAAGCCACCCCAGCCCACCAGCTTTGCAAAGTGCAGCAAAAGCTGGGCAAAGCCACCTGCCCTGAGCGCCGTGGGCTCCGTTCCAGCCTCCAGAAACCATTTTTGGGGTCAGTGGGAAGTTCATCTCGGCCCTCAGGAGAGGGGAACTTACCCATCCAATTAACAGCTCAAACACTGCTGCTTCTCATATGTGCAGCTCCCAGTGGTGGGGGGGTCTCTATGAATAATTGATGGCCAGCTGGGGCTGTGGTTGTCAGGATGACTGACATATTGTGCTGGGAAGAAACGCCCAATCCATGAGGAACAGCAAATTCCTCCTTCCCTCCTCACACAGGAGCATTCTGAGCCCCTATCTCGCTCCTGCAGCTCCTTGCAGCCTGGACACAGACTCCCAGGATGGTCTACAAGCATTGCACGGGCTCAGCCCTGCAGTGGAGAAGTTGCAATTTCCCCAAGAATGCCTGGAATTTCCCCCTTTATGCAGCGCACGTTTGCAGGTTCCCGCTTTGATGAGGGAATACCTTCATTCTCCAGGGGAGTATTCCCACACCCGTGCTGCCCCTTTGAACAACCCAAGCCATCACGCTAAACCCACGGCAGATGAACTGCCCTTCCTCCTTCTCAGGGCCTATAAAACCCTGAGAGATATATATATATTTTTTTACACGTGCATGTTTTGATTTAAACCCCAAAGCTCAGAGCAGGCTCTGTCTTTTCTTCAGTTGCTTATTTGCCACTTTGTGGGAAGTGCCAACTGGAAAAAAAAACCCCAAAACTATTTTTCGTTGTTATAATTAAATTATCAAAACTTCATCTTATTTTGCAAGCAAAACTCCCATTTCTTGGTTTATTACCAGAGGTGGGCGTTGCTTTGTTACACAACTTGGTAAATGACAGTATAAGGAGGGAGACATTTCAGGCTTGGAACTGAAGATCCATGATTTGGGGGGGGAAAAAAAAAATCTCTCCAGAGGTAACTTGTGCTTTCAGTTTTAGACAAATTGAGCAGCTTGAGGAAACTTCTCCAGCCTGAGTGCTGGGTTTGTGCTGGAATACACTCAGTGCATTCAAAGATGAATAAAGGGATGGCCAGAAGTCATTTCTCTCCTGTGGCACCCGCCTAGGAAGAGTACAACATCCTGCAGCAGGGATTGCCTTCCCTGGAGCACCTACTGCTGCCCTGCTGGTTGTTGATCTCCAGGAGTTTCTCCTGGAAGATTCTGAGGATCGCACTGGTCACCAAGGGAAATCTCCAGGCCAGATGCCAGACCCATGTGCCAGGCTGCAGCCAGGGACGAACCCTCAGCTTGGGTGGAAAAATGAAGAAGGGAAGAACTTTTGAGCCCAGGGCTTGGAGCAGCCACTTCCAAAGCTCAGCCTGCCAGCACGCTGCCCACGCAGATCATTTCTCCGCTTTAAAAGGCTCCTCCTGGGCAGTATCTGAGCCCCTGAGCGCGCCGAGGTCCCTCAGCACAGCGGGATTAGGAGTCAGAGCACTGCCATCAGCAGGGGAAGGAGCAGAACTGCCGGCACCGGAAAGGGATTTAGGCCCCCACGGCTCCGGGTTCTGCTCTTTAGCACCGTCTCAGCTCCGATTTTGCCTGAAGAACCGCACAGTTCAGTGCAGCTCTCAATGTACTTAATACTTGAGGGTCAGAAACGTTGTCTCGCTCTACCTGCAAATTCTCATCAGCGTCCCTGCTCCACCCCCAGCTCAGGGGCTCTCATTCCAAGACAGAAATCTTCTGCCAGATATAATATTTCTTGAGACTTCCCATCTGCCGATCTCAAAGGGTGGATCAGTGTTCAAAAACTGCATCGAGGTTTGCCTTGGCCTCAGCACGAAATGTCAGGCAGAGGATGAAGTGAGAGACTTCCTAGGAACACATTCCAGCCCAGCCAAGCCATCATCCCAGTTCAGCACACCAGCACCATCAGAAAGCCAGTGTCAGGAAGAGATCAGAAAACAGGATTCTCTCTCCAAAAGAGATGCCACGGGGTTGATTTCATTTCCTTCTGATTTCGGGTTGAAAGGAAAAAATTAAAGTCAAGATCTTGAGATATTTTACAGAATGGAAATTCCGAGATGCTCCAAGACAGAATTATTTGCTTTAATGTGCAGCCCAAAAATCAGAACCAAACTGAGTTAGGATAAGTACAAGGTCGAAGTGAAAGGGTGAAATAAGCATTTTAACTTCAAAGCGTTTCTGAATTTCCTCTGACACTCAGTTGAAGGAAGAAATGTTCCTGCAGCAACTTCCTCCACAGGCAAGACAGTAACTACTAATTCTTAGGGAAACCTCTCCCTGTCACCCTTTGGGACCAGGAAACCAAGTATTCCCCGCTCGAAAGAAATTCAGGGAAACGAGACAGAAATTGTAACCTCTCAACCAGGACAAAATACACAAAATACAGATTTGAAATTAACTCCCGTGTGCATCCCTTTTGGCTTAGCTCAGGGCGTGTGTCCGGAATTCAGGCTACAGAAACCAGATCGTTCCCCGGAAGACCTGGGGCTCTTGAGGAACTGAAGGAAGATGAGCAAAATTCAACACAACTGTGAAAGCTGCGGGAGGAAAAAGTCTCCTGGTAGGGAAGAAAATCAGCATAAAGCAGTGATACTGAGGGTGCGCCATTCCGGCCTTGTTTCAAGCTCCAGTGGGCTGATTCGCGATGAAAATGGAGGGGGAGAGCAGAAGCAGCTTCACTTTCCCGGTGGCTCCGGCCCTGGGATGGTTTGGGACCAGCCGCGGCAGGGGCCGAAATCCGCATCCTTCCCGC
>NW_008246061.1:718818-730596 GCF_000691975.1 Corvus brachyrhynchos
CGCGGCCGCCGGCAGGCCCCGCGCCTGGCTTGGGGACGGCGGGAGAGCGGCCTGCATTCTGCATCTTCACCTGCACCATTTCTCCTCTCTGAGCAGACTCATCTCTTTTCAGGCCAGCCTGGGGCCTCACCTCGTGCAGCGGGGACTTTTGGCACCTCGTTAAATCTCGCCTTGAAGCCTCTTTTCCACCTGCTCTCTGACAGAGCCACCAAGGACCCAAACCTCGTAGGATTAATCCCTTTCCGAGCAGCATAATTACATTTTTTACCACACACCAGGTACAAAGCAGGATCCTCACGGTAGGAAAAGTGAGCCAACCCCTTCCAAACCATCCGCCCAAGGCCATGTCCCTTCAGCCTCAAACAGTGCCACAATGGGGATGACATCTATAGGAGCATCAGATCTCCAAGAGGGAGGGGAGCTGGAATGATGCTGGAGGCTGGGAATGTGCCTTCACAGGATTCCCACCTTTCCCTCTGCACTCTGTGGGCTCACCAAGGAGGTCAGTGGCTGAGGACCACAAAGCACAGGAGGTTCTGCGAGCACAGCCAGGTGTTGCCTTGGCTGAAGGGAGAGGCTGGGAGGGATCCAGGGGTGAAAATCTCTCCCCCCAGCCTGCCAGGTCTGGTAGCTCGATCAGAAGTACAGCTTGTACGTGCAGGGAAATGAAATAATAATATACAAAGGGTTTTCTCTGGGCAGAAAGATGGCAGGAAGGACCCTCAGGATCTGCTTGTCTGTGCAAGGACATTTTCTAGGACCCAGAGATCCCTTCACCATTGTACCACGTTCAAGTAATGATCCAGGTATGGGTTGCTTTTAAACACCTTGAGTGCTGACCTACAGCACAACCTGGTTCTTCTCCCAGGGACTATAGCAGCATCCAAAGCCTTTCACGTGCATGATTTTGCCTGTTCTTTCAGCCTGCTTTGATGACTTGCTCTATTTCCACAGCAGGCAGGTCTGAAAAGATACCCTGCCTCTGAATTTCTATTTAATTCTAGTAATATCTGCATTACGTGATTCCCAGTGAACTCTAAACAGTCCCTTTGTTCCTCCAGATTCATGGCAGAGTAACTCCAGACTCAATGTTAAGAGCACAGATTAAGTTTGGATTTAATCCCTTTCTGTTGGAAGTGTTTGACTCGAGATTTACCCCCAGAAATAGCAGAGCCCTGTCCTCACCCAGCAGGAGTTCCCACACTGAAAACCATCCCAGGCCATCTCTCCTGGACATGGCTTTTCCATGCGAATACAGATCAAAACTTCTCCCTGCAGTTCAAGTGTTGTATTCCCAAATATCGTCTACAGTCATGACAACCTCAATTTACTCTTTGAAATAATCCACATTATTATAGTGCCAAGGGACTAAAAATGGGGGAAGAGAGTGGGAGCCACCCCAGGCAAAGCTGCTTTCCTGTCCAAAGACCCCAAGGAAACTCAGGAGAGCCAAAAAACCCTTCAGTTCCTTTAGGTTGCCCCCATTCTTGGCTCCTCTAGAAAGGGTCAGGGTGAATTTGGTTCTATTGTAGCACTTTTCTGACATCCTTCCCTGCAGCGTGGAACAGCTCAGCTTTGCTTTGGGTCCTGCTCAATGGCAAAACTCTGCACAAGGGAAAGCAGGGACAAAGGATTAGGGTTTGGTTTTGTGCCTGTCATCTCATGCTCCGCTCCTGTAAGGCTGCAGAAAGGAGTGAATCTCTGGGATTTCACTGTTTTAAAGATTATTTTTAGCTTCCCTCTCCTGTACCCCTGACTCTAAGCAAGAAAAGGGAAAGGATTACATCCTTGTCTTTCTTCTGCCAGCTGGAAACCCCTTGGCATCCCAAAATCTTCCACATTTTCCCTGAAATGTGTAATTCCCTGTTAGGCTTGGTCAATGACCTTGTTCGGCTGACATGAATGCAGGACAAGACTCAGAACCTGTGTGTGAGTGTAAAATCTGGGCTCTTCACCCCCTCAGCCAGCTCTGGAGATCCACACAAGCCCAAGCTCCAAGCACAGGTTTGCTTGAGCAACAAGAGGAAAACACTCCCTGACATGAGCCCGTTTGCAGCCAGCAGAAATTCCAGCCAGGAGGAGCAGGAGTGAGAGCAAGAGCTCTGCAGAACCAGACCTGTAAGGCCAGTTGTGCAGCACCCATGCACAGAGCTGAGCCTAAGGCTACACTGCCACTGCTCCCCAGATCTCCCTGTTTTATGCATTTCTTCCAAGCTTTGATGAAGTATCTATTCCTCAGATCCAAATCCCTGCCTGAGGCAGCACAGGACAGAGTGAAAGTTCCTTTCTGAGGCTGTTTGTGCTCTCCCACCCACTTCCCAGCCCCTGCCAGGAGCATGGGCTTCTGCAAGCTTGTTCTTGTGTGAGGCAGAGCCCTGCAAAGGGCAGAAAAAGCACTTTGTTCCCAAGTTCTGCCTCGGCGAAGGTCGGAGGTGGAGTGAGAGGACATGCCCAGGGAAACCTGGCTTCAAACAGCCCTGCTTGTCACTGCCACCTTCCCTGAGCCTTTTCCAGCCATGCAAAACCACCAGGGAGGAGACGAGGCGCTCCCAGGCACTGCTGGAAGCCACTGACCTGCCAGGGAAACGCCGGGGGCAGGAGGAATGAGAGGCTTTATTTGCAACCCTGTCCCCCGCTGGGCCCCCACGCAGGTTCCCCTCCTCTGCCACAGAACCAGCTATGTGACCTCAGCCGAGGCCCTGTCGTGCCTCCAGACTCTCCAGAGGGTGAGAAAAGACCAAACCCTTCAGGACAGGGACTGTCTCACACTGAATTCCATCCAGACTTCAAACCTGCCAATGCCTGGCCCAAACGACCTGGGATCACTTGTGAGGTAAAACCGTGCTGTTCACAAAGCTCTGCTGCCAGGCAGCTGGTGAAGACCTTTGGGAAGGAGGAGGAGGAACATCTTTTAGCTGCCTGGTGAGGCTGGAATGAAGGGGAACAAGGGGCAGATGAGCCCTGGCACTGCACAGAGCACAGCTCTGGCAGCTCCCAGCAGTTTGCCAGACCTGCAGCTGGCACAGACAGGCCAAGGGGTTTTCCTCTCCCTCCTCCCAAAGCTGGCAGGGAGCAGACACTTCCTTGCAGGCAGCCCAGGGCCCCAGGCAGGTGTGCCGAGCCCAAGCTCACCCACAGCCCTCCCATCTGCCCTGCCAGCACAGAATTCCCAGGTGATAGATGAAAAGCAATCGCCTCAAACCAGCCTGGAGTCGGAGTCCTGTGAAAGCAGAGCTCCCAAAAGGGAATTTCTATTGAAAGAGAGGCTTTAAACGAGAGCCTTGAGACCAGACCTGCTGCCAGGGACACCAGCACTCCCTTGGCTTCTTTCCATTCCAGCTGCCCCGGGGGCATCTGTGCCATCCCTGCAGATTGAACACACGATGGTGACAAGAAACCAGTCCCAGGGATAAACTGCATCCATGGAAGAGGGAATCAGAGTGGCCATGGACAGAGCACAATGAGCACAAATAACAGGACACTGTGGCTGGATTCTCTCACCCAGCTTCTTTGAACATCTCTGCTTTTAATTACACATTTTCAATACTCCTCTGTTCTCCCCACCCCATTCTGTGACTCAAGGCTTGGACTGCTGAGCAGACCAGGGGTTCCCAGGATTGCTGCAGCTGGAGGAAACACCACCAGTGTCAGGCTCCAGGTGCACTCCACACGAAAAGGAGGACAGATGCCCCTGGCTGCCCAGCAAAGGTACCAACACAGGGAGAGGTCCCATTTGAAGAGGTGGCTTCAGAACAAGCAGCATCACAATTCATCTCAAGGCCCTACTCTAACATCACTTGAGAAAATTCAACTCTCAAAGGTCTAAAAAGTTTCTTATTCAGACTCAGAGCTGGTTGAACACCCCACTTTGGCAGGGTGTTCCCAAAATGATACTGTACCAGAGAATACTCAAAAAAGCACATTTTTCCCCGTTCTCACACCCACAGCTGCTCTTGCAGCACATTCCCATCTCCTGCAGCTCTCCAGACAGAGATACAGGACCCACTGATTAAACTTTGGACAGCTTTCCCTAAGCACACGGCTTCAAAATCAGCTAAGAGGCAGCAGTCGAAGTTATTTTCATTTCTAGCTTCAAAGAGGATACTCCAAACAAAAGGAAACACTTCAGTAAAGCGTGTATAAGCAGGGAGCACCTGGTCTTTGCGCAGCAGCACTGAGCCTTGAGACGGAAACGCAAGAAAAAAGCTCCCAATGAAGTCAGGTAACAAATGAAATGTCTTGTGTGGGTACAGCTCTTCCTTAGAGCCCCTTGAGTGTTTCTGTGCTTCTTCTACAGAGGCAAAGCCCCGTGGAGAGCAGCACACACCTGGCTCAGCCCCTTGTGTTTGTCTCAGCTCTTTGTTCTCTGGATCAGGCACTGGAGGAGGCAGGAACCATCTGCTTCTCCAGGGATACAGATCCTGCAACTTAATGGAAATGCTCCTCTGGGTCAAGTGGCAGAGCTAACTGCTCTCTTAATGCAACCATCTTCATTTCGGGGAGGGAGGGGAATCAATTAAGAGCCCCTGAGCAGGGCAGGCTCCTGGTGAGCAGTCACCTGTCAGAGCTCACACCCAGCTTTTAGTGCGCCCGGGCCAGGCCTCCACCCCACTGCCTGCAACAGCTCTGCTGCAACCTCTGCCTTCATCTGGAGGGGCCAGAAAGCTTAGGGGGAGGCTGCAGCCCCACAGCAGCATTTGCTAAGCCAGCAGGAAAAGATAAATCCACTGACAGGGACAAAACACGTCTGTGAATAAGACAAATACGGGCAACAGAGCATAGCACAAGAAAGAAGCGTCTCTCTGGACAGAGACACTCTCCCATCCGTGATATCCTGGGTGAGTCTTTTTTTTTTTTTGTTAAAACACTGACATCACAGAAGCTTCACAGCTTCATTTCTCCAGCTCCCTCCCTATCAATTAGTGAAGAGACCCCTCTGCCTCTGCGAACTTGGAGAGCTCCTGGACTGCGAGCCAACTCCTTCACCTCCGGAGGGGGAGTTTGGAAGCATCTCTAAAAGTAACTAGCTTTGATTTTCTTCAAACCACCTAGAAATTCCTATGGTGCCCAACCAACCTTGTCACAAACTATAGCAACAAGTCCTAAGAGCACCAGGAGTGCTGCTACCTCCACTCCATCTTAATAACAGCAGTTTGGAAGTCCATCTGAAAGTTAACCAGCAATTAGCTCATGGATTCGAATTATCTGTGCTTGTAGCCCAGCTCCTGAAACCAACCTTATTTTAAAAAAGCTTCCAGCCCAGGTTGTTTCCAAACAGAACAGCAAATCACTGATCTCACCAAGCAGATCTCATTTCGCAATGAATTCTCCCTTTCTGTGGGACAAAGACTCCTTGCTCTAAGTCAGGAGATCAGAATATGGCCGGCAGGGCTGAGAGCTTGGGTAACACCTAGAAAATACCAATACAGCTCTGCCATGAGCCTCATAAATAATAATGAGCATGGCAGAGGTGAGGAGATTGTTACAGACACAGAGAGACTCGGGTGCGTTAAGCACAGCAAAGCTGTGAAGTGTATTAAGGGATTTCAAGGCAAGTAGGGATTGCTGAAATGCAATTATCCAGGCAGAGCAGAGGGCAGCACCTGCCTGAGCAGCGGTAGATGCCAGGCTTTTGGGAGAGAGAATAATCATGGAATGGGTTGGCTTGGAAGGGACCTTAAAGACTCTCCAGCTCCAAGCCCCTGCCATAGGAAGAAGCACCTTCAGGGAAGGTTTCATCCAATTCTTCATCCATGAAGGTTTAATTCAGTTGAAGCCAAAGGGTTATTAAATAAAGCAACAGCAGATTCTCAGGCCAAGGTGTGAAAACTGCTACAGCCTCTTCAGAGTAAATGTCAGGGGGGAGACAGAAGCAGAGAATGTAAAGGCAACAAATGTCAGTGGAGAAACCAAGCCCTCAATTCTTGTAGAAGTGTGAAGCTCTCCCACCTTTTTCTCCAAGGAAGACCAGCTCAGAAACTGTCTTAATATTTCACAGGCTTTCATACGGAACAAAATCCATTTCTAAGCCAACACAACTGCAGTGTGATCATTCACACCCATCTATATCCCCGTCCCTGTTAAGAAATGCCACGGAATCTGCTTTGTTGCAAAGGTGTTGCAAGAACTGACACCTACGGTGCCTAAGGGATACCCCCAAGCCACATTCAGTGCCTCCAGTGAAATTTCTGCTGTAAGATGTGGGGTTATATTATCTTGGTTTGGGATTTTCCCCCTCTTCAAGGAGAGGAGGGATGGGGAGAGCAGTAGAAGACCAGAAATCAAGAAACCCTTCTGTCTGACAAATTAACAATAAAAGAATTGCTGAAGTGTCACAAATTCTACCCAGTTATGAGCCCCTGAAGCAGCTACTGACAGGGAGTCATGGGAGTTCAGTTGAAGAGACTAAACCAGAGCCTAAGACCCCACAATCAAAATTTTTACTAATCTTTTTTACCAAGGCAAGCAACACTGTCCCAATATTTTGGGGGAAGAGATCCTGGGGTAGAAGCTGGCCAGTCTGAAGCTGCGATCCAAAAGAACTCCTGAGCTGACAGAGGAGCTCATGATGCACTCCCTGAAGCCTCTGTAAACATTCCCAGGAGTGTTTTCAGAAGCAGAACAGCTCCTGAACGAGCAGCCCAGACCCACTGGGCTACTACAGAGAAACACAGATGTGCTCCGAGGTCCTGGCCTGAAATCCCAGTTTATCCTGGTGAGCCAGGCCTCCCCAACACTGAACCTTCTGGAATCATTGTAGTTCCCTAGCTAGTGACTGGAACATGCATCCAGTGCATGGAAGACTCAAATTCAATCCCTTTCTGAGGGAAATTGTTAAATACTGGCATGGAGCTGCAGCCTCCCTGAGCTTCAGGGGGTTTGGGGGCGATTTCCCCATCTCTGTCCTTCATTCCCACTGAAGTCAATGAGCTTCCAGGGAAGTTAAAGGCAACAAATTTTAAGCCAACACCATCTTAACAGCAAGTCCTGACTAATGAAACAATAAACATTCCTCAGTCTGCTCTGTTTAAACCTTCCTGCTTTCCCTGCACATCAAAAATAGACTTGAGCTGTCACTCAGGGCTCTGTTGTTTTTACCAGTGCCAGCCAGATATGGGTGAAAGATTGCTCAAGTCCATTTAAGCACCATCTCCCAGCAATTCCCACTGCAAGCCTGCATTGCCATTACACACCCAGCACAATCCATCAGGCTGGTGCTTCCAGCAGATTCATTCCAGCTTGCAGAGAGAAGGAGGCTCTGAATTCCCTGGAGCACCTGCAGCTGGCCTCGGCCTCCCAGAGGATTCAATTTCACTAATTGAAATTAAGTCAATCATCAGACCGTGGGTTTGATTAGAAATGCTGCTGAGCCTCACTCACTTTCCCTCTCAATTCCCTCCCTCCCATTCACAGAAGATCAGAAAGTGCCATAGTCCAACTCCTGTTTTTGTTAAAAACAGACATTAGTCTTGTTTTCACTAAAATTTGGAAACCCAGACAGGAGTTTCAGCATCAGGCAGGATGTAAAGAAATCCACTTCTTGCCAGGACTTTGTGCTTCTCTAATAACTTCAAAAAGAGCAAAAAAAACCCTGAATGCAGAGCCAAAACACACCACTTGGTCTCACATGGGATCTGATCAAACATCCAAAAGCATTTGAAATTCCAGGAAGGCAGAGCTTCCTCGTTCTTAAGGAATATACCAAAACGTACAGAAGGAATGAATTTACTTCATTCCACATTCCTCATGATCAGTGTAACCCAAAAGTGCCTCGATATTCCAGGCACCTACCTGCAGTCTGTGGGAGACACAGGACGCTGTCCAATTAAAAGATAATAAAACATGCTCAGCATTTGTTTGTTTGAAATTCAAAAGGGGGTTCAGGCCTATCTCCTCCAAAAGCCGTAAATCTCCTCCAGCTAAACCAAACCATGTTCCTACGTTTAAATCCTAGGAGTGAGCTCAAAAAGCAGAGGAATTTGCAAGCACCAGCCCTTTTCTTCCCTCCCAGCATCCCCTGTGGCCTTTGACAAGTCTCAAAGCTCCACCTTTCAGGGGCAGAGGGACTTCTTGTCTTTCATTTGGGAAATGGTTTTTTGAAAGACATCTTGCTGCTGGCCTGCTGGTGTTTGCACAAGAGCATGCTAGGGCTGAAAAGGATCGGACCTGACCCCAAAAATGCTATTAAAAGGCAGGGGTATTCCACGCTTGGTTGGCTGACAGCCAGCACTCCTCTGAAAGTCACCCTGAACACGCAACTGGGTGGAGGAAATCACTGATAAACAACCAGCTGATACCTGAAGCAGACAGCTGAGTAACAGATCATGGCAAGCAGCACTGAGCACAGGAATAGTGAAAAAGGATGGAATTCTGGGCAGCTCAGGCACAAGAAATGAGCAGCACATCAATCCTGGCTGCATCTCCCCCAAGGATCCTAAAATACCATCGCCCACCCTTCCTGAAAAAGCATCTTCCCAGTGCCAAAGGTGATCCCACATTATGGGCCTCCATCTAAAGGGGAAAGTCCTCCAAGGAGATGACGCCTATCAGCTGCAAAAGGCACCAGCTGGGTCCCATGGAATGCCAAGGTGAAATAGGATGCTCAAACCCAGGAAGCTCAGGTGGGGATGAGTCCATGAATCCTCCTTCTGCAAGAGCCTGGGATGTGCCTCATCCCACACTGGGCGCAACTCCGGGCTGGGGCACCAGGGATCCCGCTGTGCCATGAGGATGCTGAATCCAAGGGCTCATCCTGGTGGGCAGGAATTAGCTCTGAGATGCTGGTGGTATCCCTGAGCAGCCTTTCAATCCCAGGTTTTAGAGGAAGGCAGAAATAACCTTCAGCATTTAGACTTTAAAACCTTGGAAGATGCAGCCTCCTCCTGGAGAGCAGGTGGTGCCACCTAAAATGAGAAGGACACTGAAAGGAAGCCACTGGAATTTGTTCCAGGGGAAGGTTTAAACCCTCCCCACCCTGCCACTCCTTAGTGCAGGAAGAGGGAAAGCCAAGAGCAGAAAACTGAGAACAAGGCAAGGAGAGCTCTGGGAATTCAAACCGCTTTCGCAATCCTCAAATACTTTGGCTTCCCTGAGGATCCATCATCCCTCTTCCAGACAAGCAGCAGCGAGGTGGTCTCCCCCTTCGGAAAGCTTTGGATGATAACCAGCAGGAACATTTTGTCTGAGCTTCGAGGACTGAGCGTTCCCACAGGATTCATGGATGGCAGTGCTGAGCCAGAAGGATGCATTTAACAGTTGCTTAAGTTCTGGCACCTGCACGTATTTCCCTACGATAAAGTCCAACACAGGCAGCCTTCAGATGTTGTGTAAATATTGTCAGCACTCTGGCAGAGCTCCCCTTTTCTATGATTTGTTTTACACAATCCCCAAGTGGTTCATAAACACTAATTATATCTCCCAATCCCTCTAAACGAGCTGCGAGTGCTCCACGAAGGAGGAAACAAAGGCAGAGTGAGGTTCTGCTTCCCACGCATGTGAGCGGGCTGGGGGAGCTTTCCCTCCTCCCACGAATGAGGCCACTACCTGACAGGAGATGATATTTAATGGGATTTAGCACTGTTGCCACCTCAAATGTGATTTAAGGTTTCCAGAGCAACGGGCTGAGCCCCGAGCCCAGCGTGAGGAGGTGCTCAGTGACAGCTTAATTTCCCCCAACACAGAGGGAGCTTCACTTCCAGCATCTTGTCATGAGCTGTTCCACTCTGCTCCTCACACTGTGGATGGAGTTCCTAGGCCATGGATCCTCTCCCAGATCTTGCAGATATCCTCAAAGCAGGAACAGTACAACCAGTTCTGTCCCAGCACAGAGATTTCTCCTTTGCATTTTGTCCCACAAGGCTGAAGACATTACCTGGGTCCAGATTTTCTTAAAGACTCTTCTGTCAATTCCTGTGAGCTTGCCAGGCCTCTTGGAGTGCCAGCAAATATCAAAAGAACCAAGAGCACCACAAATGAGGTGGGAGCTCAGGAGAACACTCCCAGAATTTCCATGGGAGCACTGGATCTGTGCAAAGCTTTTATTTTATGATTCATGACTGATTTGCAAAAGAGCAGCAATAAATTCCAGCTTCAAGAAGTCACTTTGGTGCAGAGCACTCCTCTGTTTTCCATCACCCACTGCTGAATCTAGAACTGGGTGTTGTTTTTCAGAGTGATGGCTGTTGTAAAGATGAACTGAGAGATTGAACACAGAAACATTTGAAGAGAAGATAAACGGACACGATATCCTTGGCAAAGAGCAAGGCCTCGAGTCTTAACAATGTTTCTTCATCACCTGGAAAAGGATGCTTCAACAGCTGGACATGAGTGGAACACGACCAGCTAAGCTCCTTTCCTTCCCCTAGAGCCCAGGGAAGCAGCAGGGAGCACTGCAAAACCACATCAGCTCACACCAGACACGCTGCCCACCACGGAAGGCATTTCAGAGCCAGCAGAGCGTGCTGAGGATCTGCATTCTGACACGAAACCAGCCTTAAAGAGACAGCTCTGCTGAAAGGACAACAAAACTATTGATTTTTGCCGAGCTTTGACAATTCCACAGCAGCTCCCCACCCCAGTTTCAGACAATAAACCAGGAACAAGCTGCCACTGCCAGGGAACACAGCCACAGCTCCCAGGTGAGCTCCAGTGCCAGCACTGCCAGGATATTTTAACTCCCAGAAGGAGCTCCTTCCAAACTCCAGCACAATCCAAGCATGGAAGACTCCACGAGCCTGAAGGAAGGCTGGGATGCCATCTGAGCGCTGGGTTTGCAAAAAGCCTCCAAAACACGCCTTAAAGGGAATTAAAGCTCACCCAATGCTCCATATTTGAGCTAATTGCTTTAGCTCTGAGGAAAATGCAACAAGGTGCTAAATTTGCTGCTGACTCCCTCAGTCATTTGCACTCCTGATCCCATTTTCCCTCTGATCCTAGTGTTTTGGAAGCAGCCCTAAAGCCTCCCAGCAGCTGATGTGGCTGAGAACTCAAAACCAGCCTGTGCCATGAAGGCAGCAGCCCTTTAGCATTGCCTGGGGACGGGACAAGGAATTTGACAGGAATCACCACAGCATTCCCGTTCTCTCCCGTATTTACCAGTCAGCTGCCCACTGCACTCAGCCATGGGCAGCAATTCACAGCCTCTGCACCCCGCCAGCCACATTTCCCAGCACCTCCTGCATCCCAGCCCTTCCTCCTCTCCCCACACGATGGGAAGCTCCACGAATGAAGAGGAGGCTTTATCATTTATGGCCCTGCAATGCCTCTTAGGGACAAGAGTCTGCCACGACAGGCAAGTTCTGCGCCATCAGCCAGGGCTGTGAGCTCTCTAGAGACACTTGCCCCAAAATGCAGAGGTAGAACACACCTAATTCAGCTGAGAGTGACTTTAAAATAGTCTAAGCCACCAAAGAGTGTTGCATCTGTAACAGAGATATGAAATTCCATATACTACATAATTTGTTCTCTAAAAAAATATGTTTTTGAGGAGGAGGAATTCCTTTTTACAGGAACAGGTTACACCTAAACAAGCTTGAGTAAGAGGAAAAAGGGATATATAAATTCCCCCTCACTGCAAAGCACAGCTGACAGGAGTTAAATACCAGCATTTGGGCATCAAAATCCACAAACATTTACTGTGCTCTGACATGAAAGCACCAGGACTTAGGGCAGAGGTTATATTTTTATTATGCCCGGCACGAAAAAACCGCCCTCCACTCTGCAATTGCATGAGAAAGATGTTTAACAAAAGTAAGAAGCCAGGACAGGCTGCTTGTTTCA